>NC_090325.1:134108010-134437418 GCF_035084215.1 Heptranchias perlo
GTGGGATCTTGCAATGAACTGAGACTGTTTCCCGTACTGGGGGAAACACTCCCAGTTGAAACGGACGTGTTGCAGCCACCAGCCTGTGGGAGCTGCAAAGGTCCATTTGACAGGTGGGAGGGGGAGACCCTCACTCATTGCAGGAGGCCACTCTGTCACTTTGGACAAAGTTTGGCCTCCACCACCCTCCTCCTAACACTACAATTCACCAACTTGGAACCTCAACCCCGGTGTGCGGACACATTTACCTTCCTTGCAGACCCCCTCAAACGTACATCTTCCGGATGGGGGCCGTCGAAGTTGCAGTCATGATCTCCTCGGAGGACAAACAGCATCGCCGGCCACGCCGTCCACCTCTGACACGTGGAGCTCCACAACACAGTGCTGTGACACATCTACCTGCACAGCAGGAGGGAGGGCAACCGCAGAGAGAGATCCGTCGCAGAAGGCACTACCCTCGCCACAGGGTCTACAGACCGAGGCTCAGCTTCCTGGACCTCTCTGAGGAGCAATGCATACGGAGGTTCAGAGTCAGTCGCCAGGTAGTCACGGACATCTGCAGCCTCCTTCATGACGAGCTGCTCCCGGATGGACCGAGCGCCATCTTCTTACCTGTCACTGTCAAAGTCACCACTGCCCTCAACTTCTTCGCCTCTGGATCCTTCCAGGGTGCCACCGGGGACATCACCGGGGTCTCTCAGTCGTCTGCACACAATTGCATAAGGCAGGTCACCGATGGCTTGTTTCACAGGGCCTCGCACTATATCAACTTCTCCATGGATGACCTCAGCCAGATGGAGAGGGCTGTGGGATTCCATGCTGTGGCTGGCTTCCCACGGGTGCAGGGTGTAATTGATTGCACCCATATAGCAATACGAGCACCTCCACACGAGCCAGGACTGTTCGTCAACAGGAAGGGCTATCACTCCATGAACACTCAGCGCATCTGTGACCACCACAAGAGATTCCTTCACGTGTGCGCCAGATACCCTGGCAGCTGCCACTATTCCTTCATCCTCGGAGTCCACCGTCCCGCCCCTCTTCCATTCACCCAACATCCGCAAGGGCTGGCTCCTCGGGGACAAGGGATATCCCCTGCACGCTTGGCTTATGACACCTCTGAGGAACCCCAGCACCAAGCCACAGCGTTGATATAACGACAGCCACGTCGCTACCAGGTCTAAAATTGAGCAGGCTATAGGGCTGCTCAAGATGCAATTCAGGTGCCTTGATCGTTCTGGGGGAGCGCTTCAATACGCACCACACAGAGTGGGACGCATTTTCGTCGTCTGTTATGCCCTGCACAACATGGCACAACAGAGAGAGGTGCCGCTGGAGGAGACCCCATCCACATCTGCCACCCATATTGAGGAGGAGGAGGAGGCGGAGGAGGACGAGGAAGAGGAACAACCCATGGGTAGAACAGCGGCTCACCTGGCTGCTTGTGAGGCCAGGGAGTCACTGATATGTGAACGGTTCTCCTAACATCAGACTGTGTGAAGAGTCCAGTCCTCATCACCTGGACAGAGGAGCGGCCATACCAGCCCCCTCCCCTGCCCCCTGCACAAAACAGTGGTGCAACTACATCTACACCCACTGTAGAATGACCCAATGGGTGGCATCAAGTGTGTGTGTTCATGGTGAACCCCATGAAAGGGACCTAGTCCACAAGTCAGTCAAGAATGGGGAAGACGTGGCAGTAGTGGTGATAATGATAGGATTTATTGTGCACGTGGCAGAAAACAAATATAATAAAAAACATGACAAATCATCCCTTTGTGCTCACAAAACCTTCGCCTTGCGTTTACAGGAACCCCTACGTGGTGCTACCCTTGTGGCTTCAGCAGAGGTAGTGGCAGGTTGCTCTTGTTCATGCCCTGACCGATTCGATGCTTTGCGCGGACGCCCTCTGGGTTTCGGTGCCCGTGAGGGCCCCTCCAAAGACTGCTCCACCTGCACCTATACAGGGGCAGACTCGGCCACCTGGAGAGGGGGCAGCATTGCGGGTACTGGTTGAGAGGGGGGCAACAGGTGAGACGTGGGACCGCTTTGAGTGGCGTCCCCAATTCCATGTCCCCTTTCACCATCATCGCTCTCCTGGCCCAGGCCCACATCACTCCTTCCACCCTGCTGGACGACAGTTCGGAAGACTTATGTGAAGCCTTGGTAGGCCACTTGTAAAGAATCTGTCAGCCTGTTTAAGGCGGCAGAATGTTGCTCACCCTGAATCTGAACAGCCGTTGTCAGGGCCTGAATGGACTCATTGTTGAGCCGTGCTTGACGCTCGATGGAGGCTAGCCTTTCCTCCATTGCAGACATTCCCGCACCTACCCACGACACTATCTCAGAGATGCCTTCACGTCCCTGCGACACTATCTCGGAGGTACCCTCCTGTAGCTGTGCCACCATTCCCCTCATGCAGGAGTTGGACTCCTCCATCCTCTGCGCGATTGTGGAGAGTGCGCGTGGCACCTGTAGCAGTACCTCGGCAATGTGCTGCTGCCTCTCGATGACTCTCCTTTTCACGGCCGACCCCCAGAGTTCAGCATCTGTGTCCAGCTGAGCAGAGCCTGGAGAAGAGTGCTCCCACGGACGTGGACTCTCCACGGCTGCCCCTGCCACCAGGGTCTGCTCGTGCTCACATATGCGTGGTGACTCACTATGTGCAAGCCCAACTAAGTGAGGACGGGGACCCACCGAGGTGTGTGTATCTGCGCTGGTGGATGAATGGCTCAGATGTGACGATGGACCCTCAGAGGCTGGCAGGTCCTCTGAGGAATCGCCCTCCACGGTCACGGTGCTCGCAGATGAGCCTGCAAGAGAACAGAAAGCAATATTATGTATGTGGACAGATGTTGAGGTGCTGCAGATGCCAAGTGAAGCTAAGATCATTCACTATCATGAGTGCTGAGTGTTAGCTTTCGGTCACCAGCCGCTTGTGCAATCCCACCCTCTGCATCCGCCACGGACAGGCACTCCAGCTTGCAGCTTATCTCCAATGCCTGCTGCTCCGCATCTGTTAGTGCCACCTGGTGTGGCGGGCCCCCTCCGGTCCTTGCCCTCTCCCGGGCGTTCTGGCATCTCTTCTCCTATCAAGGCAAAACACAGAGGCGTGATCAAGTGATGGTTGCATGGTGACCCGCTGCATGCATTGGTGTGGGTGAGGTTGAGCGTGAGGGAGATGCATGGGAGGGTGCGTGTGCAACATAGCCGTGATATTGTATGAGGATTGGGTTGCGTGGTAGTGTTCGAATGGGAACAGGGGCGGTGAGTACGTGCAGGCAAGGTGAGGATGATAGTTGATTGGATGTGAGGAGTGATGCGAGAGCGTTGTGGTGGCAGTGCAGAAGGGGTTGTGTGGTGGTGGAGGTGATGTGGAAGATGGAGTGTGGGAGAATGCGTAAGTATACTCACTTTGGCTGACCCAGTTAGGTCATTAAATCTCTTCCTGCACTGCACCCAGGTTCGTGGCACATTGCCACTGCTGGTGACCTCCTCGGCCACCTCCAGCCAGGCATTCTTCGTGGTGGAGGGAGGGCACTTCCTCCCATCGGATGCGAAAAGGATTTCCCTCCTCCTCCTCACCCCATCGAGCAGAACCTGGAGCGAGGAGTCCGAAAACCTTGGGGCAGCCTTTCCTCTGGCCTGCTCCATGGTTCAAAATTGGTTGTTTGCTGCAGGAGGAGCATTGGAGGACTGCCCCTTTAAATAGGGCTCCTCCAGCTGACAGACTATGCTGTGCATGCACAGTCCGCCCCGCTGCGCAGCTTTCCAGCACGAAACCCAGAAGCAAAGGTAAGTGGCTTCAATTAGCCTGCGATTGCGTGCGGAGCACACTGATTTCACCGGGCGCATTACCCACACGCCCAGTCGACCCCCCACCCCCACCCCGGGGCGAAACCGCCGCCCTCCTAATATCGGGCCCCTTATGTCCTCTTCACTCTTGTCCTCTTCAATCGGGGCCCATAGCTATGTTAGGAGGATCTGCTGTCAGACGCCCCTCATCAGGTGATATGGAATTGTCACAAACTTCCAATGTGGTAGTTGTAATTGTGTTCTTGGGCTTGGAGTGACTGACGGTTCTGCCTTTTGATGGTCAGGTAGTTCCCAGTGCAGGCAGTTCATTTTTTTTTGTTTTTTGCTGTTTCATCACAAAAACTACCCGAAACTGGCAGGCAGATTACCAGCTTGTGTTGTGAACTGTGGCACAGGGTATAGGTGTGTGCTCGAAAAGCCTATTGCATGGTAACAAGCAGACTTGGTTAAGCAGATCTAGTGTGTGCCTCACCTATCAAAAAGGGAACCAGCTACCAATGCCTGCAGGCTTGCCTTTCTGAAATTTTCCAGTTATTTCTTCGAATTGGCTGCCATCCTTATCGCCCAGGCTTCCTGCTTCCTCCAGTACCGCCATTGCTCCTTTAAGTAGCAACAGATTTTACATCTTTCTAGAACAACCAGGTCGCTGCCTCTCAGTCAGGTATTTTTGGGTCCCTCCCTCTCTAGTCTTTCATGGCCTATTTGGGGCCTTTTTCTAGCCTCATGTCCAGTTTTCTGCAGACCCCACCCCCAGCATATCTGAGGTGTTGCAGGCAGTATTTAAATAGCCTGCATGCCTCTGCATACTTAAATTGGCTAACCCACCATTTAGGGCAGGGTCAGTGCGGCAAACTCAAGGCGGGATTAGGCCCCTCCACGGCTCATGTCCTGCTCGTCCTTCGCACCTCTAGCTGGCTATCCACCTTTCCTCATGACCGCCTTAATATTCAACATTTCCTAGAAGTAAACTTGGGAAATCAACAATTTTTTTAAAAAGAGCTTTAACATATGTTCTATATCTAGTGCTATAAGCCTTTTAAAAAATTGCCAGTTTCTGTATTTACTTCTTAGAAGCATCATTTCGAGGCAATTTGCATTGGAGTGAATAGGATGGATATTGGGTGGGGGGGTCAGTGGGAATGGATGGAGCTAATAGGAAGGGAGGAGATACAAGTGGGAGTGAGAGAAACAGATTTGGTGTTCGACCATGTGGGATGCAGTCGGATGGGAATGCTGGCAAAAGAGCTGGTGATAGGAGGAGAAGGGATGAGGGGGCAACTAAATAAGAGCTAAACTGAGGGGGTAAGCGCTTTCAGCATAAGAGGGGAGAGACACAGAGCCAAACGGCAACACAAAAGACAAATAAGAAAAACCATGGGGGTTAGTTAACCCCGGAATCTGGGCATGGGAATCGCGGTGCGCGATTAGCCCGCACCTCGTAGTTCCGACGCAGGCAGCACATTAGATTTGTGCTGCCACCTCATTTACCTGATTGAAGTGCAGCATTGAGGCCTAGCTGCAATGTTCTCTCTAGCTTCGCACTTCTCACCAGCAGGGGGCCCCAAATCTTGCGTCAGTTGCTCGCACCTCTTAAAGGCAGCGTGCACCATATACATAAGTGCAAAATATAAGATACGGGTCCGCACGGAGTCTGAGCAGAGATCAGACATCGCACACGTAAAACACAGATGCAGGTCCTGTCCCTATGTTTACAAACTGATGAGTTATGTTAAAACATTGAAAAAGGTTGCACACTACTAAATCCCACATCTTCCAAACTGCACACCAGACCTTACCAATCTGCCGATCTGAGTTGTACCAGGTCTGCGAGAGAGCTTGCACCAAGGTTCTCTGCTGATGCACTGGAGTTCTTGGTGCAAGAGGTGGACAGAAGGAGGTGCATCCGATATCCGCACCGGGGGCAAGAGGCCCTCCAGACATTTGCTCAAGAGACAGTGGGGGGCAGTAGAGGACGAAGTCAATGCCAGGCGCATAGCACCACAAACATGGATGCAGTACCAGAAGAAATGCAATGATTTAACAGGAGTGGTCAAGGTGAGTGAGGTCAACTGTCAAATGGCATCACCTACCAACTGCACCACGAGCCTCATCCACTGCTACATACACTACACCCCCATCACCTACCTACCAACAAATTCTTTCAATCAGTACTCAACTCTTCCAATCAGATGCTCCCTCTCAGCCTCACGCATTACCACTATTTCAAGCCGCACACTCACAGATCATACACACTGGCAGCTATTCAACCATGACAGGCACTTCACCCAAACATCCTGCAGGATACTCACCGCCACACGTCCCACTTTCTCGCAGGAGAAGGTAGCGCATAACAGGAGGCAGCGAGTGATAGTGGCATTTAGCCCCTCGAGCCTGTTCTGCCATTCACTGAGATCATGGTTGATCTGTGACCTAATGCCCTATCCCCGACTTAGCCCCATATCCTTTAATACCCTTGGTTAAAAAATTGTAAACAATTTTACAACACCAAGTTATAGTCCAGCAATTTTATTTTAAATTCACAAGCTTTTGGAGGCTACCTCCTTCCTCAGGTGAACGATGTGGAAATGCCACATTTCCACATCGTTCACCTGAGGAAGGAGGTAGCCTCCGAAAGCTTGTGAATTTAAAATAAAATTGCTGGACTATAACTTGGTGTTGTAAAATTGTTTACAATTGTCAACCCCAGTCCATCACCGGCATCTCCACATCTTGGTTAACAAAGACCTATCAATCTCAAACTTAAAATTAACAATTGAGCTAGCACCAAATACCGTTTGCGGAACAACGTTGCAAACTTCTCCCACCCACTGCGTGTAGAAGCGTTCCTAACTTCACTCCTGCAAGTCCTGGCTCTAAATGTTACGCTATGTCCCCTAGTCCTAGTATTCAAGTATAGGAGACCTCCAAAAACAGGTGCATTAGCAGCCAGAAGCAATAATCCGGCAACTAACCTGTAAATCCTGCATGGTCCCTTTAAATAGCGCTGGTGAGGGGTCCTCCAGGCCATCTATGACATGTTCAGGTGCTCGTGGTTAAAACAGTGCGTTGGCTGCAGCGTAAAGTGCCAGAATGGTGTCTATCCCTTTAAATCAGCATTGCACACTGATCTAACGCATATTCTCCTTACTTTACATGCAGCCGGCATTCGTTACCTGCGCCTGCACGGACCCCTTTACCAAGATGGCGTCCGGCGCACATTACGCTAGAAGCATGCGCACGCACTCCAGGTGCCATTTTGGAACTTCAGAAGGCTGCATAACGCCTATACAACGGGCGCTACACGGCCGAATTTCTAGCCCTATATGTTCTGACTTACTGTGAGCAACATCACAAGAGATCTGCTAGTGTGTTTTTACTTACTTGGGCACTTTCTTTTTATATTAATTCTCAGGAGGTGGACATCGCTGGCAAAGCCATCATTTAGGTTGCCCTGAGAAGGTAGTGGAGGGCTGCCTTCTTTCCAGTAGTTTGATATAACTGAATGGCTTGCCAGACTATCTTAGAGGGCTGTTAAGAGTCAACCATGTTGGTGTGGTACTAGAGCCACATATAAACAGACCCTGTAAGGATGGCAGGTTTCCTTCCCTAAGGACATGAATAAACCAGTTGGGTTTTTACAACAATGCAATAGCTTCCTGGTCACTTTTACAGATGATGTGGAGATGCCGGTGATAGACTGGGGTGGACAAATGTAAGGAGTCTTACAACACCAGGTTATAGTCCAACAGCTTTATTTGAAATCACAAGCTTTCGGAGGCTTCCTCCTTCGTCAGGTGATGGACTGTAACCTGGTATTGTAAGACTCCTTACTTTTACAGATAGCAGTTTTTTATTTCCAGATATTTTGAACTGAATTCAATTTCTCAAACTGCCATAGTGGGATTTGAACTCACATTCTGGATTATTAGTCCAGGCCTCTGCATTATTAGCACAGTAACATAACCACTGTACTACTGTACCCATTGTAGAAGTGTTCTGCTGCAGTCTACTCCTCTTAATTTAAAGTTGCTTACTTGGCATTATCTATTAATTCAATTTTTTCCCAGCACAAAATGCCTCCTATGCCATTTAATTTACATTGCTTAATTCAAATTACTGGATAGAATAATTTTTTTTGCAAAAATGACTAAAAATGTATATCTGAAATAAAGTACAATGAATGGAATTATTCGGTGTATAATTTATTAGTTATAGAAAATACAGATCATTGTTCTAATAAAATCTGGTTTGCTGGTTAGCAAACATACATAAGCATGCCTTAAGCAAATTATAGTATTGTTCTGCTATTAAATTAAGGGACTTATGACTAATTCTTTTTGCGACAGAAGGTTTCCCCTAGCCACTTTAGTGAACTGGTGTGATTGTAATTGTTATGGGAAAGCATGTAACTGTAAGTGTAATGATATGATGACAATTTCCTGCAGTGGACGGCATAAAGTCTAATGTAGTCAGCTTATTGTATTCAGTCTAGCAAAGTAATTTGTGAAAGTTTTGCAGTGACTGAGATGGAAGTGCTGTAGTAAACTATTTTCAAAGCTGCCAATACAAATGCGAGGGTTCCGTCACCACAAGAGCAGCAGTGGTTCAAAGGGAAGGCCCAACGCATACCTTCTCAGGGCAACTAGGATTGGACAATGAATGCGGCTTTTCTAGCACCACCCACATCCCAAGAACGAATAAAAAACAAATGTGAATGCCCTCTTAATTTAATGCACAACATTACAATAGGAATAGTGATGGTAAATAAGTGAAACTAAAAAATCAGAGATCTGTTATATGTGGAGCATTTGTTCTGTATAGCTAAAAAACCCCAGACACTCTGTAATGCCATTGGTATGTAATTAAAACTTCCTCATATCCTAATGTTAAGAAGTCATAGCTGCACACGAACAGGATTGCTCAATATTTTATTAAGAAACCTAGTTGAAGAGTCAAGGTTCATAGTATAGGATACTCTTAAGGATCTAAAGAATAGAAGGGAAGGTGAGGTATATCAGAAAACTGTGAATAGGTTATGCCAGCCTTGGGTTTCATGAAATAAAGTTCAAGAGAGTGATCAATTATAATAATGGGACAGAGTGGGTAGATAGGAAGAGAAACTTAAAAAGGATCTCACAACTACACCAGGGCACCCGAAACATCTTAGTGAACTTAACATTACATTTTCAATTCAGAAATGTATTTGAAATGTATCTGAATCATATGATCCCAATTCACTTTACCAATGTGTTAGCTTCTTAGCTTTAAAAGGAGATAAAAATGTAACTACATATAAATAAAATAGGTATGTACATATATTATTAAATGAATCATTCATTAAATTTTTACATGATCTATCCAAATGCTGGGATTATTGTTGTCAATTGAAACAATAATGATCTTGTTTAGAAGCTAGAATTTTTTGGAACAAGAAAAGGCCATTCAGTCTAAACAATCCTGTGTCTTTTTTGTGAAGCAACTTTACATAACAGCTTTCTCACTATATCCCTTTTAACGTAACCTCCAGCACCTTATTTGCATATTTTCTGACTGTAGCTAAGCTCTGTGCTGATGGTTTTATTAATTTATTCATTATAGCCTCTAGATAGCTCTCCTGATCACCCTGCTATACCACTATTCAGTTTAACACTTGTTTGCTCTCCCTCCAGAAACACTTTCAATTGTCTATCATCCATTTATACTGCCTGCCTCAGTGGCCTTCCCTAGTAACTTATTCTTTGGGTGCAAAAGGTTCTACCTGACTTTCCTTCTTATTCCTAACTTCCTAATTTTTGACTTGTGTCCCTGCTGTTTTAACACTTCTCCACAGTGAACAGTTTGACCTGATCAATTTTGTTAGTTGTTTCATAATCTTGAAAATTTGAACAAAAAAATACAAGACTAACTTCCTTCACCTTTCCTCATAACTAAAATTTCTAATACCTGAAATCATCTTGGTTGCTCACTTCTGATCCTCTCAAAGACAATCATTTCTTAGAATAGAATCATAGAATGGTTACCTCTTCAAAAAACCCAATCAAGTTAGTTAAGCATGATTTGCCTTTAACAAATCCATGCTGGTTTTTCCTAATTAATCCACTCTGTCCAAGTGACTGTTAATTTTGTCCCAAATTATCATTTCTAAAAGTTTCCACCACCGAGGTTAAGCTGACTGACCTGCAGCTGTTGGGTTTATCCTTACACTCTTTTTTACACAAGGTTGTAACATTTGCAGTTCTCTAGTCCTCTGGCATCTTTGCTATCATTAAGTGACCAGAACTGCAGGAAATATTCTGAACAAAGTTCTCTGCAGCAACAATACCTATTTTGATTTATACTCAATCCTTCTGTTAACATAACCCAGTACTTTATTTGTCCTTTTATTGCAGCTAAGCATTTATTTATTCACTACAGCCTCTAGATCTCTTTCCTGATCAGCCGACTGTATCACTATTCCATTTAACTTATAGGGAGTGAAATTGGTCTTTGCCAGTAACACGAAACAGGCTCATAGCGAATCGACAGCCCGTTTTACACCATACCCAATTTTCTTTTCCATTGAAATCAGAGCTGATTTGCTATGAGCCTGTTTTGCGCGACTGGCAAAGACCAGTTTTACCCCCATGCACCCTTTTTTGAGGGCGGAATTTCCACTTTGATACTTTCAAAACAAGGAGATTGCGCACTCCTAGCCCATGATTTTCCACTCATTAACATTAATGAGCAGAAAACGATGGACTGTGGCAACAGAATTTCCCATTGTGCACGCTCAGCGTGTACCAGGAGCATTGAAATGGAAAATCTCTCCTTTGAATCCTTGCTCCCATATTAATTATTTTTTATTTACTTTCCCTCCACCCTGCCTGGCCTCTTGTGGCTGAATATCCCACCCCATTACAACAACGGCCTTGTAGAAATTTGGGGTCACTATGTGTGAGGCCTGTGAAATTGTGTGTATGTCTATATGTGAGTGAATGAGATGGGGGTGGGGGGGCAAGCCATAAGAGCAGAATGATGCTGTTCCTGAGTTTCAGAGAAACATGCTGTTTCATATTTCCCTACTCCTTCCATGCTCTGACATGGCAGGATGTACAGGGTGGCTTTGTCTAAGGGAGTGAAGGTTTGTGAGCCCTTCTCCAAGTCAGGATTGTGCCCTTTAATATGTACCATCTTGTTCTACAAGCAGAAAAGTAGGCTTGCAATCTTGTAAATTGAAGGAACACATGCAGAGTCACAGATATGTACCCAACCTGCAGGCCAACCTGCGTGTCAGTAAGTAATAATGCATCATGCAGCTAGGTTGTGATACCTTAATTTGAGGCATAATGCCCCTGGAAGATGCTTGTGGCAAGGCTTTCAGTTGTGCTTCTGTCTTAAATGTGCACCCTACTATGGTATGGGAATGGATGAGATGCATTTGAAGAGTTTGTGTGAGGGCTTTTCATGGATGATCGGTAAATGTGGAACAGGTTGACAGGCAACACTTTATGACATGTAATCTTGGTCTGCCTACCCAATACATGGTATCATGGCTAATCTTACTTTGCAAGATTTCTTAAAGTATGCTGTCTTCTCCTGCATCTGTTCCCAAGTCCTGCAGGTAGTATACACAGCACTAAGCTTAGCCACTACAACCTGCCAGGCATGATGTTTGCTATCTGCTGTGGAGAGTGCTCCGGAGTGTGAAACATGGTTATCCTCACAGCAAGCAACTTACGCAGCAACACCTCAACCTCACCAGCCATAGAACAGGGGGTTGAATGCTGCAACAGCCAGTTACTTGTCACAGACTCCATTTCATGCCGCCACATGGGTTTTTTTTTTACTTCATTTTTGCCTGGCAGTTCTTCTCCCTGACCCTCCTCCTTCAGCCTTGAAAAAGCCTGCCAATGGGTTGAAATGCATTTTGAGCTCTTCCTAAATACCGTTAAGAATTTTTGTCCTCATCCCAATATGGCCACATACCTTTACGTGGCCATATACCTTTAAATTTCAGCTGAAGCCTGACTTTGCGTTCTCCTCATTAGGCTAGCTCCCTACGCATGATCAAAACTACACAGGAGGCTATTATTTATTATGTAAATGAGCTGACCCTGAAAAATTGCAGGCAGTCAGTTCATTGTACGGTTGGCCTGTTTTGTGCTAGCAGCCAGGCATTTCCGTACTCTGCTTAACCAGGACAGCAAACTCACCACTTAAATCCTTATGAATCTGCTGGCATTGTTCTTCTGTTATTTTGATTTCATGTGCAAATTTAGAAATTTTGCTTCCTATCCTTGTTTAGAAGAAATGTTCTGAGAATAGAAAGAAAAGTTCAGTTTGTGTAAGAGAAGCTTTCTGAGTCTTTTTAGAAGTACTTTCAGAAAAAGCACTAGAAAAGTAAAATATAAAAGATGAAACATTTGTTGTTCTCTTACTGCATCTATGACTTCCATCAAGTCCTGTCAGCCACACTGACAAAGTGCTGATTCCATCAATGAAGGCTTAATCTGTCTTTGTTCTTTCATGAATTTTTAAAGCTGTGTAGAATAATCACAGAGCAATTACAGGCAATACTTATTCCACATTCTTGATCTAAGAGAAGTGTTAAATCAAGAACCTTTGGAGAAAGAAAACAGTGTGTAAGTAATCAAATTTTAGTGAGCACCCGCAAAATAATCTTCAGTTTCTGCAATATCAGGTTTTTATCAGTAAAGATTTGTGTCCTAAGTAATTAATTCTCCCCAAAATATCCATCTGTACTGTATGGAGAAGCAACACGAATACTCTAATTCTCATTTGTATATATTTTATTCTAAATTAAGATGTAATTCTCTGAGGGAGATGATTATTGTTTTGCTTCAATTATTTTCTTTGTTAATGTTTTAGAAAATGAAACAATTAGGGTGGCAGTTTAAAAAACAAAGGAGAATTTCACATTTTATGCAGTTGTGTTTTCTAATGGGAGAATTATTAGAAAAAGTAATGTAACCCATGAAATCAAATCATCTACACAGATGCAAAATATTCACTGCAACCGTTTTCAGTTTATTTTCAGTTATGTGCAAGTCATTGGAAACTGATTTATTCCAATTAACCACAAGATCACAAGATAGATTTGGCTGCATAAGGACCTTCAGCCCATATGATCCCATCATTCCAGAATACCAACCCTTACAGAATCTTAACTGAGTACTGGCTTCAACCATCCTTACTGGCAACCTCTTCCAGCTTTTGATCACTCTTTGTATAAATACGTTTATCCTTTACAGCCCTAAATCTGTGCCTAACTGTCCTGGTGGATCCGATAGTACTATTTTGAGTTTATTTTCTTTATATTTTATGCCTCCATAAGGTCCCTTCTGAAATGTATCTTTTAGAAGGTCAAGAGCCCTCGCTTATCAAGTTCTTCATACTTTTTCCTTTGAGAGGAATCAGCCTTGTTGCTCTGCTCTGCACAGCCTGATAAGCCATAACAGAATGCAACATTCCAGGTGTAGCCTTATCAGTGCACTGTCAGGCTTTACATGACCACTGAGGAACTTAACTGAATTATTTTGATCATATAACCCAGTATCCTATTTATTTCATTTATTGCCACCTAACAATGTTTAGCAATGGTGAGTGATGGAGTCAACTAACATTCTTCTTTTAACTTCCGCCTTGGCAAGTTCTATCCCACCCATAGAGTTCTGTTTTTACTTTCAATATGCAGAACTTTGCATTTTGAAACAGGCCATTTGGCCCAACAGGTCTATGCCGGTGTTTATGCTCCACACGAGCCTCCTCCCACCTTATATCATCTAGCCCTATCAACATATCCTTCTATTCCTTTCTCCCTCATGTACTTATCTAGCATCCCCTTAAATGCACTTATGCTGTTCGCCTCAACTACTCCATGTGGCAGCAAGTTCCACATTCTCACCACTCTCTGAGTAAACATTTGTCTATGTTGAACTCCATTTACCACTGATCAGCCCAGGTGCAAACACTATCTTTGCAAGATTATGTTGACCTCCTCTGAGTCCACAATCCTCTGGCTTGGTGTCAGTTGCAAATTTAACAAAATGCAGTTCCAGATCACTCTTGCTGATTATCCTGCCTAGCAGGAATCACAGTGGTCTGTTCTGTTTAAGATTTCCCTGGCCTACTGGCATTTCAATCAGTTATGAGACTGATAAATTGGGGAGATCGCAGGATTAATATTCCATGGCTTTTCTGGCAAACTCCTGTCATAACTCCAGCCAAAGGGCCACTGTTACATCTCTTATTATTTAATTAACTGAAATAAAATATTGAATCAGTTGTTAACCCATTAAGCAACACCGATTATTTATTCATCAGACGTGACTGATCCAAGAGCCACAATATTTGTTCAGCAGCCCTCTTGGCTTGATGTATAAAGCTGTATCAAAGATTGATAGATGTAACCATTTCAGCCTTTCAACTTTGGGCTTTTGATTGGTTGAAAAATGGCTTTTACAGACAGTTTAAGCCAATGAAAATTCAGTTTTTCCAAACTTGTTCCCACTTCCAAAATGTCTAAGGCACCTTCACAGATGATAGCACAAGATCAGGCCCTTTGCTTTTTAAAAAGAGTCCTGGCAGTAATGCTGGTCAATTTTCTTGATTTAAAAAAAACACTTGGGCTGGGAATTTCCTTAGACTGCTCACACTCCATTACTGTAACTTTGCCAGAAGTGCACATTTACGGGGTTTCCGCCACACTTCCAGCGAGGTTGCGGCCCCAAAGCGAGAATAGATCTGAGAAAATCCCTGGCCTTAGTTACGGAAAATTGACTGACAAATTTAATTCGATTTCCCTGAAGACTTCAATAAAAAATTCAAGTGAATTTACCAAAATTCTTTGCTGATTTCCACGCACTCTGCTTCCCAAGGGTTTTGGAAGATGTTCTGAGACATATCCTGTAGGCTCAAAAGGCACCAAGGGATATGCTGGATCCTGACTTTAAATTGGGGATTCTGGGGTGGCCTTTTGGAGGTGGAGTTTTTGCCCATCCCAAACATGGCCGCCGGTGTAGGAGAGGGTGAGTACAAGGGCTGCTTGAGTTGTGAGTTGTCACTTTCCCAGGCCTTTGAGGGATCCAGTGTAGCATTGGTGGAGGTACGCTTACCTACTTGCCAAACAGCATTGTGATTGTAACCTGGAACCCACCTTAAAAAGATTAATGAGTTTTAAAAATATATTTTTCAATACATTGGGCCACTGGGAGCGCCATAAAGTTGTGTTCTGGCGGTAGACCCAACAGCACTAGCCCCGCTGGTACTCTTTGGCTGGCCTTTTCAGTGGGCAAGTGCCCTAGATGTGCACATCTTTGCCAGGGTAATAAGAAAACCCTCCCCTCTGTTCCCAAAAAGTCCACCAGGGTTAGCAGCAGAGGTTCCTGGTGAGTGCATCTGAACACTTACACCATGATACACCCCTACGTGGACTTTCAAGGTCCAAATCCTTTTCCTAGCAGCCTTTTTATTTTACCTGTCTGATTTTGTTTTTTTGTTTCCTTTGAAACTCATCTCTTCCTTTATTTCCTATCCTCTCCCATATTATCAGAGGATTTAAGTTGCTGTCTTATATTTTTAGTGGTGCTGGCTCAAATGTTTTCCAAGCAGTCATTTTGTAAACCAGGATGGGAAATTTCCATGTAATAGGGTTTCCTAAGATTTCAGACATAAATTTCCCAAATATGAGAATCCCAGAACATAAGATTACTTTTAGAAACCTCCTCATACGGCCTTTTTTTCCCAGTGATATTTTAACCTAGCTCTTCACAAATTAATGTCTAGTGGTAAGATTTTCAGGGATATAGTTGCAATACAGCCTCATCCTAAATCCCTACCCTTGATGTTCTCTGAGTTTCAACTTTCTTTTTTCCTCCAGCTCAGATGTAGAATGAAAGTTCCACTGTACTGTTTTGAATCTGCACAAGATAAAATCCATCAGAAAGCTCAGTGAGGTGTCATCCTTCCAAGGAGCAAATTGTAAAGTGGCCACTTGAATTGATTTTCCATTCTTACCAGTTAAGATGAAGAATTTGCCTGAGACTGGTCAGAGATAATCCACCAGACTGATGACCCCTTTACAGGTTACCTTAAAAGCTATCCTATGAGGCTGCCACTTAATGGGAGAGTTATCCACATACAGTATTTAGGTATTAATGTGTTCACCTGTCTTCCATCAGCGAGCTGAAGGTTGGGAGACCCCTTTTCTCTTCAGTTACATCCTAGACCATCCATTTAAGCTGCAGGCCTGCCCATTTCGTGAGGAGATATTGTTTTCATATACATCGACCATTGTATGAAAATGAAAGAAAAGTACTTTAGTCACATATGGCAGAATAATCTTTATTCTCCACATGGGAGGCTCTTCCAAATACTGGCATCCCACATTCCTCATCTCTCTAACCTGCTGAATATTTGAAATTAGATAATAGAGTAAGTGCATGTGGTTGCACTGAATTTTTAATATAGTTGGTATAGTGACCAAAACCCAAGGGACATTTTGTCTACCTTGTATTTTTATTCCACTATCAGGAAAAAAAGAATCTTGTAGTTCTACCACAGTTTTCATTTGGTTTCAGAATATGAAGAGAGTGGTCATTTCTGTACATTTCTAAAAGGGGGGGAGCTGGGTCACCTTTCGGTTTTGTTTCAGCATTTGTTAAAAGTGCAAATACTAAGTATTTGTGCATAACTTTGGACAAAACAGGGCTGAGTAGTAGGAGAACCGAGCTTGGTTTATGAAGAGAACTGAAGGCAGTCACAAGCTATATTGAAAGTACTGCCTAGACACACTTCATATAAATCTTTAGAGAGGTTGGTACATGGCTTCTGTTTTGAGTAATGGTTTGGCACTAAAACTATGCTAGGTGATGTAAATGTTTCTTCAGAAAAGTGAGGATTACTTCACTCTAAAGTAAGTAATTTTTTTTTGCAGAGCTCCTTCTGAAGTACTTAGAGGACTAACAAAAATTTTGATTTCTTTGTTACGGGCTTCATTGTTGTCAACTTCGTTTAGAGACATTCAGTTCTCTATGTATTGTGTTTCCATGGATTCAAAATGTGTGTAGGAGATCTATGGATATTTTGGATGTGGTCTGAATAGATTTTGTGCACAATGTTCTTCAGTATTCACATAAAAGTATCGAAGCAGAAAAATAGCAAACCATTGTATGAAAAATTTACACAAATACATAAATGTTTTCAATTTTTGGGGGGAAATTGCTGCCATTAAAATTCAATGAAGAGTTGACATTCTTCAAGCACATTTCTTTACGTTTGAACACAAGGTGCGGCCCACATGTTTATAATGTATGTTTTCAATATGTGCAAGCAATATATTTTGATGTGGGGAAAGAAGTTGCTAAAGTTTTTATCATTATTCGTGATAGAAGTTTCCATTACATATACATATTACATCAATCAGCGTCCATTGATTCACATTGGTCTCACATTTCTGCACAGAAAAATCAGATTAGATACATATTATGAAAAAAGCAGTTTAAATGAAATCATTCCATATTTTCTGAGACATTAATCAGGAGAAGTCTGGTATATGGAACATTAATTTTGTGGCAGTATGAAAAAGCAGCTGCAGTTTCCTGATATGATATCTAGGGCTTTTATATTAATTATGCCTTACCACAGGATAACTGGAGTAGAAAATTCATTATGTTTAGCTAAGTACTAAGGGAATCAAACTGCAGTCATTTAGTGCAGTTTTAAAGTATAGAAACTCCTGAAATAGCTCCTATTTATTTTTGCAGCATTAAGTGTACCAAATATTATTATTTTTCAGATTTTATTTTGAGACTTCACCCTTCTTTGTAGCCTGTATCAGCTAGAAAAATGGAATGGCCTTAGGTGTGGATCCCATGTTGGTCTATAGTCAACCAAAATCAAACACTGAAACAGAAAATGCTAGAAACACTCAGCAGGTCAGTCAGTGCCTGTGGAGAGAACAGACAAATTGATGTTTCAGATGTGGACCCTTCACCAGAACCAAACACTCTTTTTCTCTTTGAGATGCATACAAAAAAGTATTTCTCTTTTCCCTGACAAACTGAGCACTAGCAAAATTTATTTCAACCTTGACAGGTAGATTTGAGTGACAGGCAGCTTGGAATTCAAACTGTTCAGTTTGGAAGCCAGCGGTATTGCTACTCAGGTGTGTGTGTCTGTCTTAAGAAAGGAACAGTGATCCTAAAAGTGTGGCAACATCCTGACAATTGTGGGCCAGATTTTGCTGCCAAAATCACAATGAGGCTAATGACGCTCACCGTTATTTATGCGTAATGGGTAGAGCAACTTCAGGTGAGGAGCAGATGCATGGTTAAATGCCAATATCTAAAAGTTGATGTCCGAGTTCCGCCATTAGCTTCACAAAAACGGCATTTCACTGTCTGCCTTTCGTTGGCATGCTTTGAATATCATGAAGTTGCTGTATATGCATGGTAAGTATGAATTAAACTTGCCACAGAAAGTTAAGTCTTATCATTTCAGTCTAAGTACCCTTTTAGAATCATAGAAGTTTACAACATGGAAACAGGCCCTTCGGCCCAACGTGTCCATGTCGCCCAGTTTATACCACTAAGCTAGTCCCAATTGCCTGCACTTGGCCCATATCCCTCTATACCCATCTTACCCATGTAACTGTCCAAATGCTTTTTAAAAGACAAAATTGTACCCGCCTCTACTACTGCCTCTGGCAGCTCATTCCAGACACTCACCACCCTTTGAGTGAAAAAATTGCCCCTCTGGACCCTTTTGTATCTCTCCCCTCTCACCTTAAATCTATGTCCCCTCGTTATAGACTCCCCTACCTTTGGGAAAAGATTTTGACTATCTACCTTATCTATGTCCCTCATTATTTTATAGACTTCTGTAAGATCACCCCTAAACCTCCTACTCTCCAGGGAAAAAAGTCTGTCTATCCAACCTCTCCCTATAAGTCAAACCATTAAGTCCCGGTAGCATCCTAGTAAATCTTTTCTGCACTCTTTCTAGTTTAATAATATCCTTTCTATAATAGGGTGACCAGAACTGTACACAGTATTCCAAGTGTGGCCTTACTAATGTCTTGTACAACTTCAACAAGACATTCCAACTCGTGTATTCAATGTTCTGACCAATGAAACCAAGCATGCCGAATGCCTTCTTCACCATCCTATCCACCTGTGACTCCACTTTCAAGGAGCTATGAACCTGTACTCCTAGATCTCTTTGTTCTATAACTCTCCCCAACGCCCTACCATTAACGGAGTAGGTCCTGGTGTGATGACGTGATAATTGTTAATTACTGCCAATCAACCTCTCTGGCACTGAAAATTAACTATTACAAGTGTGAAGTCTCATTCCTTCAGGTATTAATTGTTGTTGGAGATTTTTAAAATGTCAAATTTTAAATTTTAAAATTTTATTTTTCCTTTTCCTTTCTGTCTCCTTTTTTTCTCTCTCTTAATTCAATCTTTCTTTCCCTCTCTTTATTTCTCCTTCCGTACCTGATTTGTCATTGAATTCACCCACTCTAATTTACACTTCCTTCTCAGTCCTTCCACTGTTTATTTCTCAATCTTTCAATCTGATTGGTTAAAGAGATACCCTATTGGTTGCCCTGTTCACTCAGGTCCCTGATGCCCTGTTTCCTTCACTGTGCCATTATCAGCTTGTACTTTCAGCAATTTAGTGGGCAAAAATGTTTTGAGCTGAAGGGTGTAGAGGCAAGTCTAACTAACAGCAGATGCTGTTAGATGCCCTGTAAAATCTGGCCCAATATTAACTGATATTACTGGCAGGAATGGTTTACTGCACAGTTTGCACCTGAACCTCACTTAAATCTAATTCACATTTGATTGCCTGTTGAAATTATTCTCTCATATGTTTTGTTCAAGCGTGCTTTACATTCATATAAAAGACCAGCTATAAACTTCACAATTCAAGTAGGGATCTGACAAAATGGATCACAAACCAATTTTGTGGTTCTGACATGTCCGTTTTGTGTCAGTTTGCACCAACTGGACGTTTTGCCCTGTAAACTGCAAGAAACTTGAGATTTCTTCCTGCCTTGGAACACATTCCAGCATGTTTTATTCTGCAAAATAGGTTGATTTTATGAGTTTGTACTCCTGGTGAGGACCTTTATATGCTGGGTGACCATACTGGAAATTCAGGCACAGAGGGCAGCAAATCTCGCAGTATTTTCCATCCATGGAAAACCCTAGCATGAAGCTCTGCATCAAAAGTGCAAATTCATAAAATCTACCCGTATACATAAAACATAACAATTTCTTACTGTAATCAGTTTTCGTTTTTTATTTAGTGGTCGAATGTTAGGGCAGGCCACAATCTGTGGCAAGCAGCAAGGGGCAGCAAGGTCTTGTGATTGAAATATATGATTTTGTTAGCAGTGATATCAGGGTTTATTTTGCTGATACAGGAGAGTGTCACAGATTCCATATCTTACAAGGAGCAATAAATATTGTATTTCAACTTTAACAGACAGCATGAATTAGTAGGACCTCGTACCCTGCTTCTCCTACCTGTTGAGCTCTCTCTTAGTCGGACTGCCAGTACCTTACATGCTGAAATTCAAATGTAGATGTTTATATGGCAAACGAGAAGCAAGTTCATGAATAATGCAAGATGATTTTGGCTCGCATTTGCCCTGTAAAAGGTAAATTTAGTAAAATCACGATGAAGTATACCCATCCATTTAAATGCAGTGATATATCACTTATATGGCAAATATCTGACATCTTTTTGGTGATGTACGCTGCATTTTTCCATACTTAATTGTTGGTCTGGGTGAAGGAAGTTACTCTTGGGGAATGGAACACTTGTGTCAGCTAAGTATTCCCAGGTTAGCTATACCATAGATGCCAAGTAGAATTCCCTTTTGTCTTCACAACAATTTACCCTAACCCCAGCCTAAGAAGGGCATCCCTTGCTATAGCAGTGCAAATTTTCCATTTTCTACACCAAGCCTCCTATAGTCAATATAAGTGAGATTGCCAAATGGTGTAATTTTAATAGATGGAAATCATGCAGGCTGCGATTTGAGCATGCTGACCTTTGAACCCCAATTCCTGATATGCACTCCCATTGTGTGAAACTCTGTACCAGCAGCACTAACATTTACTGCAATAACTAAACCAATGATTCCCCCACCCGCACCATCTCAATTTTACCTGATGACCTGGTTTTACGTGGCTAAAAGTGGCTAACCTACGCAACACAGTGGAACAAATATTTTTTCCATGAAGATCAGCTAATCAGTGTTGGTTTGTTCTTTGATCATGCTGTCATGCTGTTTGCTACGACTAGAAGCACAACGAGAAATTATAAATGTCAATAACATGGGAATATTTTTTGTTTGTTTTTAAATAGATTTTATTAAACAGGTTTTTACTGGTAATTAATAAGTTTTTTTTGTGTATGCTATTATGGTGAAGGAAAAAATAAACAAAACTTAGAAAATTTATTGTCTTCAACCAGCATTGTATGTTGTTTTAGTGTTGAAAAGCTGCTAATGATTCACCCATGCATTAATGGCTGTTCTCAGTTCATGGAAAATATCCATTTTGAAAATTGTTATTGCTGTGCAGTTGGAAATTAAAGATGAATTAGTGCTAAGAGCTAGATATAGAAGAAATGTTCTGTATAATAAATACAAATTATTCAGAGCCTAGAGTATCCCTTTCAGAAAACTATTAACTTTTTTAAACAGAAGATATCAATGATTTAAGTTCTGTTTTGGTACAATTTATGCAAATTGTGATGATGTTACATAGTTTTACAGTTTAATATACAGGGTTCATCTGAGTAAAAAAATTGGGTATAAGGAATGATTCCGCTCTCCAGTGCCCATGATTTTTCTCCCATGATTTTTCAAGATGCACTTCCTGTGAGCGCCAGAACATGGAATCAGCCCTATAAATTACACTAATATATTTGTCACCATAGTAGCTAGATGCGTCATTTTATTTAAAGTGCCGACTGGTAACGGTGTATTTTAACTGACAATGAGCAGTCAGGATTTTCTTAGCTATTGGCTTTGGAGACTCTTATTTGAGTACCCATGAAGCTGAGATCCAATCTTGATAATCCATACTGGTACACAAATCTCCCTAAACCTAAAGAGAGCATGGGCACATCCATCCTCTCCCTCCCCGTCTCCAGCCCTGATCTATAGCCTGGGCCAAATTCAGCTTTTATTATATGGCATTTTGGGATTTTTACAGGTGTTTTAAGAATCGCATGCCACGATTCTACCCATTTATAATGTGATCCACTAGTTTATGATGACCAAGTAAATCAAATGTAATTTTTAGTACATGGAATAAAGGGATTTTTCAGTGTTTGCAGGGTCATCTTCTGCAATTCTGACCAAATTTCTACAAAAAAACACAAGTAAATGACCTTGCCTCTAGTCAGCAAGATTGCAGAAAGCACAGATACAGAAAGGCAAAGAACATTCCTCCCAATTGTAGTTTAAAAAATGCCTATCAAGTTGACATTGGTGCAACATTTACATTTTAAGAAAATTTATACTTGCAGCACTGCTGTATCCAATAAAAATATTCAACTTGTACAAATTGCATTCATTGGCACACAGATACATGGCTGCACATTAAACAGTTTATCCAAATGTTAATGAAACTGAAATCTCTGCTGCCACCAAAGTGTCACAATGCAGATTAGGTATTCACTTAGCCACAGTTCTGTTGGTTCAAAACTTTACATTTTTCATTCTATGTCCACCTCTTCTAGTCCATCACTCCAAAAAAACACTTTGTTCTCACCTCCTCAGCAATATTGTCTTCCTTGTACATATTTTTGGCCTGTACAATACTCATTACAGACTGGCTTAATAACACAATCAGTTCTATTAATGGTATTAAGATTATTACTTATCGGTATAGACCCCAAATTAAAATCAAGTACAGTTAACAATATTCCTTCCTCTTCACTAGCAGCTATTACTCAAAATGTTGCTACAACTGTTTCTCCTAAGGGTACTGACCACACTATGAGTCAACTATGTGCCTTCTCTGAGTCTGCTGCTCCTACTTGTCATGATCATACTGCTAGTTTTAAATGACTGCTCTTTATTTTTCCTCCAGGGTGGCCAGAACAAAAATCTTGATTTGGACATATATAACTTGCCGGTCTGACTCCACATCCATCATTAGTGCCACACCAAAGCCACCCCCTGTAGCGCTTTGACCACTTTCATCATTTTTAGTCTATTAGTAATACAATTCCTACCTCCTGTCACTGCTAGCAGAGCTCAAACCAACATTGTGTTAGAAATATTCTTTGAGTAATGTGCAGGTCTCTTCTCAGGATTCAGCACCATTGCCCAGTCTCCCCAAAATAATGTTTATTGTTGAAATAGTTTTCAAACACATAGAAATGATGAATCGGTCTACTCGTGCTGTTGGACAACCATTAAAAGAGGTGGAGTGAAATGTAGTGAAAGCCAATTTGGGGACAAGGACCTAAGCCATTGTCATCCTGTAACATTTAGACAGAGTGGAAGTGGTCCAACACCAAGAAAATCATCAAATTGAAGTGGGGAGGGGAGTGGAGAGTTAATAACTCCCTCATGGTGAAGGAAATACGAAGACCAAGTCGGAATGATCCTACTCTGTATCTTACTGGCCTCTGTGTTTCCCTGACAAGCCTGAATGGCACATTTTGAACAGAAAGACATTACAATCAAACTTCAATCCCAACAGTCCCTGGAGGTAATTTTTCTGATACCCATTTTCCTGCTGTCAGAATTATGCAGTTGATTTGGTCAGTGATAGCTTTCGATCCCTCAACTTAATTCTGTGATAAGGAGATAGAATTCAGCATGATCCTGTTTATTGTTGAAGTGAAGCAATATTAACAGTGCCCATCCTAATCAGCCTTTCATTTTTATATGAATATTTTTAGAATTACTGTTAGTAACTGAGGTCTTGCTGTTTGGCATGCTGGCGTGATTTTTAAAAAGGACAAAGAGAAAAACTGACCGCATAATACTAACATTGTAAGAGAGACAAGAAAGCCAAATATGATTTGATGATAAGGACAAAATCAAAAATAATAGTCAGTGGTATCGTCTCAAATAATACAGTTTTATTTATTTTAATTTTTATATCCGTGTGACCATTAAGTTGAGGGCGCATGAATATTCGGAAGTGGACTACTGCCCACATTTGATACCCATCATTGAGTATTTCCAGACCAGGTACAGCATGAACCATTTGCAGTATAAATTTCTTATATCGGCTATCTTTGTGATCTCCCTAAGTGAGTTTTCCAACATAGTGCCAATTATGTCAGATTTGTACTCATTGTGCTCTTATTCCCACTAGGAGCTGGATTGAGACTTAAATTATTGGGGTGGGGGGGTGCAGAGAGAGAGAGAGAGACTTTACTCCCATCAGCCTGTGCTGCATTTGTACTCAGGTTCAGAAACACAAAAACATAGAAAATAGGAGCAGGAGTAGGCCATTCGGCCCTTCGAGCCTGCTCCACCATTCATGGCTGATCCTCTATCTCAATACCATATTCCCGCTCTCTCCCCATACCCCTTGATGCCTTTTGTGTCTAGAAATCTATCTAGCTCCTTCTTAAATATATTCAGAGTGAAGTGTTAATATGATAATCCAAAGGACCATCAAGCTCCCAGTATAAATATTCATTTCAAATTAAAATTGTGTTGCAAATGAGCATAGTGATGTAATATGTACATACTTGTAGTTTAAGCACAAACATTCACATGTGCATTTTAAGCACTTTCATAATTAACATTATTGCTGAATGAGCTTGCAATTAAAATGTTGGGACCTATGATTGTTAAGTGTATCTTTTTAGGAAAGCCAAAATGTTTACTTATTGTTGAAATGTACATTCTTGCAATGCATAGTCCCAATTTCACGACTGCAAATTCATGTACACTGATCCAGTGTACCATGTCCAGACCTTTTTATTCTGACCTTTTTAACAAGCTAGTCTAGTAGGCTTGGATTTTCCACTATATCATGCCGATTGTTTGGTGTAACTGGAACAGGCAGGGCAGAAAATGAATTGGGGATATCGACAACCACTTACGCATTTTTGCAAGCCCCTGTTAAACTCCACTCCAATTCTGGTTGGATTCCCAATTGGAGGCCCGGGGGCCCATCTCCAAAATGTTAATGACACCGAAGCCAGAAGATCAACCAGGGTCACGGGTACATCTCTCCTGTAGGTGGCCCCAAAACCATGAAAGCAGAAAATCTAAGCTATACTGCTCTATTATATAGTGCATGAAATAAATCAATGTGAAATAATGTTGACTTAAATAATACTTGTCATTACAAAAGCATAACACACCTAACATCATTTGTTAAATCAACTCATCTAATGTTTACAATGACCAGCATTGATTTCTACAGGTGGTAAGCTTATATGCATTGCAGTGATTTATTTTTGTGTGCATAGAATGTACACCATAGCAACAGGCCTT
Organism: Heptranchias perlo; assembly: GCF_035084215.1. Taxonomy (NCBI): domain Eukaryota; kingdom Metazoa; phylum Chordata; class Chondrichthyes; order Hexanchiformes; family Hexanchidae; genus Heptranchias; species Heptranchias perlo. Next base: position 134,133,323 of record NC_090325.1, read on the forward strand.
TCGGTCCAACAAGCCCATGCTCCATACGAACCTCCTCCCATCCTCCTTCATCTAACCCCACCAACATATCCTTCTATTCCTTTCTCCCCATGTGTTTCTAGCTTCCCCTTAATGTATCTATGCTAGTCACCTCAACTAGTCCTTGTGATAGCGAGTTCCACATTCTAACCACTCTCTGGGTAAAGAAGTTTCTCCTGAATTCCCTATTGGATTTATTGGATCTTATGTTCATGGCCCCTAGTTCTGGTCTCCCCTGCAAGTGGAAGCATCTTCTCTACGTCTACCCTATCAAACCCTTTCATAATCTTAAAGACCTCTATCAGGTGACTCCTCGGTCCTCTCTTCTCTAGAGAAAAGAGCCCCAGCCTGTTCAGTCGTTCCTGATAGGTATAACCTCTCAGTTCTGGTATCATCCTAGTAACTCGTTTTTGCACCTTCTCCAGTGCCTCTATATCTTTTTTATAATATGGAGACCAGAAATGTTCACGGTACTCCAAGTGTGGTCTAACTAAGGTTCTATACAAGTTTAACATAACTTCCCTGCTTTTCAATTCTATCCCTCTGGAAATGAATACCAGTGCTTTATTTGCTTTTTTAAGGGCATAATGCTCCTCTACCCCATTTAGACTTTTATTTTCCAAAGAGTATGTGGCCTCCTTATTCTTCCTACCAAAATGTACCACCTCACACTTATCTATATTGAAATTCATTTGCCAATTATATGCCCATTCTGCAAGTTTATTAATGCCTTCCTGTATTTTGGCACAGTCCTCCTCAGTTTTAACTGCACTTCCAATTTGGTGTCGTCCTCAAATTTGGAATTGTACTTCTGATTCCCGAGTCCAAATCGTTTATGTACAACAGTGGTCCCAGCACCAATCCATGTGGAGCACCACTTCCCACCTTTTGTCAGTCTGAGTAACTATCTTTAACCCCTACTCTCTGTTTTCTGTTTTGATACCAGCTTGTTATTCATTCTGCTACATGTCCCCTGACTCCACATGCTCTGACCTTGGTCATGAGTCTATCATGCAGTACCTTATCGAAGGCCTTTTGAAAATCCAAATATATTACATCTAGTGCATTACCCTAGTCTACCTTTTCTGTTACTTCAAAGAATTCAGTAAGGTTTACCTTCCCTTTTGAAATCCGTGCTGACTATTGTTTATTCTATTTTTGGTTTCCAAATGTTTTTCTATTACATCTTTGAGTAAGGATTCCATTATCTTTCCTACCACCGACATTGAGCTAATTGGTCTACAGTTCCCTGGGCTTGTTCTATCTCCCTTTTTAAATATAGGAATCACATTAGCTGTCTGCCAGTCCTCTGGCAGTATTCCCTTTTCTAATGATTTTTTATATATATGTAATAGTGCCTCTGCTATCTCTTTCCTAACTTCTTTTAATATGTGCAGATGCAATGCTTCCAGACCAGGGGCTTTATCCTCTCAAGTTTGATTAGTTTATCAATTACCTCCTCCCTTTCTATCTTAAATGTCTTTATATCTTTTTTGATCTCTTCTTCCAATGTGATGCCCACCATGTTAGTCTCCCTGGTTAATACTGAAGCAAAGTAATTATTTAATAATTCTGCCATTTCAGTGTCATTGCCTGTGAGATTATTGTGTATATCCCTATCCTGATTTTTCTTTTGTTATTTATGTGTCTGTAGAATACTTTGCTATTTCTTTTTATATTCATTGATAATTTAATTTTGTAGTTTCTCTTTGCCTTCCTAATTGTTTTTTGACTTCTTTCCTAACCTTTTTGAATTCCCTTTTGTCATCCTCTCCTTTGTTGTCTATGTGCTTAGTGTATGTCTTTGTATGTCTTTTTCTTTAGTTTCAATTTTTCCCTTATTTCCTTGTTCATCCATGGTGTGTCATTACAGGCTATTTTGTTCTTGCTTTTTAGTGGGATATATTTCTCCTGCACTCTATTGATCACCGTTTTAAATGTTTCCCACCGCTGTTCTATTTCTTTGTCTGACAGTAAATTTTTCCAGTTTATTTTTCCTAGTTCCATTCTCATCCCTTTAAAATTAGCTTTTCTCCAATTTATTTCTTTGATCTTTGTCTTACTTATGTCCTTCTCAATCTTTATCATAAAGCTTATTATGTTGTGATTGCAACAGCCTGTTCAGCCTTTCCTGATAATAATATCCTCCCAGTTCTGGTATGATCCTTGTGAATCTTTTTTGAACCCTCTCCAATGCCTCTAAGTCCTCCCTATAAAATGGAGACCAGAACTGTGCACAGTACTCCAAGTGTGGTCTAACCAAGGTTCTATACAAGTTTAACATAACTTCTCTGCTTTTCAATTCTATCCCTCTAAAAATTAACCCCAGTGCTTTGATTGCTATTTTTATGGCCTTATTAGCCTGCGTCACTACTTTTAGTGATTTGTGTATCTGTACCCTAGATCTCCTTGCTCCTCAACCCCATTTAGTCGTTTATTATCCAAGCAGTATGTGGCCTCCTTATTCTTTCTACCAAAATGCACCATCTCATACTTACCTATTTTGAAATTAATTTGGAAATTACACACCCATTCTGCAAGTTTATTAATGTCCTCTTGCATTTTGATGCATTCTTCCTTTGCATTAAGTGCACTCCCCCAATTTGGTGTTGTCTGCAAATTTTGAAATTGTACTTCCGATTCTCGAATCCAAGTTGTTAATGTAAATTGTGAACAACAGTGGTCCCAGCACAGATCCCTGTGGAACACCACTTCCCATCTTTTGCCAGTCTGTGTAGCTACCTTTAACCCCTACTCTCTGTTTTCTGTTTTGTAGCCAACTTCCTATCCATTCTGCTATCGGTTCCCTGACTCCATATGATCTGACCTTAGTCATGAGTCTACAAACGTATCGAAGGCCTTTTGAAAATCCAAATATATTACATCTACTACATTACCCTTGTCTTCTCTTTCTGTTACTTCTTCAAAGAATTCAAAAAGGTTTGTCAACCATGACTTTCCCTTCTGAAATCTGTGCTGACTATTCTTTAATATATTTTCATTCTCTAGATGTTTTTCTAACACATCTTTGAGTAAAGATTCCATTATCTGACCTACTGCCAACATTAAGCTGACTGGTCTATAGTTCCCTGGACTTGTTCTATCTCCTTTTTTAAATATAGGAATAACATTAGCTGTTCGCCAGTCTTCTGGCACTATTCCCTTTTCTAATGATTTTTTATATATATGTAATAGTGCCTCTGCTATCTCCTCTCTAACTTCTTTTAATATTTGCGGATGCAATCCATCCAGACCAGGAGTTTCATCCTCTCTAAGTTTAATTAGTTTATCAATTACTGGGTAAGAAAGGAGTCCTGGGTAAGAAAGGAGTCCTGGGTAAGAAAGGAGTCCTGCACACATTATAAAAACTCCATTCCCTGTACCCCTTTACTACCTCTTCTATATGTGTGAATATATTGAATAGGTACACTATGCAATTTATTTTAATATAAGCTGACCCAAGTGTAAATCAGTTTCTCTTGCTCATGAAAATTATGATTGTGTTAGACTATAAAATAGATTTTTTTTTACTAACTGATTACCAGCATTATTCGCAGTGAGTTGGATGTTTTTATAAGAACAAGGGTGTAATACCAAGATAGTATGATCTGGGACTTTGATTTATCAGCATTGCTGGCGGCCAGGGGTCTGGGAGAGCAGTCCTGGGGTCTAGGACGCTGCAAGAGGAGTCCTGGGAGCATTTTGGCAGGATCCCAGATCTGGGATCTCTAGGAGAGGGATCTTGGGATCTGGCAGCATCAGGACGGAAGGTCTCAGTATCTGGGAGGATTGGGGAGGGAGGTTATTTGGGCCTGGGAGCACTGGAAGGGGGTCTCAAGAGCGAGACAAGGGAAGGCGGTTCCTGGTGAGTTGGATCCTGGGTCCAGGGGGACTGGGTAAGTAAGCCTGGGAGCATTTGATGGCAGTATTGGCTGGTTAGTGAGTTGTGTCAGTATATTTGTGTTTGTTGACTGATACAGCATTTAATAAATATAAGTGTCCTTAGAAAGTGAAAGTTAGCATATAAAATGCTCTAAAGTTCAATATTTATGCAGTTTCCAAGGTTTTAAACATAAAAGCTATCATAGGCCCCAAAAATGGTTTGCTGTCTTCCATAGAAGAGAAAGACATTTAACTGAATTTGGGGCCAAAATAAACTGGCTTGCAATGATTGACAAGTTATATACTCGGCTCATTAAATTCCCATAAAATATGTTGATTAGGCCATTGCCCCATCATGCAGTCAATGTACCTAAAGAGAGCATCAGATATAGAAATTATGGGTGTCCATCTGGCCATTCCTCTAAATTTGCAGGTTTTGGAGGAGGAGCAGGAGGAAGATTAGAGCAGGTGTGCAAAACAGGTTGGTTAGAATCTTAGGTCATCTCTCATGCCACCACTCCTATAAACCATGGCAGTTGTTGCCTAATATGTCTCAAGAAACCTGTATGTGGAGTGTACTATTCACCAGCCTTTTACCCATAACCTTCTCAATTTTTGCTTGTCAGATATTTGTCTATTTCTCTTTTAAAAGCTATTATGAATTCTGCTTCCACCACTGTTACTACTAAGGCATTCTGGGGGTTAAATTGGATAACCCCAAAAACAAGGCGCAGGTATTAACCCGCACATGGTGCTTCCTGTGCAGGCAGGATGAGACTTTTGTCCGGCCTGTGGACTTACTTTCAAGCAGCATTGACCCGAGGATTCGATGCAAATTGTACTTTCCACCAGCAGGGGGAGCCCCAATCTCTTAAAGGCAGGCTGTCTCTTAAAATCTCTTAAAGGTAGCTGGTACCTGTTCTTTGCTGAAAATAATAGTCTGCCGACTGCACGGAGCCTGAATGGAGATCAGACATCGCACATGTAAAACACAGATGCAGGTCCCGTCCCTATGTTTACAAACTGATGAGTTATGTTAAAACGTTGAATAAAGCTTGCACACTACTAAATCCCACTTCCTCCAATCTGCATGCCAGACCTCATCAATCTGCCAATCTGAGTTGGTACAAGGCCTGCGAGAGTGCGTGCACCAAGGTTCTCTGCTGATGCACTAGAGGCCTTGGTGCAAGAGGTCGACAGAAGGCGGGACATCCTATATCCGCAGGAGGCCAAGAGGCCCTCCAGACATATGCTCAAAAGTCAATGGGAGACAGCGGGGGACTAAGTCAATGCCAGGCGAACAGCACCATGAACATGGATGCAGTGCAGGAAGAAGTTCAATACTTTGACATGAGTGGTCAAGGTGAGTGAGGTCAACTGTCAAGTGGCGTCTCCTACCAACTGCACCACTAGCCGCATCCACTGCACCACGCACTACACCCCCCATCACCCACATACCAACAAACTCTTTCCATCAGTACTCATCTCTTCCAATTAGATGCTTCCTCTCACCCTTACACATTACCACTGTTGCAAGCCGCCCATCGTCATCTCACAGGCCACACACACTGGTAGCTATTCAACCATGACAGGCACATCAACCAATCACACGTCCCACAGGAGAAGGTGGCGCATATTAGGAGGCAGCAAATGGCAGTGGCATTCAGACATTCGAGCCTGTTCCGCCATTCAATGAGATCATGGTGTACCTGTGACCTAACTCCATTTACCCGCCTTAGCCCCTTACCCCTTAATACCTTGGTTCACAGAAATCTATCAATCTCAGATTTAGAATTCACAATTCAGCTAGCATCAGCTGCCATTTGCAGAAGAGCGTTCAAAACTTTTACCACCCTTTGCGTGTAGACGCATTTCCTAACTTCACTCCTGCAAGTCGTGGCTCTAAATGTTAAGCTATGTCCCCTATTCAAGTATAGCAGACCTCCAAAAATAGCTACAAATGTATCAGCAGCCAGAAGCAATAATGCAGCAACTAACCATCCCTGGATATGTCCTGTCCCACTGGCAGGACAGACCCACCAGAGGTGGCAGTACAGTGATATACAGTCAGGAGGGAGTGGCCCTGGGAGTCCTCAATGTTGACTCCGGACCCCATGAAATCTCATGATATCAGGTCAAACATGGGCAACCTCCTGCTGATTACCAGCTACTGACCTCCCACAGCTGATGGATCAGTCCTCCTCCATGTTGCCCTCCACTTGGAGGAAGCACTGAGGGTAGCAAGGGCACAGAATTTACTCTAGGTGGGGGACTTCAATGTCCATCACCAAGAGTGGCTCGGTAGCACCACTACAGACTGAACTGGCCGAGTACTGAAGGACATAGCTGCCAGACTGGCCCTGCGGCAGGTGGTGAGCGAGCCAACATGAGGGAAAAACCTACTTGACCTCGTCCTCACCAATCTACCTGTTGCAGATGCATCTGTCCAGGACAGTATTGGTAGGAGTGACCACTGCACAGTCCTTGTGAAGACAAAGTCCCGTCTTCATACTGAGGACACCATCCAACGTGTTGTCTGGCACTACCACCGTGCTAAATGGGATAGATTCGGAACAGATCTGGCAGCTCAAGACTGGGCATCCATGAGGAGCTGTGGGCCATCAGCAGCAGCAGAATTGTATTCCAGCACAATCTGTAACCTCATGGCCCAGCATATTCTTCACTCTACCATTACCAACAAGCCAGGGGATCAACCCTGTCATTGAAGAGTGTAGAAGAGCATGCCAGGAGCAGCACCAGGAATACCTAAAAATGAGGTGTCAACCTGGTGAAGCTACAACACAGGACTACATGCATGCTAAACAGCGGAAGCAACATGCTATAGACAGAGCTAAGCGATTCCACAACCAATGGATCAGATCAAAGCTCTGCAGTCCTGCCACATCCAGTCGTGAATGGTGATGGACAATTAAATGCTAACGGAAGGAGGAGACTCCATGAACATCCACATCCTCAATGATGGCAGAACCAGCATGTGAGTGCAAAAGACAAAGCTGTAGCGCTTGTAACCATCTTCAGCCAGAAGTGCCGAGTGGATAATCTATCCCGGCTTCCTATTAATATCCCCACGATTATAAGCCAGTCTTCAGCCAATTCGATTCACTCCATGTATTATCAAGAAACTGCTGAGTGCATTGGATACAGCAAAGGCTATGGGCCCCGACAACGTCCCGGCTTTAGTGCTGAGGACTTGTGCTCCAGAACTAGCCACGCCTCTAGCCAAGCTGTTCCAGTACAGTTACAACACTGGCATCTACTCGACAATGTGGAAAATTGCCCAGGTATGTCCTGCCCACAAAATGCAGGACAAATCCAATCCGGCCAATTATCGCCCCATCAGTCTACTCTCAATCATCAGCAAAGTGATGGAAGGTGTCATCGACAGTGCTATCAAGCGGCACTTACTCACCAATAACCTGTTCACCAATGCTCAGTTTGGGTTCCGTCAGGACCACTTGGCTCCAGACCTCCAAACATGGACAAAAGAGCTGAATTCCAGAGGTGAGGTGAGAGTGACTGCCCTTGACATCAAGGCAGCATTTGACCGAGTGTGGCACCAAGGAGCCCTAGTAAAATTGAAGTCAATGGGAATCAGGGGGAAAATTCTCCAGTGGCTGGAGTCATACCTAACACAAAGGAAGATGGTTGTTGGAGGCCAATCATCTCAGCCCCAGGGCATTGCTGCAGGACCTCCTGAGGTCAATGTCCTAGGCCCAACCATCTTCAGCTGCTTCATCAATGACCTTCCCTCCATCATAAGGTCAGAAATGGGGATGTTCGCTGATGATTGCACAGTGTTCAGTTCCATTTGCAACCCCTCAGATAATGAAGCAGTCTGTGCCCGCATGCAGCAAGACGTGGACAACATCCAGGCTTGGGCTGATAAGTGGCAAGTAACATTCGCGCCAGACAAGTGCCAGGCAATGACCATCTCCAACAAGAGAGAGTCTAACCACCTCCCCTTGAAATTCAACGGCATTATCATCGCCGAATCCCCCACCATCAACATCCTGGGGGTCACCATTGACCAGAACCTTAACTGGACCAGCCTCATAAATACTGTGGCTGCATGAGCAGATCAGAGGCTGGGTATTCTGCGTCAAGTGACTCACCTCCTGACTCCCCAAAGCCTTTCCATCATCTACAAGGCAACAAGTCAGTAGTGTGATGGAATACTCTCCACTTGCCTGGATGAGTGCAGCTCCAACAACACTCAAGAAGCTCAACACCATCCAGGACAAAGCAGCCCGCTTGATTGCCCCCCACCCACCATCCTAATCATTCACTCCCAGCGCACCATGGCTGCAGTGTGTATCATCTACAGGATGCACTGCAGCAACTCTCCAAGGCTCCTTCGACAGCACCTCCCAAACCTGCGACCTCCACCACCAAGAAGGAAAAGAGCAGCAGGCACATGGGAACAACACCACCTGTACGTTCCTCTCCAAGTCACACACCATCCCGACTTGGAAATATATCACTATTCCTTCACCATTGCTGGGTCCAAATCGTGGAACTCCCTACCTAACAGCATTGTGGGAGAACCTTCACCACACTGAATGCAGTGGTTCAATAAGGCCATTCATCACCACCTTTTCAAGGGCAATTAGGGATTGGCAACAAATGTTGGCCTTGCCAGCGACGCCCACATCCCATGAACGAATTTTTTAAAAAGCCCAACAGCGTTATGGGTCACTAGCAATTCTTTAAGAGTTACTGCCAATAAATCAGTTCCCTCCTGGCCCTTGGATCATAGAATCATAGAAAATTTACACCACCGGAGGAGGCCATTCAGCCCATTGTGTCCACGCCGGCCGAAAATGAGCCACCCAGCCTAATCCCACTTTCCAGCACTTGGTCAGTAGCCTTGTAGGTCACGGCACTTCAGGTGCACATCCAGGTACTTTTTAAATGAGTTGAGGGTTGCTGCGTCTACCACCCTTTCAGGCAATTGCCACCCTCTGGCTGAAAATATTTTTCCTCAGCTCCCCTCTAATCCTTCTACCAATCACTTTAAATCTATGCCCCCTGGTTATTGACCTCTCTACTGAGAGAAATAGGTCCTTCCTATCCACTCTATCTGGGCCCCTCATAATTTTGTACATCTCAATTAAATCACCCCTCAGCCTCCTCTGTTCCGAAGAGAACAACCCAATCTTTCCTCATAGCTAAAATTCTCCAATCCTTGCAACATCCTCGTAAATCTCTTCTTTACCATATCTAGTGCAATTACATCTTTCCTGTAATGTAGGGACCAGAGCTGTACACAGTACCCAAGCTATGGCCTAACCAGTGTTTTATACAGTTCCAGCATAACCTTCCTGCTCTTATAGTCTATGCCTCGGCTAATAAAGGAAAGTATTCCATATGCCTTCTTAACCACCTTATCTAGCTGACCTGCTACCTTCAGGGATCTGTGAACATGCACTTCAAGGTCCCTCACTTCCTCTACACCTTTCAGTATCCTCCCATTTATTGTGTACTCCCTTGCCTTGTTTGCTCTCCCCAAATGCATTACCTCACACTTCTCCAGATTGAACTCCATTTGCCACTTTTCTACCCACCTGACCAGTCCATTGATATCTTCCTGCAGTCTACAGCTTTCCTCTTCACCATCAACCACACGGCCAATTTTTGTATCATCTGCAAACTTTTTAATCATGCCCTCTACATTTAAGTCCAAATCAGTAATATATATCACAAAAAGCAAGGGACCTAGTACTGAGCCCTACGGAACCCCACTGGAAACTTCCAGTCACAAAGACACCCATCGACCATTACCCTTTGCTTCCTGCCATTGAACCAATTTTTGATCCAACTTGCCACTCTCCCTTGGATCCCATGGGCTTGTACTTTTTTGACCAGTCTGCCATGTAGGACTTTGTCAAAAGCCTTGCTAAAATCCATGTAGACTACATCAAATACACTACCCTCATCGACCCTCCTTGTTACCTCCTAAAAAAAATTCAATCAACTTAATAAATCCATGCTGACTGTCCTTGATTACTCTGCACCATTCTAAGTGATGGTTTATCTTGTCCCTCAGAATTGATTCCAATAATTTGGCCACCACCGTGGTTAGACTGACTCACTTGGTCTATCCCTCATTCCCTTTTTATACAACATTAGCACTCCTCCAATCCTCCGGCATATGCCTGTATCCAGTGAAGATTGGAAAATGATGGTCAGATCCTCCGCTATTTCCTCCCTTGCTTCTTTTAACAGCCTGGGATACATTCCATCTGGCCCTTGTGATTTATTTACTTTCAACGATGCTAATCCCTTTGCTAATCACTGCAGATCATGCCATCTTTGCCAGGAATTCTGTAAATTTATTTAAACGCACTGAGGTTGCATTGTAGTGCAATATCAACACTCTGAGCTACAGGTGAATGCAACATGCAAGAATCCTGATGTCTCTGCATTGGCACTATCAACCCCATAATAATAAAAGCAAAATAGTGCAGATTCTGGAAATCTGAAATAAAAACAGAAAATGCTGGAAACACTCAGCAGGTCAGGCAGCATCTGTGGACAGAGAAACAGAGTTAATGTTTCAGGTTGATGGCCTTTCATCAGAACTGATCATAAACCCCATATGTATTCCTTTTAAATTTATATTCTTTTAAAGAAATTTTTTAATTTATGCTGTGGCTCAGTGGTAGCACTCTTGCCTGAGTCAGAAGGTTATGGGTTCAAGTCCCACTCCAGAGACTTGAGCACAGAATCTAAGCTGACACTCCAGTACTGAGGGAGTGCTGCACCGTCGGAGGTGCCATATTTCAGATGAGACATTAAACCGAAGCCCTTCTGCCCTCTCAGGTGTACGTAAAAGATCCCATGTCCTGGCCAATATTTATCCCTCAAACAACATCACTAAAAACAGATTATCTGGTCGCTGTCACATTGCTGTTTGTGGGAGCTTGCTGTGTGCAAATTGGCTGCAGCGTTTCCTACATTGCAACTGTGACTACACTTCAAAAGTATTTCATTGGCTGTAAAGTGCTTCGAGACATCCTGAGATTGTGAAAGGCACTATATAAATGCAAGTCTTTCTTTTTCTTGATTAATTATGTAAGTAATTGTAAAAAATCAGTCACACCCTTATGTGTGTAATATTGTTGCATGTTAAGTGTTTACGACGGAGTTAAGGTACTAAAATTCTTGCAGTGGAGCATCTTTACAGAAACTGTTAAAGAGCAATCACAAAAAAATCTGGCTTTGTGAGTGGAACTGAAATCTGGAACATTTGATTACAATTTTAAATTGATCAAGTAATTTTATTTTAGTTGATGAAGAAAGATAAGGTAGCCTCAAAGCTGTCAGCTTCACTCTGCTCTTACCTAATTCTGTTAATGGATAGAAAATTGGATGTAATTCCAAGGATGGTTTGAGCTAGCATAAAGTCTGATCTAAGGCACTTCCTGTCAAGTTTGTGTAGGAAGCTTCTGATTTGTTATGCATTTTTTTTTATTGTGCCTAAGCTTCAACAATCTTTCATGTTTGTCTTTTCCCATTAAAGCTTCATTTATCAGTCCATCAGATACAGTAATGGTTTGGTTTTGAATTACTTTAGTTCCATTTATTTTACAATTTATGTTAAATTGCTTTATTCCACATTCCTGTATACTGATTTGACTTTTTATTAGTATCCTACCTGAATCATATACTCAGCTGGAACAAAATATATTTTTTTAAAAAGCTAACTATAAGGACTTTGTCGCACAATGCACCAGACATGGAGTTAGCTTTTCATTTCTGTGATCTAGGTTTTAATCCTGCCCAGACTGTCTGGTAGACATACAGATTGTCTGTGAAATGAGTTTGGGCAGACTGAAACCAGTTCCTTGTGGGCATGGGTTGCACAAATCAAAATAGATCCTAAATTGACAATTTCACTTAGGTAAGCTATAAGAATTGCTTAGGGGAAATAGAAAGAAAGTTTGCACTGGTGCAGTAGGGTGCTCTCCTGACACTGGGCTAAGGCACATTGCTGGGGTAGAGCATGGCGAGCTTTATTCTGTAACCGACTGATCTGTACCTGAACTAGAAGTGCTTGATGCTGATACAACTGAGTGACAAAAGAGGAAAAGGTATTCCATTCTCCAGCACTGATCTACCTTCACCATGATTAGCACAACATTCAAATATGATCATTAAACCAGTCAAATGTCTGTTCTAACAATGGTGGCAGGAGAGCCCCCTACTGTACCAGTGCAAACTGTTTTTCTATTTCCCTAACGGTGGCAGTACAAACAAGAAATCATTGATCTGAATGTGACCACCTGATGTCAAAATTGATGGTACATCCTACAATCACAGTCATGTCTCTAGTCTAATGCATTATGTACAGTATCCTATATGAGAACTGAATTCTCTACACTGTAAAGTACTGCTGAGGTGCCACTGTCTCACGGCAACCACTTATGTGGATTTCTTTTTGAGAAAGACTAGTACATGGAATTCCAATCAGGCTCAGGGCACGACTTGGGCATAATCATCCAACAGGGGCTAGAATTTGAGATGGAAACCAAGTTCCCCTGGAATTTTGCCCCATTTACACAGCCCAGTAAAATTCTGGCAGGTGAATGAGGGAGAATCTTGCATTCCCCCCCCCCCCACACCCCACCTTGCACAGATGAAGGTAATTGATCTGGGAGGGGACTGGATATCTTTACTATCTTTACATAATATATCTTTCACTAGACTGTTGGGAAGATATTTGACCAAGAAACCCCATTCTATTCTCACCCAATGTTTATACACACTTTCCAAGTGGCATCACTGGATATGAATCTTGGTTTATTTTTCCCCTCTTTACCTCAATGATATTAAGGCAAACTCTAGCACCCAACAGTCCAGGCCGTGATCAGTTAACTCAGTGAAGAGCAATAATTGAACCTGGTCGGTTTGGCTTATTGTTACACTTTGCCCAGTATGCAGATCTGGCAATGACTTTTTCTTCATTCTCTTTGGGACTTTTAAGCCTTAAAGGCTCCCTTAATTTCAACTCCTTGCTGCTTGGTGTGCTCTTTACATTTCCCTTTTGCTAAAATGTGCTGTTCCATTGGCAAACCTCACAACCCCCTCCCCACTCCCTTGAATTTTTCATTCCTCCCCTTTGAGCTGCTGCCGCAGGCCCACTTTGGTCTCTGCTTATAATTACATGATTAGTGCTGGCATCTTTAAATGAGGCCTGATCATGAAAATAGATCAGGACTTCCACGGACCATCATCGGACAGGCAGAGCAGACGCCTCACCCACCTCCCACCTGGTGTAGGCCAGAAATGAAAATTAAACCCATTCTTGCTAATATCTGTTTTGAATCTACTCTTCACTAAATTCCTTTGCCTGGGAATATTCTGGGTTTGCCTTATCTATACCATTTAATATTTTATTGACTCTTTTCTAGATTGTGATGCTTGAGCTTCTCTGGTCTTTACATTTCACATCAGTTGCTTTCCCTGCTTCCTCTTCAATGGGAATCCAAAAGGCTAAACCAAGTGTCCTGAATCAATTTCTGCAAACAGCTTCACTGTAGGAGAGTAACCATCTCTTTTTCTCTGCCCTAAGGCCTAAGCTTGGATCTGCCCCAGATTGTTGGAATGAAATTCTTCTCTCTTTGATGGCTGTTAAGAGTCCTAACTTAAATTACTGTCAACGTTTATAACCTGACTCCTTTGGGGTGCAAGTCTGCAGTCCCAATACGCATATAATTTGGCACTAATTGATGGTTAAAATCAGAAATGGAAATGTCATTCCGTTAAGTGTAATAGGGGATCAGCTATTGAGCTGTACCTGCCATTTCTCAAGATGCACTATCTGCAAGCACTGGATCGTTGAATTGCCCCTATAATGTGATCTCAGACATGAAATGGATAGAACAGGGATGGCCAAAAAGGAGGTTTGAAAGTCCAAGCAATTTCATGGGGTGTTCAGTGAGCACTACACTAGGTGCTGCATTAGATGTGGTGGGAAAATTGCAATAAAATCACAAACACATGTATGTATAAAGAATGCATTTACAATTTTGTTACAAATAAATGAAGTCCTCTTTAATAATGTTTAACTATCCACTAGAAGTGATTAGCAACTTAGCAGTAAGTGAACACTTAAGTTGTGCTAATCATTGTGTAGTTACACTTGATATGACAATAGAGGCTGAGGCTAAAATTTATAATTTGAAGATAGGTCCTTTGATGGCTCCGCATTTTATTTTCCCTGAGCAGATTAAAGTCAGTTAGTACACTATTGATTCATACCTTCAAAACAATTGAATGACTATCTGATTATGAGTGGTTATATGGACTAGTATATGGTCAGTGATAATCAAATTCTCCATGGAATACAGTGGGCTTATTTGCTCCTGTGGCCAATAAAATGCAATCTGTCAAAAGCAACGAGGTAGGGCTGGACAGTGAAGATGTAGGAGTGCATAGATACTCTGGGCTTTTGTTTGATTAAAATTAGGAGTCTAGGAAGTAGTTACACAGAACTTTCCCTCAGGAGACTAAATAAGTGAGGTAGAGTCCATGATAGGTTACATGCGTTGAGAAGGAGCAGACTTGATGGGCCAAACTGTCTTTTCTGTGCTAACACTGCAAATAATGTTTGGAAAAAAAATCCATCCCAGCACTAACACCTTTTATCTTGGTAAGTATAGAATTCATGCAGTGGGATAAAAGTCCTCTCTGTGTTACTTAGGGGAGAAATTCCACGGTGCCATTGCACCACTTCTACCTAATGCTTTAACCTGGCCGTGATTTCATCCCAAATCCTGGGTGACAGGGTCATTGAAACAATAGGGATGGGCTCCGAGGAAGGGAGCAAGAGGCCACGTGGACCAAAGAGGAAAGGGATCCAAAATTCAAATGTCCCACAATGGCAGACCTGTTTGCTGTTTGCCTTTTTAATTTTTGGATCTGTTTTAGATCCTGCACCTGCACTCAACAGGCGTGGGATCTGCTGGGCCATTCAGAGATGTATTTGGTGGGATTCCGATGATTGCCCAGGAATGCTGCTAGACACTCCCCCAAACTACCACTAGGATATGGCAGGGGGGAGGTCCCAGGCAGAAAAAGCGCCCATCTGGCGGTTTGCAATTTGTTTGCAGTATATTCCAATCTAAAAGAGGCTGAAACGCAGCAGATCTAGGTTCTACCCCATTTTCCACACGGCCCTTCGTATCACTGGAATTATCTCATTTCGATGGTGGAATTTCTACCATTTTTTAACAAATGGGAAGCTGAAATGCTTCTCTTAGCCAATACATTTTGCACTGCTGGCATATAGATGGGACTTACATAGTATTACATAGAATTTACAGCACAGAAACGGGCCATTCGGCCCAACAGGTCTATGCCGGTGTTTATACTGCACACAAGCCACCTCTCACCTTGTTTGGGGACCACACTAGCTGCATTTAAATAAGCACAGACATTGGGATTTCCTGGGCAGCTGCATTTAAACGAGCACAGATATTGGGATTTCCTGGGCAGGAGCAGAAGTGTGTTGGTGCAGTTTCTCAAGGTGACAGCTGCACTTCCTGTTAGCGGCAGAGTTTGAAATTGGGTACTTTCTGCTGTGCTTTGTGTGGATATGAGGCAGGAGAATGCTATGTCTAGGGGAAGGCAGGAAAGTCTATGCCAGGCAAAGTCCTTTGAATTCTGGGACCTAGCATTACAGTTGAACCAAGCAAAAAGCAACAAATAAACATTCAATCCAAAGAAACAGGCAATCGTGCAATGCCAAGAAACCTACTTCCAGTAGCTATGTATCTGCAGGAGTGTGGTTTACCCCAACTTTTAAAGGTGCGGAGAGCTGGTCGGGTCCCGAGGCTGTAACTCATTGGAATTCTGGTGGAAGCAAGGATAGGGCCCAAATGAATAATGTAACAAGGCTTGCACCATGGAGCAGAACAAGCCTCTATCAGCAAACCTATGGCTTCCACAATTCAGATTCACTGTAAATGATCCTGGTTTTCTGAGCCCTCTGCGCCCAGTATGTGCCTGTGCTGCCAGTGCATGGGAGTGGCTTTTCCGCCCCTCAGTTAGCACGTTTGGGTGAAATTCTTTGTTTTGCTATTTTAACAAAGTAGTCAGTCAATTTAATTTAAATGAGTTAATGATTGTTAAAATAGCAAATGGAAGAACTGTGTCCAGACCATTCCAGGGGAAGAGAGGAGCCGGTGGGTGTATTCCTGCTCCTCCTGACCCATAAAGAATCCTGGAAAAGGCACTTACCTTGTGGAGCTGGGTCTCCCGACCCCTGCAGCAGCAGTGAATTTAAATCAGGCTCCCAATTCCACGGCGGGACACTTGGACACCACAAATCCTGCCACCATGAAAACAGCACTGGGCGCATGCGCAGCAGATTAGGATCGCCTGTCGTGCATTTGATAGTTTAAACCCTCCCACCCCCAGCCCTCTGCTGGCGCTTGCAAATTTGGACCAATGCTGTGAGGCAGTATAGCATGCCTTATCCACGGCAGAGAAAACTGGTTCCATCTTGGCATGAGCAGACCCAGAGATCATAGAATCATAGATGGAGGCCATTCAGCCCATCATCTCTGCACCAACCAAGAATGAGCCACCCAGCCTAATCCCACCTTCCAGCACTTGGTCCGTAGCCCTGTAGGTCACGGCACTTCAGGTGCACATCCAGGTACTTTTTAATTGAGTTGAGGGTTTCTGCCTCTACCACCCTTTCAGGCAGTAACTTCCAGACCCATACCACCCTCTGGGTGAAAACATTTTTCCTCAGCTCCCCTCTAATCCTTCTACCAATCACTTTAAATCTATGCCCCCTGGTTATTGACCTCTCTACTGAGAGAAATAGGTCCTTCCTATCCACTCTATCTAGGTCCCTCATAATTTTGTACACCTCAATTAAATCACCCCTCAGCCTCCTCTGTTCCAAAGAGAACAACCCCAGCCTAACCAATCTTTCCTCATAGCTAAAATTCTCCAGTCCTGGCAACATCCTCGTAAATCTCCTCTGTATCCTCTCTGGTGCAATTACATCTTTCCTGTAATATGGTGACCAGAATTGTGCGCAGTACTCAAACTGTGGCCTAACCAGTGTTTTATACTGTTCCAGCATATCCTCCCTGCTCTTATATTCTATGCCTTGGCTAATAAAGGAAAGTATTCCATATGCCTTCTTAACCACCGTATCTACCTGTCCTGCTGCTTTCAGGGATCTGTGAACATGCACTCCAAGGTCCCTCACTTCCTCTACACCTTTCAGTATCCTCCCATTTATTGTGTACTCCCTTGCCTTGTTTGCCCTCCCCAAATGCATTACCTCACACTTCTCCGGATTGAATTCCATTTCTCACTTTTCTGCCCACCTGACCAGTCCATTGATACCTTCCTGCAGTCTACAGCTTTCCTCCTCATAATCAACCACACGGCCAATTTTTGTATAATTTACAAACTTATTAGTCATGCCCCATACATTTAAGTCCAAATCAGTAATATATATCACAAAAAGCAAGGGACCTAGTACTGAGTCCTGTGGAACCCCACTGGAAACAGCCTTCCAGTCACAAAAACACCCATTGACCATTACCCTTTGCTTCCTGCCACTGAGCCAATTTTGGATCCAAATTGCCACTCTCCCTTGGATCCCATGGGCTTGTACTTTTTTGAGCAGTCTTCCAAGTGGGACCTTGTCAAAAGCCTTGCTAAAATCCATGTAGACTACATCAAATGCTCTACCCTCATCAACCCTCCTTGTTACCTCCTCAAAAAATTCAATCAGTTTAGTCAAACACAACCTTCCCTTAACAAATCCATGCTGACTGTCCTTGATTACTCTGTGCCCTTCTAAGTGACAGTTTATCCTGTCCCCCAGAATTGATTCCAATAATTTGCCCACCACCGAGTTTACACTGACTGGCCTGCAGTTACTCAGTCTATCTCTTTCTCCGTTTTTAAACAATGATACAACGTTAGCAGTCCTCCAATCCTCTGGCACCATGCCTGTATCCAGTGTGAATTGGAAAATGATGGCCAGAGCCTCCACTATTTCCTCCTTTGCTTCTTTTAACAGCCTGGGATACATTTCATCCGGCCCTGGTGATTTATCAACTTTCAAAGATGCTAATCCCCTTAATACTTCCACTCTCACTAAGTTTATCCCATCCAATATTTCACATTCCTCCTCTTTAACTACAATGTCTGCATCGTCCCTCTCTTTTGTGAAGACAGATGCAAAGTATTCATTAAGAACCATACCAACATCTTCCGCCTCCACACATAGTTTACCTTTTTGGTCTCTAATAGACCCTACTCTTTCCTTAGTTATCCTCTTGCTGTTAATGTATTTATAAATCATCTTTGGGTTTTCCTTGATTTTACTTGCCAATATTTTTTCATGCCCTCTCTTTGTTTTCCTAATTTCCTTTTTAATTTCACTCCTGCACATTTTATACTCCTCTAGACTTTCTGTAGTATTTAGTTCTCGGTGACTGACAAAAGCTTTCCTTTTCTGCCTTATCTTACCCAGTATGCTCCTTGACATCCAGGGGCTGTAGATTTGGCAGCCCCACCCTTTTTCTTTGTGGGAACATGTTTACTCTGCGCCCCTTGAATCTTCCCCTTGAATTCCTCCCACTGCTCTGACATTGATTTACCTTCAAGTAGCTGTTTCCAGTCCACTTTTGCTAAATCACTTCTTAGCTTAGTAAAATTGGCCTCTCCCCAATTGAGAACTTTAACTCCTGTTCTACCTTTGTCCTTTTCCATAACTATGCTAAAACTAACTGAATTATGATCACTACCACCAAAATGTTCTCCCACTGATACTCTTTCCACCTACCTAGCCTACATTTCCTAAAACTAAATCCAGAACTGCCCCCTCTCTTATTGAGCTTGCTACGTACTGGCTAAAAAGGTTCTCCTGAATGCAATTTAAGAATTTTGCACCCTCTATATCCTTCACACTGTTTGTGTCCCAGTTAATATTAGGGTAGTTGAAACCACTTACTATTACTGCCCGATTGTTTTTGCACTTCTCCGAAATTTGCCTATGTATTTGCTCTTCCATCTCCCTCTGACTCTTTGGGGGTCTATAGGGTACTCCCATTAATGTGACTGCCCCTTTTTTGTTCCTTAGCTCAACCCATATGACCTCATTTGATGATCCTTCTAACATATCATCCCTCCTCACAGCTGTAATTGTTTCTTCAACCAAAATTGCCAACCCCCACTTTTTAATCCCCTTCTCTATCTCGTCTGAAAACCCTGTTACGAGGAACGTTGACCTGCCACTCCTGCCCCTCTTTAAGCCATGTTTCTGTAATAACTAAGATATCGTATTGCCACGTGTCTATCTATGCCCTCAGCTCATCTGCCTTATTCACTATACTGCTTGCATTGAGGTATATACCTTTAAGCACCGCCAAACTCCCTTGTTGTTTATTTCCTAACCTTTGTTTCCTCTGCCTTCCTAAATCACTTACTAATTTTCTGCCTTCTATCTCCAGTTCTGATTCTGTCCCATCTGAATCTACACTCGGGTTCTCACTCCCCTGCCAAGCTGGTTTAAACCCTCCCCAACAGCTCTAGCAAACCTCCCCACAAGGATATTGGTCCCAGCCCTGTTGAGGTGCAACCCGCCCGGCTTGTATAGGTCCCACCTCCCCCATAACTGGCCCCGAAGCCCCAGGATTCTAAAGGCCTCCCTCCTGCACCAACTCTCCAGCCATGCATTCATCTGCTCTATCGTCCTATACTCACTAGCTCGTGGCACTGGGAGTAATCCGAGATTTTTTTTTTTATTCGTTCACGGGATGTGGGCGTCGCTGGCAAGGCCGGCATTTATTGCCCATCCCTAATTGCCCTTGAGAAGGTGGTGGTGAGCCGCCTTCTTGAACCGCTGCAGTCCGTGTGGTGACGGTTCTCCCACAGTGCTGTTAGGAAGGGAGTTCCAGGATTTTGACCCAGCGACAATGAAGGAACGGCGATATATTTCCAAGTCGGGATGGTGTGTGACTTGGAGGGGAATGTGCAGGTGGTGTTGTTCCCATGCGCCTGCTGCCCTTGTCCTTCTAGGTGGTAGAGGTCGCGGGTTTGGGAGGTGCTGTCGAAGAAGCCTTGGCGAGTTGCTGCAGTGCATCCTGTGGATGGTGCACACTGCAGCCACAGTGCGCCGGTGGTGAAGGGAGTGAATGTTTAGGGTGGTGGATGGGATGCCAATCAAGCGGGCTGCTTTATCTTGGATGTTGTCGAGCTTCTTGAGTGTTGTTGGAGCTGCACTCATCCAGGCAAGTGGAGAGTATTCCATCACACTCCTGACTTGTGCCTTGTAGATGGTGGAAAGGCTTTGGGGAGGCAGGAGGTGAGTCACTCGCCGCAGAATACCCAGCCTCTGACCTGCTCTCGTAGCCACAGTATTTATATGGCTGGTCCAGTTAAGTTTCTGGTCAATGGTGACCCCCAGGATGTTGATGGTGGGGGATTCGGCGATGGTAATGCTGTTGAATGTCAAGGGGAGGTGGTTAGACTCTCTCTTGTTGGAGATGGTCATTGCCTGGCACTTATCTGGCGCGAATGTTACTTGCCACTTATCAGCCCAAGCCTGGATGTTGTCCAGGTCTTGCTGCATGCGGGCTCGGACTGCTTCATTATTTGAGGGGTTGCGAATGGAACTGAACACTGTGCAGTCATCAGCGAACATCCCCATTTCTGACCTTATGATGGAGGGAAGGTCATTGATGAAGCAGCTGAAGATGGTTGGGCCTAGGACACTGCCCTGAGGAACTCCTGCAGCAATGCCCTGGGGCTGAGATGCTTGGCCTCCAACAACCACTACCACCTTCCTTTGTGCTTGGTATGACTCCAGCCACTGGAGAGTTTTCCCCCTGATTCCCATTGACTTCAATTTTACTAGGGCTCCTTGGTGCCACACTCGGTCAAATGCTGCCTTGATGTCAAGGGCAGTCACTCTCACCTCACCTCTGGAATTCAGCTCTTTTGTCCATGTTTGGACCAAGGCTGTAATAAGGTCTGGAGCCAAGTGGTCCTGGCGGAACCCAAACTGAGCATCAGTGAGCAGGTTATTGATGAGTAAGTGCCGCTTGATAGCACTGTCGACGACACCTTCCATCACTTTGCTGATGATTGAGAGTAGACTGATGGGGCGGTAATTGGCCGGATTGGATTTGTCCTACTTTTTGTGGACAAGACTTACCTGGGCAATTTTCCACATTGTCGGGTGGATGCCAGTGTGGTAGCTGTACTGGAACAGCTTGGCTAGAGGCGCAGCTAGTTCTGGAGCACAAGTCTTCAGCACTACAGCTGGGATGTTGTTGGGGCCCATAGCCTTTGCTGTATCCAGTGCACTCAGCCTTTTCTTGATATCACGTGGAGTGAATCGAATTGGCCGAAGACTGGCTTCCGTGATGGTGGGGATATCGGGAGGAGGCTGAGATGGATTATCCACTCGGCACTTCTGGCTGAAGATGGTTGCAAACGCTTCAGCCTTGTCTTTTGCACTCACGTGCTGGACTCCGCCATCATTGAGAATGGGGATGTTTGCAGAGCCTCCTCCTCCCGTTAGTTGTTTAATTGTCCACCACCATTCACGACTGGATGTGGCAGGACTGCAGAGCTTTGATCTGATCCGTTGGTTGTGGAATCGCTTAGCTCTGTCTATAGCATGTTGCTTCCGCTGTTTAGCATGCATGTAGTCCTGAGTTGTAGCTTCACCAGGTTGGCACCTCATTTTTCGGTACGCCTGGTGCTGCTCCTGGCATGCTCTTCTACACTCCTCATTGAACCAGGGTTGATCCCCTGGCTTGTTGGTAATGGTAGAGTGAGGAATATGCCGGGCCATGAGGTTACAGATTGTGCTGGAATACAATTCTGCTGCTGCTGATGGCCCACAGCGCCTCATGGATGCCCAGTTTTGAGCTGCTAGATCTGTTCTGAATCTATCCCATTTAGCACGGTGGTAGTGCCACACAACACGTTGGATGGTGTCCTCAGTGCGAAGACGGGATTTCATCTCCACAAGGACTGTGCGGTGGTCACTCCTACCAATACTGTCATGGACAGATGCATTTGCGACAGGTAGATTGGTGAGGACGAGGTCAAGTAAGTTTTTCCCTCGTGTTGGTTCGCTCACCACCTGCCGCAGGCCCAGTCTAGCAGCTATGTCCTTCAGGACGCGGCCAGCTCGGTCAGTAGTGGTGCTACCGAGCCACTCTTGGTGATGGACATTGAAGTCCCCCACCCAGAGTACATTCTGTGCCCTTGCTACCCTCAGTGCTTCCTCCAAGTGGTGTTCAACATGGAGGAGGACTGATTCATCAGCTGAGGGAGGACGGTAGGTGGTAATCAGCAGGAGGTTTCCTTGCCCATGTTTGACCTGATGCCATGAGATTTCATGGGGTCCAGAGTCAATGTTGAGGACTCCCAGGGCCACTCCCTCCTGACTGTATATCACTGTACCGCCACCTCTGGTGGGTCTGTCCTGCCGGTGGGACAGGACATACCCAGGGATGGTGATGGAAGAGTCTGGCACGTTGGCTGAAAGATATGATTCTGTGAGTATGGCTATGTCAGGCTGTTGCTTGACTAGTCTGTGGGACAGCTCTCCCAATTTTGGCACAAGTCCCCAGATGTTAGTAAGGAGGACCTTGCAGGGTCGACTGGGCTTGGTGTTTTGCCGTTGTCGTGTCTGGTGCCGGGTGGTCCGTCCGGTTTTATTCTTATTATGACTTTTCGTAGCAAGATTTTACAACTGAGTGGCTTGCTCGGCCATTTCAGAGGGCAATTAAGAATCAACCACATTGCTGTGGGTCTGGAGTCACATATAGGCCAGACCGGGTAAGGGCGGCAGGCTTCCTTCCCTGAAGGACATTAGTGAACCAGATGGGTTTTTACGACAATCCGGTAGTTTCATGGCCATCATTACTGATACTAGTATTTTAATTCCAGATTTTTATTTAATTAATTGAATTTTTTTTAAATTAATTAATTAATTGAATTTAAATTCGCCAGCTGCCGTGGCGGGATTTGAACTCATGACTCTGGATTTTAGTCCAGGCCTCTGGATTACTAGCCAGTAACATAACCACTATTACTACCTTTGCGGTCCTGCTTCTTACTCTCTTTCCTAACTCCTTTAAATCTTCCAGAGGACCTCATCCCTCTTGACAACAGATGTTGTCATAAACATGCATAATTATGTTCTGTGGATCGCACACAATTTATTTAATGTAGGTATTTAATACGGGAAATGGCTGGTTAGCTTAGTTAAGTCCCCAGTAATTGGTTTAATTAGTGTTTTAGTTGATGTGTGCTAATTCATTAAGCCATGCTTAATTCATCGTGGAAAAGGCAAACTGACAGTAATTATGCCGAAAGTAGGATTACTACTAAAGGAATTCACTGCTAAAGCAGTAACTGGGTGGCAACGCTTCTTCATGCAGGATGATCCTGGCCCACATCTTTCAATCTGACTACAACTCTTTGTATAAGACCTATCAGCTTCTTCCAGCACTAAATATTTAGGGTTATCCAGGGAACTGGGTTACGTTAGTTCACAGGCCACAGAGAGTAAAGCGGACTGCCTCTTCCGGACAGCAGGGAGTTCTGGACAGACACAGAGCTGTAGTGGAATATCTTGGTGTTATTGAAACTCACTTGTTCACTACTCCACATGCCTGAATCTAATTAAACAAATCCACAGCGTCATAAGCATATTGTTTAAATCTTCTAATTTTAAAGCTTCAGAATAAAGTGCAGTGTATGTATTGCATTGGTATGAAAGTTGGATATGGAATTATAAAAACTGGTAAGATTCATGATGACTGATGATGTCACACCTGCAGGGCCTGAAATTCCTCTCTTAACAGTAAATACAAGAAGGGCCTAATTTTCTCTCAAGTCACAGCCCCGCTAACAAAAATGTGTAAATGGATAATTTTACAATATGTAATCTCAGAAAAAAGGGATTCATTGGCAATAATGAAGAAATATCAACCAATTACAATACACCTGCAATAATCTTTTTAACATTTCTCAAGCAGCTTAGAGGCTACTTAACCAATATAAATCTCCAAAACTTCATTACTGTAGTTATCGAGTGTGCAATTATAGAAGAAAATGGCTGTTTAATCAACAAAGCATTCCAATTTCCATTGGATATTTTCAATGGACTTTCAAGATGAGTTATTTGTTGAGCAAGGCACGGTTGCAAATAGGCAGAGATGAAGCATGCATGGGTGTCCATCATCCAGACTCTAAAAATAGTCTCTAGATCTGAAAAAAAAAGGGGGAGGAAGTGAGGAAAAAAATGTGTGACTTTTCTATTTCTTCTTAACATTCTTTAACCAGGAATCTCAGTTTTCAATCGTGCCTAAGATGGAGATTGAGCACATAATCTAGGCTGACATTTCTGTGCAATATTGAGGGAGGGCTGCATTGTTGAAGGTACCATCTTTCAGATGAGCCATTAAACCAAGGTTTCACCTGGCTGTTCAAGTGAACATAAAAGATCCCATGGCACTGTTCGTTTATCTCATTGCTGTTTGAGGGACTTTACTGTGCAGAAATTGGCTGCTGAGTTTATCTACATAACAGCAATGACCGCATCTCAAAAGTAATTCATTGGCTGTGAAGCACTTTGGGACATTCTTGAGGATGTGAAAGGCACTATATAAAAACTATTTCTGTCTTTCTATAACATCCTTGTTCATAAAAGCCTCCAACTCACCATGAACAATGTCACTAGAGATCTTTTGAGTATTTTAATAAACCGATTGGACAGTCTTAGAGGGTTAGTGTTAAAATCAAAGCCTAGAGTTTCCACTCTTGCATTTGCATAATCACAAACATAAAATCTTCCATGAAGCAGCGCAATCCGACAATTTAATAGAGCATAATTGTTTTTTTTCTTTGCAATAAAAAATATTCATTGATGTATTTAAGATGTATTTAAGAGTGGTAACCTGGTGCAATTTTATTAATACAGCTGAAAATGGGTTTATCACAAAAAATAAGCATTTTTAATAAATGTCAAGTCCTCCACCTGTGGATAACTTGATTTTAAATCACTGAAAATGACTTAAAAAAAACTATACTGAACCATTTACTACTTTCATTGTTGTACACTAGTCAGTTTCTTTGTAAATTAATATTTTATAATATGTAATAACATATAAAATGTGCCTACTAGTGCCTGTACGCCTAAGACCCTTAATTTGAAGACCCTCCTCGAACGGCCACTATCGGCAGAAACTCGCCATCCTCGTTGTTTCGATCAGGGGTGTGGCCAGTTTTGTGGGCAGGCCCGGCTTCAGCGAAATGATTTTTGAACCAGCACAAAAGATTGCGGAAATTCGAATTATGCTGGACGTAATTTACCCCTAGAGTAAATCGATTTTCCGCGATCTTTTGCGTTGATACAGCCGGATTGTGCTGATAAAACCAACGCAATCAAGCGGAAGCTCTACCCTCAAGTGTTACACTTTAGTGACAACATTTGTACTGTCACAAGTGTCAGGAGTAGGTGAATAATTGCCAAAAATACGAATGTACTTGCACACCTGTAATGGTCAATGGGAGTAATGAGCTTTCCTCCCTTTATGAATGGTGCTGTGCATCTCAGTTGGAAAGCATGTTTATACAAAACAATTAGATGGCCTAATAGTTCATAGTCAAATATTTGGCTCCTACCCAGAAAGTCACATGTTTGAGTCTCAGAGCTGCTTGGCACGCAAGTCTGGTTACCTCAGTTTATCAGTTCTCAAACAAAATCTGAGTGTCCTACAATATCAGGAAGACAAGAGGAAAACTAACATATTTTAAATCAACCCATTTCTATCGTCAGTTGATCAGTTCATGGAGTCTTCAAGTATATCGTCAAGATTGTTGCATCCTTCCTGCATTAGGAGGATACACGGTGCCAAATGTTTCGGATTTGGAGCAACCAAAAGAAGAAAGCAAATCTGTATAATTTGATATGTATAGATTATTATTTAGTCACATTTTTTTAATAGCCAGTCTAATGTTGTTTCTTTAACAGAATGCAGTGACAGGGAGTTCAGAGAAGTTGTATCGAGGCTAAAGGACTGGTTCAAAGTGCTCCACGAAAATGGAAACCACAATAAAAAGACTCATGGGCTTCAGAGACAAGACAAGGAAAGAGTTAGTGAGTGTCCTCATCATTTCATTTTTTTATTGAACTTTTTACTTTTCTCAAAAAACGTAATGTACAATCATTAGAAATACTACAACTGCTAGATGAACATTTTTATTTTTGAACAAATGAACTCTTCAAAATGTCATCCTCTTAAATAATTTCATACCACAAGTCTGCACGTTTGTGAAACTGACTCAGACAAAATTTCACAGATAAATTCATTAGGCTATTTGATATCCAATTTTCAGGTATATACCTAGGGCCAAAAATTCTGTTGGTGCAAGTGCAATGGAGCGGAACTCCAGTCCGCCCATGCAGGAAGATGTAGAACCAGGCCGTAATTTTGGGGGCTGGGTCATTTAAATGGTCAGGGCGGGTATGCAATGGTGTCCTCCCTATTACACTGCTGCAAGGCTGAATGGCCCACAGACCCTGAGACCCTTCGTGGACTTAAGACAAAGGTGAATATTTTAAATCTTCAACTCCTAAGTCAGCTATACTTCTTTTAAATAAAGTTAATGAATCCCCCTATAATCGATTACTTATGCCTTGGAATATTTTAGGTCTTTCCAAAAGTCCTCAATGGAAATCAAGCCAGCTCTCAGCTGGCAAACGTTCCATTGTGGCCTCATGTGTCAGCCTTGGCTCATTGGTAGCACTCTCACGTCTGAGTCAGAAGGTCATGGGTTCAAGCCCCACTCCAGAGACTTGAGCCCTGATTTTAACTCCTTGGTGGGAGTCATGCAGACGGGGGCTGAGGCGGCCATCAAACCATCTGGCCCTCCTCAGCGTGTGGCCTGGGAGTTTAAAATCTCAGGCCAGAAGTGCTAGCTGGCCGGTGGATGGGAGCGGGATTTTGGGCAACAGGACGCCACCAAGAGGCTTCCGGAGAACGATCCCTGACATTCAGGTAAGTGGTTGTGAGGGGGGTTGGGAGGCATTGTTGGTCGCAGGAGGGGAGGGGAAGCCCAAGCATGGGAGGCCCAAAGTTTCTTGGCATAAGCATACCAAAAAAAATGAACCTACCTTTCTGGGCCTCTTCTGACCCTGGCTCCCCTTGTCGCCAAGTTAGAATTGTAGTCAGGTCCCGATGACCTCATTTGGAACCTGATCTGCATATTTAAAGATGGGACCTGCAGGTTAAAATTACAGCCCACAGGAAGGTAGCAGGATTGGAGGGGGTAAGTCGCTGCAGCCATTTTAACTGCCCACACACCCAGTTTCCGCTAGACGGGCAGGCTTAAAAATCAGCCCTTTGAGCACATAATGGAGGCTGACACCTTAGTGCAGTATTGAGGGTGTGCTGCACTGTCGAAGGCACCATCTTTCAGATGAGACGTTAAACCGAGACCATATCTGCCTTCTCAGGTGGACGTAAAAGATTCAATGGCACTATTTGAAAATGAGCAGTGGAGTTCTCCTGGTGTCCCGGTCAATATTTACCCCTCAATCAACACCATTAAAACAGATTATCTGATTATTTATCTCATTGCTGTCTGTAGGCGCTTGCTGTGTGGAAATTGTCTGCTGTGTTTGCCGACATTACAACAGTGAGAACACTTCAAAAAGTACTTCATTGTCTGTAAGTTGATTTGGGACGTTCTGAGGTCGTGAAAGGTGCTATATAAATACAATTTCTGTCTTTCTTTACAAGGCCATAATGGGCAGATAGCCTGGGAGCTCCACCAGACACAACGCCTTGACATGGGGGGTTAGGCAGAACACATGTCTGACCCCTGGCCAGAATTTAGGGTGAACAGTAATTGGGACGCAAACCCGGCAGAATTGGGTTCCATCCTGAATTTTAGCCCCCTGTCAGGAATGCACCAGCTTTCCACTCTTCCTGGCCCAAGAAATTTCAGGCCCTAGTTTTTCCTGAAACCTGAAGTTGGAACATGGGTATTCGTTTTACTGGATGGAAAATCATTTGGTGGCCACTAAACCTCCGTTGCGAAATTCCTAATATGTGCTCCTATCGCACGAAGCTCTGCACCAGGAGCAGTAATTCACAAAATCTACTTTATTAATTCCTGTTGGTGATACAACCTTACTTATTTATATTGCAGTGAGACTTCACCACCAGCAGAGGTATTAAACATAAACATCACACCAAAAGAAAATGGCTGCCACCAGTGCTCCTCATTCTCACTTTTAGGGCCTGAAATTGAACCCCTGTATGCTGCCTGCACAAACACGGTACAGAAGGAACGGAAGACCAAGAACTTAATTCCTCTGCTGAGTTTGTACCTGGCTCAGATTTTGCACTAGGGACACAAGAGGCTTCCATTGTCCTGTGGCACAAGCATCATTAAAATATGCAGTCTGCATTCTAGGGGAGTGTCAAGGCCTCCAGCATTCTAGGGGAGTGTCAAGGCCTCCAGAAATTGCACTACTTGGTGCCATGGGTACAGTACCATCTGATGCATTTAAAAAAAACTGGAGCAGCGGGCTGTGCAGCTCACACAACAGCCCGAGAACATTTTAAAGGTGAACTCATTGGGGTAGATTTTTTACTTTCACCACCAGATGGTAAACTGGCGGTGGTGGATTGGCCACCTGTCATATACCCCATCTGATTTTCCTTTCCATTGAAATCAAGAAGGGAAAATCAGATGGGGTGTATAACAGGCAGCCAATCCGCTACTGCCAATTTATCGCCCGGTGGCGAAAGTTTAAATTTATCCCTTTGTCTTCATATCTGGTGAGCTTGTTGCCTACTCTTTGTTCTGTCAATTTTTTTTTTACTTGTGAGATCCTTGGAATTTCTGGGTGCTTCTTAATGTGGAGGGGAGCAGCCATTGGAGATATTTGTTTAGGATTTTGACTTCTCCACTCCAGGACTTTCAGATGTCTCTTCTGGCGAAGAGAACATGATCCCATCATGGGCATTCATAGATTACATAGAATGTACAGCACAGAAGCAGGCCATTTGGCCCAACAGGTCCATGCCGGTGTTTATGCTCCATACCAGCCTCCTCCCTCACTATTTAACTAACCCTATCAGCATATCCTTCTATTCCTTTCTCCCTTGTGTTTATTTCGCTTCCCCTTAAATGCATCTATGCGAGTCACCTCAACTAGTCATTGTGGTAGCGAGTTCCACATTCTAACCACTGGGTAAAGAAGTTTCTCCTGAATTCCCTATTGGATTTATTAGTGACTATCTTATGTTTATGGCCCCTAGTTCTTCTCCCCTGCAGGTGAGAATATCTTCTCCACATCTAACCCATCAAACCCTTTCATAACCTTAAAGACCTCTATGAGGTCACCCCTCAGGACTTTCTTTTCTAGAGAAAAGAGCCCTAGCCTGCTCAATCTTTCCTGATAGATATAACCTCTCAGTTCTGGTATCATCCTAATAAATTTTTGTTGCACCTTCTCCAGTGCCTCTATATTCTTTTTATAATATGAAGACCAGAACTGTTCACAGCACTCCAAGTGTGGTCCAACCAAGGTTCTGAATATGTTTAACATGACTTCTCTGCTTTTTAATTCTATCCCACTAAAAATTAACCCCAGTGCTTGGTTTGCCTTTTTTATGGACTTATTAACCTGCATCACTACTTTTAATGATTTGTGTATCTGTACCCCCAGATACCTCTGCTCCTCTACCCCATTTAGACTCTTATTATCCAAGCAGTAATTGGCCCGTTTATTCTTTCTACCAAAATGTAATACCTCACACTTATCTATATTGAAATTAATTTGCCAATTACACGCCCATTCTGCAAGTTTATTAATGTCGTCCTGTATTTTGTCACAGTCCTCCTTGGTATTAACTACATCCCCCAATTTGGTGTCATCCGCAAATTTTGAAATCATACTTCCGATTCCCAAGTCCAATCCTTGTGGAACACCACATCCCAACATTTGCTGGTCTGAGTAGCTACCTTCAACTCCTACTCTCTCTTTTCTGTTTTGTAGCCAGCTTGCTGTCCATTCTGCTACTTGCCCCCTGACTCCACGTGCTCTGACCTTGGTCATGAGTCTACTATGTGGTACCTTATCGAAGGCCTTTTGAAAATCCAAATATATTACATCTACATTCCTTTAGGGATTTTGTCAGCTCTTTTAAAGATGGAAGATGAGGAAGAAATGGACCAGCAGCAGCAGAGGAAGAGACCATGGGTGAGTCAGAACAAGAGGCATTGCATGACTTATCAGCACCCCTCGAGCAGCAAGACAAAGATGAATCCATACCCACTTCACTGCAGAACCATTTCTGGATCAGGTTCCTCTGGGCAAAAAGTGATGGAGTTTTTAAAAGGGCCTGCACACTAACAGTGAAAGGGTTCAATGCAAGGGGTGTGTAACAATAAGAAAGCATTCCATTTATGTATGAAGGTGAAAGTGTATGTTTGTTGCATGGTATTGCAGACCGATACAAACAGAGAAATAGAGGACTGATGTATTTTAATAAGCTTCTTGAAAGTTTTTCTTCTTTAAATGGGAAGCTGTCTTCTTAACAAATGCACTGATCTCTTCCCATGGAGCCCTGACTACATCTTGCTGAGGAAGGTGCCTCTCACACCAAAAGATTGCACATCTCCTTCCCTGCACTTTCTTCACCATGACTTCCAGAACTCTCCCAGTAAAGGAAACATTCCCACCTGCATCCTTGGAATTGTCAGACTGTGTACTTATTTTCCAACAGTTTCATCAAAGCTGCCCTCCAAACCACCCTTTTTGGGACCCACAGGAGATGCCAGTGCAACTATAAAGTACTGTACTTACACTTTTAAGGCATTGCTTCAGAAATTGCACTCCCCCTTACCCCTATGAGCTGGCTGCACAGCACCCATATGCTAATAAGATGCAGTACAAAATCTGAAGAGGTTCCCTCAGTCTGCCAGCTGCACAAAGTACCTCTGCACAGGGGTGCATCAGGAGTGCAATTTCAGGGTTTTAATGATTTAAACAAGACCTGCATTTAAACAAGTTCTTCAAAGCAACACCTGTTGTGAAGGCTTTGAAGTTTTGTCAATGGAGGTCAGTTTGCACAATGCAGAAATTGTGTACCCACCTACTGATCACTTCTCTTTGCCTTTGAGTTCTAGCTCTCTGATCAGCAGATAAGAGTACAGATTAGCGGTGTGAATAAACATAATACACAAAATACTCACTCCTGGAATTGACCTGACCTCCTGCACTTGAATTCTAAATACTTGAAAATGCTCATAATAGATGGAGCCTTGAAGTATTTCCTACTTTTTGTTTAACAGGTCATCTACCTAATGTCTTGAAAAAAAAAGTCAGGACAAGTGAGAAACATTGTAGTTTTTATTTTTACTTAAAGCAAGAGCACATTGTAATAGTGACAATTTATCCACCCACAGTACATTATTGCAAAATATCCTGCAATTTTCTTGCCAGCAGTTGTAATTACTTTAATGCCATAATAATGATCCACCTTAAAAAAATAAGTGAGTGGGTAGTTTTGTCAGCATTAATTAAACAGTCTATATGACAATATTTTACATTTGAGAACCAACTTTGTTTCTTCTCTTCAATTATTCAACATTTCTTAGAGTGTTGGCTTCTCTCACTGATCCTTTTCATTAAGAATCATTGCCTATTTAAACTTTGTGATCTACTTTCTTGAACATTTAGTCAGCTGTTCTGTCCTGCTGCCGATTTGCTTGTTGGCCTTCTTATTCCATAACTTGCCTTTCATTTGTGACATCACGTTACTGTACTTGCCAGGCCATAATTTTAGAAATGTTTGTTGATGATAGCATGAACAAACAAGCAGATTGATCCTTCTTTAAAATCACTTTCCTGTCATTTGTACCTGTGGCAGGGATAGTAGAACCACAGTAAGGCCAGTAGGGATAGAACCATTATAGGGTATCACACATTATTTTATGGATGCAAAACTAGGTAATCACTGTGCTCCAAGAAGAAAGATAAATGGGGCAGTAGGTGGTTCAAGAGGTGGAATTCCATAAGGAATGGGTGACAGAATGAACTCCCTTTTAGGGAATAAAAAGAAAATATTTTCACAGGAGTAGGAGAGTTATGGGTCATATGCTCCAAGCCAAAATGACTGAATTAAAAATTATGAGAGCTAGGAGAAAAAAGTGACAATCCCCATATGGATTGTGGCCTGTGATGTGTGCGCACAATTGGAAAAAACAGCTCTATATATACTGCCATACAGTCCTGTTGAAGCTTTATTTTGAAAAGTAAAGTTTATTAAGAATATTCTTTAGGAAAGCTAATGAGCATGTACAAGAGCACTTTTTAAAAAAAAATTGGTATGCTGTAGATATAAACCCTCAAAGCATTTTGATTTTAAAATTGACCCCATTTGCCATTGCAGTAAATTTACAAGCTTTACAAATAGGGTTTTAAAACTGAAATTTAAACCCAAAGAACCCATATAATTTCAGTCTAGCAGCAAGCAATGTGACATGTAGAAAGGTTGCTAACAATCTCTCCACAGGAATTAATGGCTTGTACTTGATTGTACAGCGTAGATGAAATGATAAAAATGAAGTAGTGCTAGGAACTGTATACTGGAAGAATGCTCAATGCATTAAATATGAGTTGCTTGGAGCCTAGAGTTTTGCTCTAACACAGATTGCAAAATCCACAGACTCGTGAGTCATCAATTCATTAAATCTGGTATTCAGGTAAAATCTGAAAAATGTATCGATTCCCAGCTGACCATATTAGACACTACTGCTATAAAATATTTTAAACTAGAGTGCTTAGAATCATAGAAAAAGAAAACAATTTGCTCCTGAGCACCTGCTCTGGTGCCAGTTCTTCAACTGGAGCCATCTACTCTAATCCTATTTTCCCACCCTTTCCCCATATCTTTTTATATTCTTTCTTTTCAAATACTTATTCAATTCACTTTTAAATGTTTGAATTGTCTCTACCGCAAGAACCATTTATGTTAAAGCATTCTATGTTCTCGTAAATTTCTGTGTGAAAAACATTCTAATTCCCTTTGTTCTTCTAGCGATAATCCTGTCTATGACTCTTTTTACCAATTTGTCAACAAGCCTAAAAATTTCTTTCAATAAGTACCCAACTCAAAATCTTTCAGAATTTTGAAAACCTCTGTTAAATCCCAGTTAACCTCCTCTGTTCCAGTGAAGGAAAAAAAACTATTTTTTGACTCTTTCTTCATAATTATAATCTCTTACTCCTGGTATCATTCTAGTGGACCTTTGCAGTATCCTGTCCATGGATCTAATATTTTTCCTGTAATGGGGTGTCAAGATCTGCATACAATACTCCCATCTGCAGCCTAATTAACGTTTTATGCAAATTCAACATCACTTCCTTACTTTTGTATTCCGTGACTCCATATTTAAAACACAGAATCCTATTTGCCTTTTTATGGCCTTTTGTATCTGCCGACCCATCTTAAAAGACCTCTCAATCAGCACCCCTGGACCTCTATGGGGGAGAAATGGGGTCGCATCGCACCCATTTATCGGGCAAGAAATAAGCGTTGGTGGAATGAATTTCAGGCGGTGGTGTCCCACGCTCAATCTCCGCCTGAAGCAGGCGTTTTTTTAAAATCATTCTTTGGAACATGGGTGTCGCTAGCAAGACCGGCATTTAGTGCCCATTCCTATTTGTCCTTGAGAAGGTGGTGGACCTTCTTCTTGAACTGCTGCAGTCCGTGTGGTGAAGTTACTCTCACAGTGCTGTTAGGTAGGGAGTTCCAGGATTTCGACCCAACAACAATAAAGTAGCGGCGATATATGTCCAAGTTGAGGTGGCGTGTGACTTGGAGGGGAACTGGGAGGTGATGCTGTTCCCATGCACCTGCTGCCCTTGTCCTTCTAGGTGGTGGACGTCACAGGTTTGGGAGGTGCTGCCGACAAAGCCTTGGCGACTGTGAAGATGCTAATCAGGAGCCTAATGTCTGTTTTAAGACACCACTGCCAAATTTGGTATGAACTGGGTGGAGCATGTGCCGCACATGCTACACTCGGTTTGTCCACTTCTACAGCAGCCTAAGCACTGGTCTTTGAAGGGACCACTGGAGGCCGCTGAGAAAAGGTAAGTAAAATTTTTTATTTACGTTAATGTGGAGCCAGGAAGAGCAGGAGTGCTCCTCCTGGCTCCACAGCAACATTGCGGGCCACTGCTCGCCGGGGCTCAGCCTCTCCTGTTCTTCCCCCCTCCCCCCCGCCCCCACTCAGGACTTACCTTTACCAGGGCCCTGACCAGCGAGATATATTAATTACTTTGCCGGGGACCGTTTCCATGGGGACCCCCTGCGACTTTCCACTCCTTCCCACCAGCTTCAGGCAGCAGTCAGTGTCAAGCCTTGCAAATAACGCCCGGGAGTTAAAATCTCCCGGGCCTCTCACTCTGGAGGGCTGGAAGGACCACAGCCCAATTCGGGCCATGTATCCTTTCATTCCCACCCTGAGATAAAATTGACCCTTTGAGAAAGGATTAACAACACTTTTTTTGTAAACCATCAGTCAAAATCATGGGTGAGAGTTTCCTCCGAATAATTTCATGCAACCCAATTTTGTTTTGGCAGTGCCAGAAAACTGGCCAATCGCAATGCATTTGTGCACAAAACTTCAGAGTAATGACACAATGACATTTGAGTAAAGCCAGTTTCACAGACTACACTTGCGTAATAATAAAATGGTTTGACCTTTTGGGTGCAGCGAGGCAGCTCGCAGGTAAACATTGAAGGTAGAAAGTTTGGGAATACATATCAGAGCATGTGAATTCAGGCTTGACAAAGCGAGGAGTTGGAAGAAGGTCTGGAGAAAGTTTTTCAACATGATAGGACCACCAAGGTAAGACAAGAATTTAAGGTTGTCTTAAGTGTCAGCATGGCTGGGCCCTGGTCCAATAATTGACCATATAATCCAGGCTGACACTTCAGTCCAGTACAGAAGGAGTGTGGCATTGGAGATACTGTTTGTCAAATGAGATATTGGGGGAAAAATTGGATAATGGCACATTCTGGGCGATGGTAGCATGATGCGCTAACACCTCGCGCCCAATGGACCCTCTGCAGGCAAGACGCAAGTTTGGACCCAAGGGAGCACTTACCTGCAGTCAGCGTTCCTTTCCAGGCCATGCACGTGGAATCAATGCAATTCACACTTTCCACCACCAGAGGGAGCTCCATCTCTTAAAGGGAGGATGTTTCTTGGAAATCTCTTAAAGGTTGCTTGTACCTGTTATTTATTGAAAATAACAGTCTACTGTCTGCATGGAGTCTAAACAGAGATCAGATATCGCACGCTTAAAACACAGAAGCAGATCCCATCCCTATGTTTTCACATTGATGACTTATGTTAAAACATTGAATAAAGGTTACGCACTACTAAATCCCACATCCTCCAATCTGCACGCCAGACCTCAACAATCTGCTGATCTGAGTTGGTACCAGGCCTGCGAGAGTGCATGCACCAAGGTTCTCTGCTGATGCACTAGAGACCTTGGGTGCAAGAGGTGGACAGAAGGAGGGACATCCTATATCCGCAGGGAGAGCAAGAGGCCCTCCAGACATATACTCAAAAGACAGTGGGAGGCAGCGGGGGACAAAGCCAATGCCAGGCGCACAGCATCATGAACATGGATGCAGTGCAGGAAGAAGTTCAATGCTTTGACATGAGTGGGCAAGGTGAGTGAGGTCAACTGGCAAGTGGCGTCTCCTACCAACTGCTCCATGCACTTCACCCCCCCATCCCCCACATACCAACAAACTCTTTCCATCAGTACTCAACTCTTCCAATCAGATGCTTCCTCTCGCCCTTACACATTACCGCTGTTTCAAGCTGCCCACCCACAACTCACAGGCCACACACTGGCAGCTATTCAACCATGACAGGCACATCACCCAGGCACACGTCCCGCTTTCTTGCAGGAGAAGGTGGCGCATATCAAAAGGCAGCAAGTGGCCATGGCATTTAGCCCCTCGAGCCTGTTCCACCATTCAATGAGATCATGGTGGACCTGTGACCTAACTCCATATACCTGTCTGAGCCTAATATCCCTTAATACCCTTGGTTCACAGAAATCTATCAATCTCAGATTTAACATTCACAAGTGAGCTAACATCAACTGCCGTCTGCAGAAGAGCATTCCAAACGTCTCCCACCCTTTGCGTGTTGAAGCATTTCCTAACTTCACTCCTGCACGTCCTGGCTCTACATGTTAGGCTATGTCCCCGCGTCCTAGTATTGAAGTCCAAGAGACCTCTGAAAACAGTTACAAATGTCTCGGCAACCAGAGGCAATAATCCAGCCACTAACCTTAAATTCTGCATGGTCCCTTTAAATAGCACCGATGGGGTTCCTCCAGGCACTCTAAGACACGTTCAGATGGTCGGGGTTAAGACTGTGCTTTGAGTTAAGCGTTAAGTCCCAAAATGCTGTGTATCACTTTAAATTAGCGTTGCACACTGATGGAAGCCATTTTCTCCCTACTTTACATGATTCCAGCGTTCCTTATCTGCACCTGCGCAAACTCCTATACCAAGATGGCATCTGGCACACTTCACACAGGAAATGTGCGTGCGCATCCAAGACGCCATCTTGGATGTCAAAGAGGCCGTGTAGCGCTGAAACAACGGGCATTACACGGCTCAATTTAGCACCCTTTATCCCTAGGTCTTATTTGCCTGTTCAAGTGGACATAAAAGATCCTATGGTGTTACTTAAAGAAGAGCAGAAGAATTTTCCTGGTGTTCTAGCCAACATTTATCCCTTTAACAGCGCAAAAACAGATTATATGGTAATTTTTCTCATTGCTGTTTGTGGGACCTTGCTATGTGCACATTTTCTGCCTACATAACAACTGACTACATTTCAAAAGTAGTTCATTGGCTGTGAAGCACTTTGGGATGTCCTCAGAACACAGAAGGCTCTATATAAATGCAAGTTCTTCGTTCTTCTGGAAAAGGAGATGAATTTAAGTCCAAGTTGTTGAAGATCTAAATGAAAAAAAAGTATCAACAACAAAGGGTAGAGTTTCCGTTTTAGGTGCAATCGGGAAATTGCACCCAAAATACACTTGAAATTGCGCTGGTTAGGTTACAGTACAAGTTTCCGCTAAACTCCATTTGCATAATCACAAATGTAAAATCTTATGTGAACCAGCACAATCAGGCAGCATAATAGAACATGATCATTTCTTTTTTTCCATTTAAAAAGTATTCCTCGATGTATTTAAGAGTGGTAACCTGTTGCAGTTTTATTAATTCAGCTGAAAATGGGTTTACCACCAAAAATAAGCATTTTTAATAAGGGGTCCAGTCCTCCACCTGTGAGTAACCTGATTTAAAATCACCAAAAATGACTTTAAAAAAACTGTACTGAATCATTTAATACTTTCATTGGTGTACACTAGTCAGTTTTTTTAGTAAATTAAATATTTTGGGACATGAAAAAGCTTTGAAAACGTGCCTGAGCGCCTAAGAAAATGAGCTCAATTTGAAGGGCCTTCCTGAACCAGCGCAATCGGCAGAATCTCGGAATTTTGAACAGGGGTGTAGCCAGTTTTGTGGGCAGGGCTCGGTTTGGTGGAATTGAATGTCGAATCAATGTAAAGGATCGCGGAAAATACAAACGTAAGTGGTTTTGAGCGTAACTCACGTTCAAAATTCCCCGATCTCTTTCGCTGGTTCGGCCGATTCCGCCCAGATTGCGCTGATATTACTGGCGTAAACGAGCGGGAACTCTACCCCCAAGTGTTTATATATTTACACGTAGAAATGAATGAATTAGTTTGTCTTAATATGGAAATAAAGGGCTTGTATGGAAATGAAGAAAAGTCTGAATAATGATATTGCGGGTAATTCCCAAGCCTCATTGCAAACACTTTTCATAAAATGACCCCGATTATATAAATGAAAAGAGCATTGCTCACACAGAGAATGAAGTTTCAGGTGCCTAATCCGATTGTCTTAATTCACAATGTTGTAATATTTATCACACGTAATCTAAAGGTAAGAAATACAACAGGAGAAAGTTAATTTTATAGGACCGGAGAATTGTGGAGATAAGAGGAGGGCAGAATATCTTAGGCATTGAGTCTGATCAGGTTGGACATTGTGCAGACCTACTGGTAAGTACTACATTAATGCAATACCCAAATGGATAAGTGTACATGTGTACTCAAAATATCCCATCTGCCCTCTTCACAGAGCAAGGAGAACCAACTGGTCAGCAGCACGCACCTGAAGGGCACCAGTCACCAGGGCATCAACTGTCACCATCCCCACTTGAAGCAAGCATCAGGACAGATACAGACACTTTGAAACAATTGTATAGTGATGTGGATAAGGAAGCACACAGTGAAGGACAGGGCGCTGATGATGGAGGTGGGGTTTGCTAAGTGGAAAACAAGTGCAAGCCAGAGGTCTGGTGTGTTGTGTACCCTTGCTGAGTTGTCTCAGGTTATAGACATTAAAAGATTTGCTTTCTAACATGGGATGTTAGAACACATGGACCATATTGAGTGGTCACTTACTTCCATATATGTCATACAGATGGCAGTAGAAAGTGCTATGAATACATAGCACCCAACAGCCATGG
The DNA here is from genome assembly GCF_035084215.1 of Heptranchias perlo. Classification (NCBI taxonomy): domain Eukaryota; kingdom Metazoa; phylum Chordata; class Chondrichthyes; order Hexanchiformes; family Hexanchidae; genus Heptranchias; species Heptranchias perlo. The sequence continues at coordinate 134,171,936 of NC_090325.1, forward strand.
CCTGCTTCGTGTTGCTTGGTAACTATTTATAGACTACAATGGCAGAAGGGTTCAGAGAAACAGTAATTGTGAACTGTTCAGAGAGATTTGTGGGCATGATGAGGATATGCCCTCCAGCATGAGCATGTGTGGAGAAGCATGGGAACAGTTGGATGCCATGTCAGTGGCAGTTCTGTGCCATCATGTAACATTGCACAAGTGACAGTGGGCTCTGCGTCTAAAAGCAATGAGCCCCAAGAGACTTGAACAAAGGAAACTCCTGGGACTGCTGCAGGTATATCAAGGGAAGTCACAGATACAGAAAATTGGATTTTTTTTGAAGCCTATGCAGATGGCTGAGCATTGTTACTTCCTTAGCTAGGGAAGCCTTTAGAATTAAGGCACCCACGTGAGGGACGTTATAGGACGCAACTTTCCAAGACGCCACGATACCGGAGGGGCCCCACTTGCATTGAATGAATTATTGGAAAATCATGGGTGCTTTGTTCATTGACATTAGCGGGAGGAATATATTTTCTAATAAGCTGCCCGCTGTGTCCGAGGCCCAGCCAGCGGTGTGGATCCTTGGAAAGCTCCGCCCATAGAAGTTTATGACTTAAAAGAATAAAATAAATAAATTAAGTACAGCACTCAAACACAACACAGTTATTTCACTTTTAATGTAACTTGCAGTCTTCATTCATTTATTGTGCAGAAAAGAAAGGGGCGGTTATCCAAAAAATAAAGCAGAACGAATATTCAGTTCTAACCGAAAGCAAAACAGATAAAACAATTAGAAGTTTGGTTATTGTTTAGTAGATAGCAATATTCTAAAACTGTAGCTACCCCTGCTGTTCCTGGTAGTCACTGCTGAAGTGTATGTAGGCAGAAGCTTGGTGAAAGGCCTTTAGTTACCTCCTTTATGTAGGTGTGGACTGGATAGCAGCTGATATTTCTGAAGACCCCAAGGGTGCTTGGAAGGATTCTGTGCATAAGACAAATGGACTGTACTCTATGGAACCTTTCATATGCATCCAAGGATAAGGATAGTCATTTTCCCCTATATGTTAGGTATGCCTAAGATATTCCCCTTATGAAAATGTAGATATGCGTATACAACAAAACAAGACAATGTCAATTGCACTTTTGTCTGTTTATACGATTATCTGAGTTTTGTTCCTATCCCAAAATGTATTAATGTAGCAGCCTTCATTGCCAACAAGTAGTGCAGTGGAAATAATTAACAGTCCCTGCGGGTCTTCATGGACTGGGAGGCACACCTCAGTCTTGGCATCCCTGCTGAGCCTGGGTCTCCTCATGCACAGCTCTAACATTATGTTCAAATAATTGAATCTGGTATGGAAGATATGCTGCCTTGGGTGGTTTGTTCTGTGTATCACGCAGCTGCTCGGCCCTCTACGCTCCCAAGCAGCCTTCTCCTCCTGCTGAACTAACAAATAGCCAACAGTTTCCACAGCACCCAATTTGTGGAGCTGAAACCTATTCACTTTTGGCATTGCTGCGGTAATACCATGGCTGGGAATTTCCTCAGAGTCGCTCTTGCTCCGCCGCCTTAACTTGGCCAAAAGTATAGCACAAACCTCGTTTCCATGCACAAATGGAGCTTATGCCACACTTCCGGCGAAATTACAGTGGCGGAGTGGGAGCATCTTTGAGGAAATGCCCAGCCCATTAATCCAGCCGTTTGTTTGCACATTTGACCATGAGTTCAGAACCTACTTGTTAGTTAAATGGATAATCCGGCATGATTGGCCTTCAACAAGGTCCTTAACAAGCAAGCTTTATTTTTGTTCATTTTTTGTCAATATGTTTTAGGATGGGAAAAAAAACCTTACAGTTGCAGGACAAACAAATGAAAAGTCCATTACTGCTTTCTGCTGGACTTGCTCCCTAGTGTACTGTAACCTACTTTTTCAATAAAATAGCCTCCTTTATGTTAAGATGCACAGAAAAACTTACATAAAGTAGAACGCGCTTTTATCAACCTCATTCCAACCTCTCTACGCCTCTACCCCTCTCCTTTAAGATGCTACTTAAAACCTACAGTTTGCAATCTCAGAGTCCTGTTTGACCCTGAGCTGAGTTTCTGCCCCTGCCCCCATATCCTTTCCATCACCAGGATCGCCTACTTCCACCTCTGTAATATCGCCCATCTCCACCCCTGCCTCAGCCCATCCGATGATGAAACCCTCATCCATGCTTTTGTTACTTTCAACTTAACTATTCCAATCTTCTCCTGGGCTGCCTCCCATCTTCCACCCTCCATAAACTTGAGTTCATCCAAAACTCTGCTGCCCATCTCCTGACTCGCATCACGTTCCATTCACCCATCACCCCTGTGCTCACTGACCTACATTGGCTCCCGGTCCAGAAATGCCTCAATTTAAAAATCTCATCCTTGTGTTCAAATCCCTTTATGGCCTTGCCCCTCCCTATCTCTGTAACCTCCTTCAGCCCTACGCCCCTCCAAGAACGCTGCGTTCCTCCAATTCTGGCACCTCTGGCAGCCCCGATTTCCTTTGGCTCTCCATTGGCGGCCGTGCCTTCAGCCGTTTAGGCCCTAAGCTCTAGAATTCCCTCCCTAAACCTATCTGCCTCTCCACTTCTCCTCCTTTAAGATGCTTCATAAAACCTACCTCTTTGACCAAGATTTTGATCTCTTGTCCATATCTCCTTATGTAGATCCGTGTCAAATTTTATCTGATAATGCTCCTGTGAATTGATATTCAGCCTTATATAATCTTCAACATTAGATATTTGACAAGGATTCTATTCAGACTATTTTTGTTTATTTTGAGCCTTCTGGTAAAGTTGGCCACTTTCCCTTACTTTATTTGTAAACACTAGCAGAAATTAAATGAGTGCACTGAGGTGCAGAGAGATTAAAACATGAATAAATGTTGTCTTTAATGATATGCCTTATCATTGTTTTTTCAAGGCTCCTGTTTCCTCCCCATTTTCTATTCTCCACTGCACATACACCAACTGCAGTGATGCAGGAAACAGAAAAATGTGTGCACAATGTAAGGATCCTATTTTAAACTAAGAATTCAACAAGTACTTCTCCTAACAGGGCCGACACATTAAAATTGTGCAGCCTGTGTTAAGGGCTTACGATCCTTCCAATCACGTGATACTTTGAGGCCTAAATTCCTTAGCGCCCCAAACCAGATGCAATTTAGACACCGCGCTGGAACAGAGAGTCCCAAGGACTGAAGTAAATTCATTCTCGATCCTCATCAGAATATATCAGTCGAGCTGTGGGTGCTAATTGTATCCATGTGATTTATATCAATTAGCGTTAATTGTATTCAGGTGGTGCGTATCAATTGGGTACTCTCTTGTATCCATTTATAAGAGAGCTGATCTAGGGTGCAGTGTGGGTATAATGTGGAGTTCTGTGAATAAAGGCGTGGAAGCAACCAGGCTCGAGTATTCTATCCTTCACCACCGGGCTATCCAGTTTACAACAGTCAGATGTTATGATGCGGCTTGCCTGTTGGGGCCGTACAAATTTCATCCCTTGCCGAAGCCCAGAGGTAAATCCAGTAGAGGGGGAGGTCATCGGGAGGGGCCCAAGAACAGGTTGGTAGCAGCCCGCAGTTGTTTTGTGGAGCCATGAGATGCACTTCTCCTTTCGACCCCGCAAAATACTAAAAATTTTCCATGTTTTGGGGCCTTTTTTGAGCGGCCTCCAATGGTCCCTTTAAGGATCACTGGTGAAGCTGTTCAAGACTCGGAAATGCCAGTCGAAGCTAGGGCATGGCAAGCTCCAACTAGAGCAAAAGAATTTAGGAGGTTAGGACTCAAATAAGTGCAGAGGCCTAATTTCACTATTGAAATGAGGCCAGCACTCATTTCAGGCAGCCGCCAGGGACACCTTAAAATAAAAAAGCCTCCGACCAACTTAGCAGTGGCCCAAACTTCCTTGCAGATGGGACACAGGCCCACTACTAAATTGGTTGCCATTGTGGCCATTTTAGGCCTGTAAAATGGCAACAACATGTGTTAAATTTAGACCCCATAATGTCCAAGTGCTAAAGAAGAAAATCTGCTGCACATGAAGGCATTGAAGAAGTGACTGGTGATCTGTCCCAGAGAGATTGATTACTATCACCAAGTAACCTCTCTGTTCCCTGAGGGTAACCAAAGAGCAATATGTTGAGGAACCAACTAGGGGACAGGCCATTTCAGATCTAGTATTGTGTAATGAGACAGGGTTAATCAGTAATCTTATAGTTAAGGATCCTCTTGGGAAGAGTGATCATGATTTTGAGAGTGATGTAGTTAAGTCCAAAACTAGGGTCTTAAATTTAAACAAAGCCAATTACGTAGGTATGAGGGGTGCGTTGGCTAAGGTAGAATGGGAAATTAGATTAAAAGAAATGACAGTAGATAAGCAATGGCAAACATTTAAAGAAATAATTCATATTTGTCAATGAATATACATTCCCTTGAGGAATAAAAACTCCACGGGAAAAGTGATCCAACCGTGGCTAACTAAATAAGTTAAGGATAGAAGTTAAGGAATCAGGGGGAAAACTCTCCGGTGCCTGGAGTCATACCTAGCACAAAGGAAGATGGTAGTGGTTGTTGGAGGCCAATCATCTCAGCCCCAGGACATTGCTGCAGGAGTTGATCAGGGCAGTGTCCTAGGCCCAACCATCTTGAGCTGCTTCATCAATGACCTTCTCTCCGTCATAAGGTCAGAAATGGGGATGTTCGCTGATGATTGCACAGTGTTCAGTTCCATTCGCAACCCCACTGATAATGAAGCATTCCGTGTCCGCATGCAGCAAGACCTGGACAACATCCAGGCTTGGGCTGATAAGTGGCAAGTAACATTCGCACCAGACAATTGCCAGGCAATGACCATCTCCAACAAGAGAGAGTCTAACCACCTCCCCATGACATTCATTGGCATTACCATCACCAAATCCCCCACCATCAACATCCTGGGGGTCACCATTGACCAGAAACTTATCTGGACCAGCAATATAAATACTGAGGCTGCATGAGCAGGTCAGAGGCTGGGTATTCTGCGGCGAGTGACTCACCTCCTGACTCCCCAAAGCCTTTCCACAATCTACAAGGCACAAGTCAGGAGTGTGATGGAATACTCTCCACTTGCCTGGATGAGTGCAGCTCCAACAACACTCAAGAAGCCAACACCATCCAGGACAAAGCAGCCCGCTTGATTGGCACCCCATCCACCACTCTAAACATTCACTCCCTTCACCACCGGCGCACTGTGGCTGCAGTGTGTACCATCCGCAGGATGTACTGCAGCAACTTGCTAAGGCTTCTTCGACAGCACCTCCCAAAACCCGCGACCTCTACCACCTAGAAGGACAAGTGCAGCAGGCACATGGGAACAACACCACCTGCACGTTCCCCTCCAAGTCACACACCATCCTGACTTGGAAATATATTGCCGTTCCTTCATCATCACTGGGTCAAAATCCTGGAACTCCCTTTCTAACAGCACGGTGGGAGAACCTTCACCACACGGACTGCAGTGGTTCAAGAAGGCGGCTCACCACCACCTTCTCAAGGGCAATTAGGGATGGGCAATAAATGCTGGCCTTGCCAGCGACGTCCACATCCCATGAACGAATAATAAAAAAATAAAAGATGCTTATAATGTTGGCAAAAAGACTAGTAAGCCTGAGGATTGGGAGGAGTTTATAAATCAGCAAAGGATGACCAATAAATTGATAAAGAGGGAGAAAATAGAATGAGAATAAACTAGAAAGAAATATAAAACAGATTGTAAGAGCTTCTACAAGTAAAAAGGAAGAGATTAGCAAAAATAAACGTGGGTCCCTTATAGGCATAGAATCATAGAAGTTACAACATGGAAACAGGCCCTTCGGCCCAACATGTCCATGTCACCCAGTTTATACCACTAAGCTAGTCCCAATTGCCTGCACTTGGCCTATACCCATCTTACCCATGTAACTGTCCAAATGCTTTTTAAAAGACAAAATTGTACCCGCCTCTACTACTGCCTCTGGCAGCTCGTTCCAGACACTCACCACCCTTTGAGTGAAAAAATTGCCCCTCTGGACCCTTTTGTATCTCTCCCCTCTCACCTTAAATCTATGCCCCCTCGTTATAGACTCCCCTACCTTTGGGAAAAGAACTCCCCTACCTTTGGGAAAAGGCAGAGACAGGAGAAATTACAATGGGGAATAAGGAAATGGTAGAGACGTTAAACAAATATTTTGTATCTGTCTTCACAGAAGAAGACACAAAAAGCATACCAGAAATAGTGGATAACCAAGGGTCTAATGAGAGTGAGGAACCTAAAGTAATTAATATTAGTAAAGAAAAAATACTGGAGAAATTAATGGGACTAAAAGCCAACAACTACCCTGGACCTTTGGCCTACATCCTAGGGTTTTAAAAGAGGTAGCTGCAGAGATGGTGGAAACATTGGTTTTGATCTTCTAGAATTCCCTAGATTCGAGAATGGTCCCCGTGAATTGGAAGGTAGCAAATTTTTTCCTGCTATACAAGAAAGGAGGGAGAGAGAAAACGGGGAACTATAAGCCAGTTAGCCTGACATGAATAGTAGGGAAAATGCTAGAATCTATTATTAAGGACAGGGCACTTAGAAAATCATAGTATAATTAGTCAGTGTCAACATGGTTTTATGACAGGGAAATCGTGTTTGACAAATCTATTAGAATTTTTTGAGGGTGTAACTAGCAGAGTAGATAAGGGGGAACCAGTGAATGTAGTATATTTGGATTTTCAAAAGGCATTCGATAAGGTGTCACACAAGAGGTTGCTACACAAGATTAGGGCTCATGGGATTGGGGGTAACATGGATGTTGAGTATATTCAAAATTGAGATCAATAGATTTTTGGACATTAAGGGAATCAAGGGATATCGAGCTAGAGTGAGCAATCTTGAACATACTCAACGACTGAGCCCTTTGGGGTGGAGAATTCCAAAGATTCAAAACCCTCTGAGTGAAGAAATTCCTCCTCATCTCAGTCCTAAATGGCCAACCTCTTATCTTGAGACTATGACCCTCTAGTTCTAGACTCCCAGCTAGGGGAAACAGCCTCTCAGCATCTACTTTGTCAAGCCCTCTAAGAATTTTATACGTTTCACTGAGATCACCTCTCGTTCTTCTAAACTCCAGAGAATATAGTGTATGAAGTAGAAGATCAACCATGATCTATTGAATGACAAAGCAGGCTTGAGGGGTTGTATGGCCTGCTCCCGCTCCTATTTCTTGTGTTCTTATGTTCTTACGTAAAAAAAATATTTTGGCCATAATTTTCTGCCGCTAAATTGTTAATTTCTTCAGGAAGTAGCTGAATAAATATAGGGTTGGTGAAAGGATTCAAGGTTATATAAGAATAGGTGTAAACTGAGAAGATCAAATGCTCCATGGGACTTTGCTGATTCCTATGCTCAAAAGCAAAATAATGCAAATGCTGGAAATCTGAAATAAAAACAGAAAATGCTGGAAAAGCTCAGCAAGTGAGGCAACATCTGTTTCAGAGTTAACGTTTCAGGTCGAAGACTTTTCGTTCTGATGTTCTGGGTAACAAGAGGAACTAGTAGGTGGAAAGTAGAGCCTCTCATTAAAATCCTAGCTAATTAAGATACTCCTCCTGTCCTTTTCTCCTACCGCAGCCTATTAATCAACAGGATATGAAGAGATTGAACCAGGTACACAACACAAAACAATAACTGCACCTATTAGATGGCAGCTTGCACCTCCTGTATTAGGAATGCCATCTTGATCATTTTTGGGATAAACTTTTAATTGTCCCGAGAGATAGCCACTGACAATTGCTGAAGTACTTATGAATCTCCTCCACTGTCTGTAGTTCAATTTTATAAAACACTGAGTTATATTTGCACAAAGTACAGGCCTGATTCTGTAGTCACAGATAATTTGCCTGATTTGTAACACTGTTGGTCCTTTACTCTGAATATTACAGGCTGTTCACACTAACCTGAGCACAGCATGATCCCCTTCAGGCTTGTCTGAAAGGGCAGACTGATTTAAAGCACAATTACTGATTTAAAACAAATAGTTGCACCCATTGAGCAGTAATCAATGATTTTCTGTATGTTGATATTAGTTTCAAATGATGGTTTGGCTTCACAACTTGCTGCAACTGTGCAGGGAATTCTTGAGAAATTGTTCATTTCCAATCTGGCCTGAAAAAGCATTGTTCAAATCCACTGCACCATCAAATATTTGGCACAGCCATTCTTTGCCATATATCTCTTCAGACTAGGGAATTAACTATTTTGTAGGTTTCTTGTTTTGATTCTGGCTTCCTGAAAACCTCATAATTAAGATTTTCAAACCCCTGACCTAATTTTAATATTATCCTGTTAAAATGCTAAAGATGGTCGAAGCAACATCTATTAGAGAGATATAATATGGTTCTGACATCAGTTCATTGCTAACTTGTTGATCCTTTTGTGTCTCATACAGTCTGCCCAGACTTGGAATCCTGAGTGTAATGAGAACATTCCTGTCTAAGCCACTTTTCTCTCCTTACCTATGTGCATCTCTTCATATTCCCTGCCTGACCAGACTTATTTACCAACTTTAGGTCATTATCCAACCAAATCCATGGGGAGATTTAGCTGATACTTCGTAATGGTGGGGAGAGTGAAACAGCAATATTTCACAGATTGAATTGCGGAATTTTATTTCAAAACACTAATAAAAATCCAATATAATAAAAAGGAATTTAACTAATTTAAGCCCCGATTTTAACTCTGGGTACATTCGGGGAGAGCAGGGTGCAGGCGGAAGTCATTTTAACTCCATGGCCTTATTTAAATTCAGTTGCACTGCCTCATGCCCGAAGCCAGCAGGAATTATGACAGAGCTGGTGGGCGGGAGCGAGAGTGGGAAACCGGACGGGAGGCCAATGCCATCGGGGGCCCAAGAGCATGGACCTCGGAATAAGATTAGTGCTGAAATGGGGGCTCTTCAAAGAGCTACCGGCGGTGGAATGGAGAGGGAAGGCCAGGGTTTGGGAGGCCCAAGGATTCTGCTTCTGCTTCTCCTGGCCCACAAGGAATCCTCGAAAACATTTTTAAAATATACTTACCCTGGCCTCTTTTGGCTACTCTCCTGCCTCCCACCAGATTTTGCTGGCGAGTTTGGCTCAAGTAAGCCTCCCACAATTTTAAGTTAATATTCGGTTGGGGAGCCATAGCATCATTGGACTGTGACTTTCACATTTTCATTAGGCCCCCTCCTGCCTGTGATAGGTGGACTCTGAGCTGCCGGAATCCCAGCAGTTAAAAGGAGGGGGGGGGGGGAGCGGGAACACTGCAGGAATGCAGCAGCTTCCACCCAGCGGCCATTTTAACCCCCCGCCTGCACCATTCCCACCAGGCGGGCTAGGTTAAAATCGAGGTTTTTGCTTTGAAGCAGTGGCCTTGGGCTTTTTAAGTTGTATGTTTTTTGAGTTTCTTACTTCATTGTTGCTGTGTCAACTTGTTTGAAGCTGTTTGTCTGCTTTTCCAAGTTTAGTAGGTTAACATGTATGTAAGGCACTTCATCTCTGCACCATCAATATTCTATAATTTATTAGCAATTCCGAACTTAACTCCGTTTCATCCCGCACAGGACATAGAATGAACTGGGAACAAGCTCAGGTGTCAGTAAAGTGATAATTCTGTGATCCAGCGCTCCCAGTGGCGAGCGACATTTGCAGTAAGCGCATCTCAGAAAATCACGAGCAGGTAACCCATGATTTTCCATCCATTAAAGTTAACAGACTGCATGCTTGTAATTTCCCGAGGTGCTTCCTGCAAGTGCCTCTCTCTACTTGGTACGCCCGATCACAGAATCGCCCATTAAATCTAGACTGCTGGAAGGTATTCTGTAATAGGCTTCCTTTCAAATGGATAGGTACAAAGTACCGGGTTATATATTGCCAGTTGGACTACCAACCACAGTTCAAATTGATTCAATTAAAATCATGAACAATATCTAGGACAGCCTCACAAGTTGGATGGAACGTACTCAAGCGCACTGGAATAACAACAGGTACCGTTAAAAGTAAGGAGGTGCAATAGTGAATACTGTACAAAGCAGACTCGACCCTCCAGGTGTAGCAAATCATTGAATTCCTGTGAGATTGTAAGGTTTTATAACTAAGCTGCTAAAAAAATTGCAAAATACAGAGAATTGTGTCGTCTTGACCTCCCACATATATACAAATAGCGGCCCAGAATTTGCTGGGGAAATAACAGAGAGTTTAATGCGCACGCCATTATTAGTGTGTCAATAACCCAGCAATTTGTGACGAGGAAGAGATACCCCATGAGTTGCGAATCGCCACACATTGCTGGATGATTTGCACCGTTCCGCCGTTAGCCTCGTGAAAATGGCAGCTCGCTAACAACTTCCCTGTGAGTTTCAAGAAATCGCTGCATTTGTACTGTTAAAACAAATCAAACTCGCCGCAGAAACTTAGGTCTGGTACTTAACAGCTTAAGTACCTTTTTAATGACGAGATTTATGTCCCTGCAATACCACTCACCCTCTCCAGCCCAAAAAGGGAACAATTGAAAATGTGGAGTCTCATTCCTGCAGGTAGCAAATTGTTCTTAGAGGTTTTTAAATTTTTTAAAAAAAATTTCTTACTTTCCTTTCTGTCTCTTTTTTCTCTCTATCTTTATCCAATCTTTCTTTATTTCTTTTTCTGTATCTGATTTGATTCTAATCACCCATTCCAATTCACTCTATTTCCTTCTCCGTCATTCGCTCTGTTTCATTATCCTTAAATCTCATTAGGTAAGGAGACAGACTATTGGTCCCGTTGTTTACCAAGGACCCAGATGCACCATTGACCTCACCGTGCTATCAGCTTGCACTTCCAGCAATTTGTGGCGCAAAAATTTTTCGAGCTGAATGGTGAGGAATAAAATCTAACAAACGGGGCACACCACGAGATGCCCTGCTCCAGCAAATTCTGGGCCATTATTACTCATTCCCTCTGCCAGGTATCATATTGCTTCAGTTTGAGTTATGTAGAATAACACTTCAATGTATCTAGCATGACATATTCAAGATTTTGTTGTATTACTGCCCAGTTTTGTTAGCTAATATGCTTCTAAATATCTTCCTTCTGCAAGGTTTTTGATCTTGTGTGTATAATAAACAACAAAAAGTTTTTCTCAAAGTAGCGGCATATTTAATTGCTCAGCTGTGGTTTTTGATCCTGGTTGAATTCCATTGTTGTATTATTGCTGTGTATACTACTAGGTATCAGTTGGATAATTTTAACATTCACACAATTGTCACTAATGTGATATAATACATATTATACCATTAGCTGATGAATAATGAGTTTTGTTCTATAAAAAGATCACTTGCTATTTCCCCTCTTTTCCTTAGGATTTGACACCAGCATTCTACCAATTTGCAAGGACTCACTTGGGTGGATGTTTAACAGACTGGACACAAACTATGACCTGCTGCTTGATCAGTCAGAACTGGGAAGCATTTATTTTGACAACCATGACCAGTGCATGAAACCATTTTTCAATTCATGTGACACATACAAAGATGGTCGCATTTCCAACAATGAGTGGTGCTACTGCTTTCAGAGACATCAAGGTGAGAGATCATATGGCTTATAGTATATTAGTGATAACTTTGGAAGACTCCGCTCCAAGTTTGGAGCCTTGCTAGATCGGGATACAGGTCGGAGATGGACCGATGGGATCGTGAGTTTTTAGGAAGATGCAAAGAGGCTTCAAGGCGATTTAGATAAGTTGAGTGAGTGGGCAAATACATGGCAGATTAAGTATAATGTGGATAAATGTGAAGTTATCCACTTCGGAAGGAAAAACAGAAAGGCAGAGTATTATTTAAATGGTGATAGATTGGGAAATATGATGTACAAAGGGCCATGGGTTTCCTTGCACACCAGTCACTGAAAGCAAATATGCAGGTGCAGCAAGCAGTTAGGAAGGTAAATGGTACGTTGGCCTTCATTGCAAGAGGATTTGAGTACAGGAGCAAAGATGTCTTACTGCAGTTATACAGGGCCTTGGTGAGACTACACCTGGAGTATTGTGTGCAGTTTTGGTCTCCTTACCAAAGAAAGGATATACTTGCCATAGAGGGAGTGCAGCGAAGGTTCACCAGACTGATTCCTGAGATGGCAGGACCGTCGTATGAGGAGAGATTGGGTCAACTCGGCCTGTATTCACTCGAGTTTAGAAAAATGAGAGGGGATCTCATTGAAACACATAAAATTCTGACAGGGCTAGACAGACTGGATGCAGGGAGGGTGTTTCCCCTGGCTGCGGGGTCCACAACGAGGGGTCACAGTCTCAGGATACGGGGTAGGACATTTAGGACTGAGATGAGAAGAAATTTCTTCACTCAGAGTGTGGTGAACCTGTGGAATTCTCTACCACAGAAGGCTCTGAAGGCCAAGTCACTGAATATATTTAAGAAGGAGCTAGATAGATTTCTAGACACAAAAGGCATCAAGGGGTATGGGGAGAGAGCGGGAATATGGTACTGAGATAGAGGATCAGCCATGATCATATTGAATGGCGGAGCAGGCTTGAAGGGCCGAATGGCCTACTCCTGCTCCTATTTTCTATGTTTCTATAATGTTCTTGTCTAGTGAGGCTCCACTGGGAGCAAAACCTGACAAGGTTACCCCTTCTGTTTTCTTTCTAAGTTTGCTGCGATTTAATTGTTCAGAATTTCTGGGGAAAAAAATTATGATTCATGCATGAATTTTGTAAAATCTGCTTGACATCAGTGATATTTTTCAATTTCAAAACTTAAATTAAACTAAGTCTGATTTTCTTCCTTCTGTTTTCTGCATATGTAAGTGCTATAATTGCTTTGTTTACATCAGTATTTTAATTGGCTGCTATTGTGAATGATAAACATCCATGAAATTAAAATCCCAGTGCATATTTACCATTATACAACAAAATTAAGATTAATTGAAAATAGCAAACATTGCATTTCTGAAATTAAGTTCAATTATTTTATAGTGTATTTTTTCATTGACAGCATTATCTGGGGAATCCTTTGTTTCTTACAAAAGCTCTACTTCCCCAACATCCACCAACTGCATCAGATCTTTTCTACACAGAGATACATTTTTGTAGGCAATTCTTTTTCTGTATATCTGTCTCCCAAAAATCCATGTGATGGGATTTGCCTTAGATGGATGCACTAGATACACATACATGAATTATTATCTACATACATCCTGAGGAAGGCTCTGAAGACCTGAAATATCGACTGACTAACCTCTTATTCTCCACAGATGCTGCCTGACCAGCTGAGTATTTCCATTTTTTTCTGCTTTTGTTTTCAAAGAATCCTCCATTTTGTTATAAGTTACTACTCTGTAGTACATAGGATTCCACTATATCTGATGTCACTTCAGAAGATGGATAATATCTACCACTCCAGCCACTTTTTGTACAGACTTAAGCAAGTTTGCTCATAAATAGAATTGTTACAGAAGCGAGCACTATAGACAAGATGTTGAACTGTCCGATTCGGTACTAGAAGGACGGAACTTTCAACTTTGGCGGGGGCGTAAAATGGGCAGAGGTGGATCGGCCGCCCAATATACACCCTGCCCAATTTTCCTTTCCATTAACTTCTCAGAAAGGAGAAAGCAATTTTGTTCATCAGCAAAAACAGAATACAGTTGTCGTCCAAATTACTTAAGTATAAGTTTGAGGTGCCTAATTCATCCCCATACTTTTTGGCAAGACAAACCAAACTGAGTCTTTGTTGGTAGTTCTGTAACATTTATGTCCAGGATTCCACTTTGAGATAAAAGCAGTTTCTCTTGTCCTAATGAGATTACAGGGTGAATTCATTATTTACAAAACAATCTAAAAAGATAATGAGATACAGTCTGGCTAATTCAATTGAATAGTTAATAGGAAGTGCTCTTCTGGTGTAACAACTTTGCAAGAAACACATTAGCATGTCAAAATACTTTGTCCCCTTCAAAGATGTACTGTAGCAGTAAATTAGACTTTTGCTGGCTTATCTTAAGTAGGTGGCCACTACTGCCTGTCAAATGGGGTGTTTTTGGGGGTCAGCTGATTTGCATAGTGATTGACTGACTCCCATTGGAGAATGCCAGACAGTGGCTAGGAGTGCAGAGGGTTGCAGAAATTCATGGCTAGAGGCATACTTTAAAAGATTGAAAACAGAAGAGCAACACAGCCTAAGGAGCCAGATGAAGAAGATGGCCAACCAGAAGAGAGGAATAAGAGGGTCTGCCTATTTTGCTGAGAGTAAACTGGAGGTATTGCTGACAGAATTAACAAGAAGGGAGAGTTTGCCTGGAAGAAGGGGGAAATGGGCTGCTTGGTTAGTGGTGGCAGCAAAGTCGAAAGTGGTTGTACTGGCTGTAAGTGCCACCTCCTCCAAGAAATTTAATGACCTGACGAGGGAGAGCAAGGTAAGTCTCAACACCTGCTTCTGCCAGGAGGCATTTGGGCACCAGATTGACTTTATTGTATGCATACAGCTGGCTGTAATAGAGTGAGAGAAGGACGATATGTAAGCCATAGGATGTTGAGAGCTCTGTGTCTGAAATAGGGATAGCACTTTAAGAAGTTACATAAAAGGCGGCATGACTTGAAGAAATCGTTGACCTTGATTGCCTTTAATCAGGAACGACTCCCAGCCTGTAAGAATAAAAAATTGGGAAATGGTTCAGCTGAGAGAGGAGTTTGAAGGATGAAGGAACTGAGAAAGAAAGAAAGAAAGAAAGAAAGAAAGAAAGAAAGAAGAAATTTTTTTTTTTAAGTGGCAGGCTGGAAAATTATACCTATCACTGTCTTGTTCATCGCTGCAAGACCCCACGTGGGTGAATCACGATGTGGAATCTGTATGGGTGGAGCTAAGAAACACCAAGAGGCAGAAAACATTGGTGGGGGTTGTCTATAGGCCCCCAAGCAGTAGTGGAGATGTAGGGGAGGGAGTTAAACAGAAAATTAGAGACGCATGCAAGAAGGGTACAACTATAATCATGGGTGACTTTAATTTACATATAGATTGGTCAAACCAAATTAGCAATAATACTGTGGGGGAGGAATTCCTGGAGTACGTACGTGATGGATTTCGAGACCAATACATTGAGGAACCAACTAGAGAACAGGCAATCCTAGACTGGGTATTGTGCAATGAGAAAGGATTAATTATCAATCTTGTTGTGCAGGGACCCTTAGGGAAGAACGACTATAACATGATAGAATTCCTCATGAAGATGGAAAGTGAAGTAGTCGAATCCGAAACTAGGGTCCTGAATCTATGATAGATTGGGGAACTTTACTAAAAGGGATGACGGTGGATTGGCAATGGCTAATATTTAAAGAACGTGTGCAGGAATTACAACAATTATTCATTCCTGTCTGGCGCAAAAATAAAACAAGCAAGGTGGCTCAACTGTGGCTTACAAAAGAAATTAGGGATAGTATTAGATCCAAAGAGGAGACATATAAAATTGCCAGAAAAAGCGGCAAGCCTGAGGATTGGGAGCAGTTTAGAATTCAGCAAAGGAGGACAAAGAGATTGATTAAGAGGGGAAAAATAGAGTATGAGAGTAAACTAGCAGGGAACATAAAAACTGACTGTAAAAGCTTCTATAAATATGTCAAGAGAAAAAGATTAGTGAAGACAAGTGTAGGACCCTTACAGTCAGAAATGGGGGAAATTATAATGGGGAACAAAGAAATGGCAGAACAATTAAACACATACTTTGGTTCTGTCTTCACAAAGGTGGACACAAATAATCTCCCAGAAATGTTAGGGAACCAAGGGTCTAGTGAGATGGAGGAACTGAAGGAAATCAGTATTAGTAGAAAAATAGTGCTAGGGAAATTAATGGGGCTAAAGGCTGACAAATCCCCAGGGCCTGATAATCTACATTCCAGAATACTAAAGGAAGTGGCCCTGGAAATAGTGGATGCATTAGTGATCATCTTCCAAAATTCTATAGATTCTGGAACAGTTCCTACAGATTGGATGGTGGCAAATGTAACCCTACTATTTAAAAAAGGAGGGAGAGAAAAAACAGGGAATTACAGACCAGTTAGCCTAACATCAGTAGTGGGGAAAATGCTAGACTATTATAAAGGATGTGATAACAGAACATTTGGAAGGCATTAATGGGATTGGACAAAGTCAGCATGGGTTTATGAAAGGGAAATCATGCTTAACAAATCTACTAGAGTTTTTTGAGGAGGTAACTAGTAGAATAGATAGGGGCGAACCAGTGGATGTGGTGCACTTGGATTTTCAGAAGGCTTTTGATTAGCCCCACACAAGAGGTTAGTGTGCAAAATTAAAGCACTTGGGATTGGGGGGAATATGCTGGCATGGACTGAGAATTGGGCAACAGACAGGAAACAGAGGGCCCAATTTTACCAGGGGTGCGGGTTCTCGGCGGGTGGTCCAACGCGCCCGGTGAAATTAGTGGGTTTCCCGTGCGATCGTAGCAGGCAAACCACTAATTGGATTCACTTACCTGCTCCTCCGGGTTCCACGCTGCTGATCTGAGCGTCGGGCGGGCTGCACAAGCGCAGTAAGGTCTGTCAGCTGGAGGCGCTCTATTTAAAGGGGCAGTCCTCCACTGACAGATGCTGCAACCAATAGCAAAGATAACTGCATGGAGCAGCCCAGGGGGAAGGCTGCTCCCAGTCTAATGATGCCTCACTCCAGGTATCAATACATGAGGTGAGGAGGAGGGGGAGGACAGAGATCTTCCCCCCGGCGGGCGGGAGGAAGTGGCCCGCCTCCGCCACCAGGAAGGCCTGGCTCGAGGTGGCAGAGGGGGTCACCTGCGCCACCAACATATCGCCCACCTGCACACAGTGCAGGAGGCGCTCCAATGACCTTAGTAGGTCAGCCAAAGTGAGTATACGTAGTCGTTCCCCTACACTCCGTCTGCCACATCACTGCCCCCACCCCACATCTCCTTCGGCACTGCCAACACTACTCTGTCACATCACTCCTCATACCCACTCAAACCTCATCCTCATCTTACCTGCACCTACTCACCTCGCCACTACTCATCCCACCACTACCACTCAACCCAATCCTCATACAATCTCATGGCTCTATCCCATATTCACCCTCTCGTGCATCTCTCTCACGGCCAGCCCCACTCAACCTGCCACCACCTGTGCTGCAGCCACAGGGCATGCATCACATATGTGCAGTAGGCAGCGTAAGGCAAACGTGTCGTGAGCATGAAGGGGATGCACAAGGGTGTTTGAGGGTTTGTCATGGTTGTTACTTTTATTGAATTTCAGAACAACTCACATTACACATTATATTGGCACCACTACTGCCATGTCTTCGCGAATCCTGTCCGGTTTGTGCAATACTGCCCGCTCCTGGGTATCACTATGAGGACCCACCACTGATGCCACCCAGTGTGTCACTGCAGAGTGGGTGTAGGTGTATTTGCAGGGCTCTTCTGCGCAGACGACTGAGACACATCGGGGATGTCCCCGGTTGCAGCCTGGAAGGCTGTGGAGCAGAAGTTCGGGAGGGCAGTGGTGACTTTGACAGCGACAGGTAGGAAGATGGTGCACGGGCCAGCCAGAAGCAGCTCGGCATGAATGAGACTGCAGATGTCCACGGCTACATGTCGAGTGACTCTGAGCCTCCATGTGCACTGCAGCTCACAGAGGTCCAGGAGGCTGAGCCTCGGTCTGTGGAACGTGTGGCGAGGGTAGTGCCCTCTGCGATGCATCTCTCTCTGCGGTAGCCCTCCCTCCTGCTGTACAGGTGAATGTGTCACAGCACTCTGTTGTGGAGCTCCACGTGTCAGAGGTGGATGGCGAGGCTGGTGATGCTGTTCGCCCTCCGAGGAGGTCATGACTGCAGCTACGGCGGCCCCCATCCGCAAGATGTACATCTGAGGGGGTCCGCAAGGTTGGTACATGTCTCCGGACCGCGGGGTAAGTGTGCAGGTTGGTGACTTCGACCATCAGGAGGAGGGTGGTGGAGGCCAAACTTTGTCCCAAGTGACAGAGCGGCCTCCTGCAATGGGTGAGGGTCTCCCCTCCCCCACCTGTCAAATGGACCTTTGCAGCTGCCACAGGCTGACAGCTGCAACACGTCCATTCGAGCTGGGAGTGTTTCCCCCAGCGTTTGAAACAGTCCCATGTTTGATCAAAAATCACACACAGTCCCTTAATCAGGTCAGTTAATGACCTGAACAAGCAAAGTAATTACTCTCAAGTGGCATCCCGCTGGCTTTAATTGCCTGCGGGATTCCCACCAGCAGGGGCTGCGCGCGCACGCCGGCGCGTCATCGGGGAACCCGGAAGTGGGCGGGATCGAGGCGCGATCCGGTCCCGCACCTGGATTTCGCGATTTTCGGGGCCCCCCCGCCGAGAACGCACCCGATAGCGGGTGCTAAAATCGGGCCCAGAGAGTAGGAATAAACGGGTCATTTTCCGGGTGGCGGGCAATTACTAGTGGGGTACCGCAGGGATCGGTGCTTGGGCCCCAGCTATTCACAATATATATCAATGATTTGGATGAGGGAACGGAATGTAACATTTCCAAGTTTGCAGACGACACAAAGCTGGGGTGGAATGTGAGCTGTGAGGAGGATGCAAAGAGGCTCCAATGTGATTTAGACAAGTTGGGTGAGTGGGCAAGAACATGGCAGATGCAGTATAACGTGGATAAATGTGAGGTTATCCACTTTGGTTGTAAAAACAGAAAGACAGATTATTATCTGAATGGTGATAGATTGGGAAAAGGAGAGGTGCAATGAGACCTGGGTGTCCTTGTACACCAGCGAGCATTCAGGTGCAGCAAGCAGTTAGGAAGGCGAATGGTATGTTGGCGTTCATTGCAAAAGGATTTGAGTACAGGAACAGGGATGTCTTACTGCAGTTGTACAGGGCCTTGGTGAGACCACATCTGGAGTTTTGTGTGCAGTTTTGGTCTCCTTATCTGAGGAAGGATGTCCTTGCCATGGAGGGAGTGCAACGAAGGCTTACCAGACTGATTCCGGGGATGGCAGGACTGACGTATGAGGAGAAATTGGGGCAACTAGGCCTATATTCACTCGAGTTTAGACGAATGAGAGGTGATCTCATCGAAACATATAAAATTCTAACAGGACTAGACAGACTAGATTCAGGGAGGATGTTCCCGATGGCTGGGGAGTCCAGAACCAGGGGTCACAGTCTCAGGATACGGGGTATGCCATTTAGAACCGAGATGAGGAGAAATTTCTTCACTCAGAGGGTGGTGAACCTGTGGAATTCTCTACCATAGAAGGTAGTGGAGGCCAAGTCATTAGATGTATTCAAGAAGGAGATAGATATATTTCTTAATGCTAAAGGGATATGGGGAAAAAGCGGGAACAGGATACTGAGTTAGACAATCAGCCATGATCATTTTGAATGGCGGAGCAGGCCCGAAGGGCCGAATGGCCTACTCTTGCTCTTATTTTCTATGTTTCTATGAATAAACCTCACATCTTTTAGGGTCTTGTCTGCATGTTTAATTGACCACTGGGTCCTGGGCCTGCATCAGCTTGTTACATTGGCGTATTAGCACAGAACATCTGAAAGCTGTAAGTGAGTCTTCACCATTCCCATACATAGATTGACAAATTGCTTAACACAGCAACATTTATGCTGTTAGACTCATTAGAATGACCACAAGCTACAGGTTTGTAGTGGATGCTTTTGATTACTGATTGATTGAAACATCCAAATGATTCTTGTAACCACAATATCAGCATGTCCATCACTGTTGATATCTGCTCCACTGTACAGTTGTATTGCCCCTAACAATACTTGCCTTCTTCCGTTGGGAGTAGAAAGCTCCTAGTGTATGAGAATGGAAGGCTGGGGGAAGCAGGCTTTCATTAGACCGTGACTGCTCCTCCATAAAGAGGAAACAATTCAGATCCTGGGGAGACTTGTCATGGTGACAAAGGATTGGTGACAGTGAAGTGGGAGGGTCCGTAACAGCAGAGGGTTAATCGTCCTCTTCTGAATTAACAGACCTGATCATCAGAAAGACCAAACCGAAGAAGCCGTCATCAGAATTCTGAGAATTAAGCATTACCGAGTGAGTGCTTATTTATACTCCTTGTACCAATGCAATACATTCATTTCTGTGTTATGTTGTAATGCCATAGTTCCCTTGCTCGCTCAAAAAAAATGCAGATGATGAGGCAAAAAGAAGGTTGGAGATGGACCTGATCGCTCAACCCACAAACATCTATCAAACCCTTGATGCTCTTATGAGACACATCTAACATAGCAGAACCCAACACACAAAGGCCCCTCCAGTAAAGGGATTTCACAGGGGAAATTATAGAGCACTAGGGCCAGGACTTTGACCCAGAGCCAGGAAGGGGGCAGGGGGGTTGAATTGCATACGGGAAACCCGGAAGTACGGGTTTCCTGGACGTCCTTATGATTTTGATGTAAGGACGTCTTTTTTTTTGTCGGTTTGCAGTCCGACAGGCCGTCCTGATTGACAGGCTGGTCTCAGCCAGACGGGAACAGAACACAGAAGAGGACGTGAAAAGGTAAGTGTTCAGGTAAGTCTTAGATTGTATGGATTGGCGGGGGGGGGGGGGGGGGGGGCATGGGTGGGCACGGGGTCATGGGGGGTCAGTCATCGGAGGGGTGGGGTGGGGGGAAATCGGTCATCGGAGGTCAGTCAATGGGAAGACAGTCATTGGGGGGGGGGAATGGGGAGGGGTCAATCATCGAGTGAGGGGTGGGAGGTCAGTCATCAGAGGTCAGTCACCAGGGGAGTCAGTCATGTGGGGAGATCGGAGGTTATTGGGGGGCGATCGGGTGTCAGTCACCGAGGGAGGGGGGGGAGGGTTGGGATTGGGGGTCATCGCGGGGGTCCGCGATCGGTGGGGGGGGCACCATCGTTGTGGGGGGGTCTGCGATCGATGGTGGCATCACTGCAGATAGGCTTGTTGGGCCTGAGGAAAGCACTCCTGCTCCTCCGGGCCCACAAGCTGTGCCAGAAAAGCACTTACCTGCAGTTTCGGGCCTTCTCGCCTCCTCTCATGCGGCATGAAGAAGGAGGCTTGGGAATCCTGGCCCCCAGAGGTTGCAATTGCAAAACCTTTTAAAATGGAGGCCCGCAGCCTCCTTGAAAGGTTTTAATGACCAACCCGCCTCCTGAGAGCGTGTTGGTTACCTGTCTCTCGTCCTGCCCCGGTGAAAACTGGAAATGGGTGGATTGGGGATGAGTCTGAAATTGTTGCAATTTTCAATGCCCCGCCCCCAATCCAACAGTTTTTCACAGTTTAAAATCCTGTCCTAGATGTCAAGATGAGGAAATTCTGGAAGAGGAGGTATCCTTAGTTGAGGATCAGAGGCCAGCGACTTCCACCTATGGCTGAGGAGTCAGTGAACCCTGATTTCACTAGATCTACTTTTAAAAAGAAAATGCTAACTGAGCATGAAACACTTTTTTAAAATTCATTCATGGGATGTGAGCGTCGCTGGCGAGGCCAGCATTTATTGCCCATCCCTAATTGCCCTTGAGAAAGTGGTGGTGAACCGCCTTCTTGAACCGTGTGGTGAAGGTTCTCCCACAGTGCTATTAGGAAGGGAGTTCCAGGATTTTGACCCAGCAACGATGAAGGAACGGCAATATATTTCCAAGTCAGGATGGTGTGTGACTTGGAGGGGAACGTGCAGGTGGTGTTGTTCCCATGTGCCTGCTGCTCTTGTCCTTCTAGGTGGTAGAGGTCGTGGGTTTGGGAGGTGCTGTCGAAGAAGCCTTGGCGAGTTGCTGCAGTGCATCCTGTGGATGGTACACACTGCAGCCACAGTGCACTGGTGGTGAAGGAAGTGAATGTTTAGGGTGGTGGATGGGGTGCCAGGCAAGTGGAGAGTATTCCATCATACTCCTGACTTGTGCCTTGTAGATGGTGGAAAGGCTTTGGAGAGTCAGGAGGTGAGTTACTCGCCGCAGAATACCCAGCCTCTGATCTGCTCTTGTAGCCACAGTATTTATATGGCTGGTCCAGTTAAGTTTCTGGTCAATGGTGACCCCCAGGATGTTGATGGTGGGGGATTCGGCGATGGTAATGCCGTTGAATGTCAAGGAGAGGTGGTTAGACTCTCTCTTGTTGGAGATGGTCATTGCCTGGCACTTGACTGGCACGAATGTTACTTGCCACACATCAACCCAAGCCTGGATGTTGTCCAGGTCGTGCTACATGTCGAAGTTCCGTGGGCAGCCTCCCATAATGTACAAGAATTGTGAGCAAAGGTGGTAGAATCCACCGATGTTTTCTCTGATATTAGGGATAGCTTCCAATCATTCCAGGCCACCTGGTGAGAAGTGGCAGTTGCATGTCGGCTTTGGGGATGCCTCTGATAGGGAAGGTGCTGGGACTGGCTTGGGTTGCTGTCTTGCATTCCATGGCTCTACACTAGCAACCTGGTGGAATATGCAATCAATTGTTTTAATTAGTTAGATATTCAATTGATATAATCAATTCTGAGGGACAGCATAAATCATCATTTAGAAAGGCACAGATTAATCAAGGACAGTCAGCATGGATTTGTTAAGGGAAGGTCGCTTCTGACTAACTTGATTGAATTTTTTGAGGAGGGTCGATGAGGGTAACACGTTTGATGTAGTCTACATGGATTTTAGCAAGGCTTTTGACAAGGTCCCACATGACAGATTGGTCAAAAAAGTAAAAGCCCATAGGATCCAAGGGAAAGTGGCTAGTTGGAACCAAAATTGGCTCAGTGGCAGGAAGCAATGGGTAACGGTGGACAGGTGTTTTTGCGACTGGAAGGCTGTTTCCAGTGGGGTTCCGCAGTGCTCAGTACTAGGTCCCTTGCTTTTGGTGGTATATATTAATGATTTGGACTTGAATGTAGGGGGTGTAATCAAGAAGTTTGCAGATGATATAAAAATTGGCCATGTGGTTGATAGTGAGGAAGGAAGCTGTAGACTGCAGGAAGATATCAATGGATTGGTCAGGTGCGCAGAAAAGTGGCAAATGGAATTCAATCCAGAGAAGTGTGAGGTAATGCGTTTGGGGAAGGCAAACAAGGTAAGGGAGTACACAATAAATGGGAGAATACTGAAAGGTGTAGAGGAACAGAGGGACCTTGGAGTGCATGCCCACAGATCCCTTTATTATTCGAGGCATAGAATATAAGAGCAGGGAGGTTATGCTAGAACTGTATAAAACGTTGGTTAGGCCATAGCTTGAGTACTGCGTACAGTTCTGGTCACCACATTATGGGAAAGATGTGATTGCACTAGAGAGGGTACAGATGAGATTTACCAAGAATTTGCCAGGGCTGGAGAATTTTAGCTATGAGAAAAGATTGGATGGGCTGGGGTTGTTTTCTTTGGAACAAAGGAGGCTGAGGGGAGATTTAATTGAGGTATATAAGATTATGACTGGACGAGATAGAGTGGATAGGGAGGACCTATTTCCCTTAGCAGAGAGGTCAGTAACCAGGGGGCATAGATTTAAAGTAATTGGTAGAAGGATTAGAGGGGAGATGAGGAGAAATTTTTTCACCCAGAGGGTGGTGGGGGTCTGGCATTCACTGCCTGAAAGGGTGGTAGAGACAGAAACCCTCAACTCATTTAAAAAGTACTTGGATGGGCACTTGAAGTGTCGTAACCTACAGGGCTACTGACCAAGCGCTGAAAAATGGGATTCAGCTAGATAGCCCTTTTTCGGCTGACATGGACACGATGGGCCGAATGGCATTCTTCTGTGCTGTAACTTTCTCTGATTCTATGATTGTACTCGGCCATGGTTTGTGTGACATCTGTTGGATCATTGCGAGTGCCAGTCAACAATCTAGGGGTTCATTGGATCCAATGTCAGGAGCCAGAGGGCAGGCATACCACTGTCTCTCAGGACAGTGAGACATATGTGAACTCCTTCATGTCCATGCTGAGCTTTCATGAAGAAGGAAACCTTCCATTGGGCCGAGCAACAAATGTGCAAACAGCAGCCAAAAGCTGGTCCTCATCAGGACCAGAATTCAGTAAGAAGATTGCCATGAGTACTCCCTGAGAATTCATTTGTACAGGAGAGCCAGCCAGTTCTCACTCCTGACATCAGGGGGCCAAGGGGAGCATGAGGTGAGGCATTGCAAATAGATCACTTGAAGGCATAAGGTGGAGCACCGTGGTGGATACTAGCAGTAGGCTGTAATGATTGAATGATTGATTTGTCTGTACTAATAAATGATGCAGCATTTTTGGATCTAATCATAATTTCTGACTGTTCGGATAGCAGTCTCTACGTAGAATGGTATAGGAGTGTGTCATTTAGATAAGGGTCTCACAGGCTCAGGATTGTAGTTGGTGATACTCCTGGCTGCCCAACAGCCAGCCAGATGTACAGGCAGGACCCTTAAGTATGGCTGGCATTAGAACAAAGGGATCATGGGAGCTACCAGAGTAATGATCACAGACAAGCAGAACGTAGATGTAGCAGAACCCGTTTCTATTCATAAATGATGCCGCATCAATGAAAGTGTCTCTTTGCCATCGATGGCACCCTGCTCTCTGAGAAAGCCAGCCATCCTATTGAAGCAAACACTCCTAGGAACATAGGAATAGGAGTAGGCCATTCAGCCCCTCGTGCCTGCTCTGCCATTTGATAAGATCATGGCTGATTGTGATCTAGCTCCATATACCTGCCTTTGGTCCATATCCCTTAATACCTTTGGTTTCTAAAAAGTTATCCATCTCAGATTTAAATTTAGCAATTGAGCTAGTATCAATTGCCGTTTGCGGAAGAGAGTTCCAAACTTCTACCACCCTTTGTGTGTAGAAATGTTTTCTAATCTCACTCCTGAAAGGTCTGGCTCTAATTTTTAGACTGTGCCCCCTACTCCTAGAATCCCCAACCAGCGGAAATAGTTTCTCTCTATCCACCCTATCCGTTCCTATTAATATCTTATAAACTTCGATCAGATCACCCCTTAACCTTCTAAACTCTAGAGAATACAACCCCAATTTGGTGTGAGTTCAACTCCTTTGGCAACTTAATCCATTTTGCTGTTTTTTTGAATAATGATTCTGTAACATTCCACATACATATTTGTGCTACACATCTGGACACATTGATAATGCGTCCAGATGTGTAGCAGCCTGAAAGAATCCAAATAAATGGAAATTTAGGGCTGTTGTGACCTTCACTTTGACTGAAAGGGTAGTTGGGTTCCTTGAGATAGGTCTTCGATCCACGTTAAGCGTTCTATTTATCTCCTTAATGGTCTCTTTCAGGCACCTCAGCCTCTTTAGGTATTGTTCACCTGTGAGGTTATGTCTCTGCCTCCAGTGTAAGGGATACAGGCATGTGTGAAATGGAGAAGACATGGCAACAATGGAGATACTCATAAACATCAGCACAGTTTCAGGATGGCGTACAAACATGTGCCATTTACTTTATGCAGGCAACGATGAATTCCTGTTTTATACAGGCAAGCACTTGGCGCTGGGGCAGGCGGGGGGAGAGCAGAAGTCACAGTGAATGATGAAAGAAGTTGGCTCCCAGGCTAGCAGTTCCCTACTCAGCTCCTCTCCTTTGCAACTCCATCCATGACCATCCATTGCCATCTTTCCTCCCCCCCCACCCAGTCTCCTCTCCTCCACTGCTTAAGACCCTGTTCCTAACAGTGGGTAAATTTTGACTCACTCTACAAGTTCTAGCTTCTAGCTATAAGTTAAAATCAACTGTACAGAGCACATTGCCCATCCCCCGACCCTGCTCGCTCTTTTCAACGGCTTTGACTCTGTTCACATTTGATCTCCTGGACACCTGTGCCATCAGGACTCTGTTGCTCTGCTGGACTACACTGTATGCCTTGGCTGCAGTGTCTCTGTACCACTCAGTATCTTCAAATTTAAGGTAACCTGCTCCAGCCCACAGTGATCATCCCCCACCTGTTGCTGTTACCTGCTAGGCTTTAGGACTGTGCTTCAGTGCAGTGTTGCCTTCTCAGTTTTAATATGCTGCCATGTTGTGAGTATTTCATCACATTCCTGACACGAACCTTGCAGATGGTGGATAGGCTTGAATTGATCAGGAGATGAGTCCTCATCACAGAATACCCAGTCTCTGCCCTGCTCTTGTAGCCACAGTGTTGGTATGGCAATTAAGCTTCTGGTCAGTGGTAACCCCAAGATGTTGATGGTGTGGGACTCAGCGATGGAGGTGCCATTGAAGGTCAAAGGAAGGTAGCTGGGCATTCTCATGTTCCAAGTGGCTATTACCTGTTATTGGGCTGACAAGCCAGATAACATCCAGGCTTGTCAGCCCAAGCCTGGATGTTATCTGAGTCCTGCTGTAGGCTGACAGGGGCTGCTTCATTATCGGAGTTGTGAATGGAACTCAACACTGTGAAATCATCAGCAAACATCCCCATTCCTGACCTTATTATGGAGGGAAGGTCATTGATGAGGCAGGTTAGGTCAAGGACCCTTCCCTGAGGAACTCCTGCAATGAAATCCTGAGGCTGCAATGACTGGCCTCCGGCAACCACAACCATATTCCTGTATGTCAGGTATGACTCCAGCCACTGGAGGGTTTTCCCTTTGTCCCTGCCATTGATCTTAATTTCACTAGGGCTCCTTGGTGCCTTACTAAATTGATGCTGCCTTGATGTCAAGGGCAGCTATTCTCATCTCAACCTCTGGCAATCAGCTCCAGCATCCATTCCATGTCCGGATCAACAAAAAGCTGATGATAAATTTGTACAATGGTTAGATCACAGATGAAGTAGTGTATGCAGCTTTGGACCCCTCATTAAGAAAGAGCATTAAAGCCATTGAGAACATACAGCATGGATTCATCAGGATGTTACGAGGGATGGAAAATTATAATTATGTGGAGAGATTTGAATACTAAGGTGTGTAAATTGCTCTAGGCCCATTTTAGGGCCTTAAATGGGCACTGTACACAGAGCGCACATTCCAACCGGACCTCGTTAACATTTTCTGAGAGAGTTGCCGACACGTCCACAGGCAGCTCGCCCATGTTAAAAAGATGAATTTCCAGCCGCTTACCTCGCTGACAGAAGGCCCAATGTAAGTTATGAAGGATTCTGATAGGGTGAATAGGGAAAGACTGATTACACTGATTGGAGAGTCAGTAACGAGAGGTCACCGCTTCAAAATTTTCACAGAGTCTAGGAGGTATTCCTTTATGTAGTTGAGACAAAGACGATTAAATCTTTTAAAGTCAAAATGGATAAACTTTTGAAGCAGAGGAAGATTAGGGATGTGGGAAGAGGGCAGGGTCATGTTTTAGTTTTGGACAGCTGCAGAAAATGTAGGGCACTAAATTGGGCCGTGTAGCACCCATTGTTTCGGCGTGATGTGCGCCGGATGCCATCTTGGTATAGGAGTTAGCACATGCGCTAATATGAAGGCTGGAAGCATGTAAAGTAGGGAGAAAATGTGTGCAATCAGTGTGCAATGCTGATTTAAAGTGATAGACACCATTTTGGACCTTAACGCTCAACTCAACGCACAGGATTAACCCCGACCATCTAAACGTGTCTTACAGTGCCTGAAGGACCCACCATCAGCGCGATTTAAAGGGGCCATGCTGGTGTTGCCGGTTAGTTGCTGGATTATTGCTTCTGGCTGCTAGAGGAGTAGGAAGTGTTTTTCGAAGCTCCCTAATCTTACTGAGAGTTCCTGGACTACATTTGAGAGTGCTTTGGCAGGAAATGTCTTACGGGTCGGAAAGTTACAACCGTGGTTGAACAACATTCCTGCCAACCTTGGGCGATCTGCTAGGGCTCCCGCTGGGCATTGAGCATGGCTGGGAGCATGCAGAGAGGCCACGCATAGCAGGTCAAACTGCGAGGAGACAGAAGACGAGGAGGCGCAGGGCACTGAGCAGTACGCCCTACCCAATGAGGGCCTTCCGGGACCAATTCTCTTACCTCAACATGACCGAGGAGGATTGCATCGGACGCCTGAGGTTCACCAAGGAAGCCGTGACCGAAATCTGTCAACTGGTGCGGCCACAACTGCAGCCTCAGAGCAGGGCGAGGACAGCATTGCCTGTGGCTGTCAAGGTCACCCTGGTGCTGAATTTCTATGGCTCAGGAGCATTTCCAGCCCCTGCTGGCGACATGTGCAACATCTCGCAGTGTGCAGTGCACTGCTGCATAAGGGAGGTCACAGATGCACTGAGGAACAGGTTCTTCACCTTCCCTCTCCACAGAGACAAGCAGAACGAGCGAGCACGGGGGTTCGCCCGTGTTGCTGGCTTCCCCATGGTGCAGGTGCCTTTGACTGCACACATATTGCCCTGCGTGTCCCGCACATCAACTCAGCCGTCTTCATCAACCAAAAGGCTTCCACTCACTCAACGTGCAGCCGGTGTGCGACCACATGCATCAATTCATGGAGGTCGATGCCCACTACCCTGGGAGCAATCACGACGCCTTCGTCATGCGGCAGTCCAACGTGCCAGCTATCTGTCACCCGACTCGGCAAGTCAAACGCTGGCTACTGGGCGACAAGGGCTATCCCCTCATGCCTTGGCTCATGACACCAGTCAGGAACCCAAGCACTCGTGCTGAGCAGGCCTATAATGAGAGCCATGCTTCCACACGCAACATCGTGGAGCACACCATAGGCATCCTCAAACAATGCTTCCGCTGCCTGGTGGAGTCCTGCAGTACTCCCCTGAGTGGGTGAGCAGATTTGTGATGGTCTGCTGTATGATGCACAACCTAGCCATCATGTGGGACCAGCCTTTGCCATCAATGATTGGAGAAGACCCTGTGCCAGAGGTGGAGGAGGAGGAGGCTGAGGAGGAAGAGGCTGAGGAGGAGGAGGAGGAGGAGGAAGAAGCTGCTGAAGAGGCGGTGGAGCCGGAAGAGGAAGCGGAGGAAGAGGCAAGAGTGCAACAGAAACCACACGCCTTGTCTGAAAGAGCTCTGCGTGCTCGCCTGATCCGTGCCCGCTATCAATAATTTGAAGTACATCCCCCAACTCGCCAACAGTCCTACATTCCCCACCTTTCCGCTCCCACAAGACAATCAAATTGCCCTCCATCTGATTACACATTGGTGTCCGTCTCAGCTCATTGCATAAATAAAAACCACCACCAAATGCAAAATCAAAGTCTCATTTATCAATGAATAAATGAAATTATGCAAACACAACAGAACTATTCACCTGTGTGCATTCCCTTAGTGCCTTTTGTTCGTGTGCCTTTACCTTTCCTAGTGCTCCTATGAGGTGCTTCCCCAGTGGCTGGAGCATGGGTGGTGGGAGGCTGCTGGCCTTCAATGGAGGAGCCATTGTGCACTGGCTTTCTGGTAGGTTTTCCAGTGCCCCAAGCATTTGGTGGTGTATGCCCATCAACCATCTTCTGTAGCCTGGCCCATCGAAGTCCTCATCTGACTCCTCTGCAGCAGAACTAGTGAGCGATCTCGCACTCCAACGAACTGGCACCTGTGGTATCCGTTCCCCCCGCCCTGGCTTCTGCGCACTTGTGCTCGGTGTCTCACCATGTGCAGATCCCTCCTCTAACCTAACCTCTAAAGGACACGTAATATCAGTCTCTGAGCTGGTGGAAGCAAGTGTCAGATCAAGTGATTATGTGGCTTCACCTCCTCCCACTCCTCCTCGGACGATGCCGCCACGTGTTCTTGGGTATCTGCAATGACAAAGGGAAACAGGTTGAGTTGTGGAGTGGGGAGAGGAGCAAGAAAGACGTTTGTGCTGACAGCATCTGCAGCACACACATCTTACTTAAGATTATGGGAGGAGGGAGATGTGGAAAAGGAGAAGGAGCATTAGATATGCAGAGGCCCCCTTCATCACGACCTCCAGCGCGGCATGTTGTGACGGCTGCAGCGACAGCCTGCCCATTGATCCTAAGCACTGTCTCCTCTAGGAGGTGAGGACGTGTAAATGTGTCCATCCACCCTCAGGTCCCTCCTGCTGCTGGCTGTTATGCGCCACCTTCTCCTGCAAGACAGAGGACAGTGTGTCAGTGAGTGTCCTGCAAGGTGTGTGGGTGATGTGCCTGTCGTGGTCATCTAGCTGCCACTTTGTGTGACTGGTGAGTGGTGGTTGTGTGGCCTGCAAGTGTGGTACTATGTGCGGGTGAGATGCAGCATGCCGAGTGCAGCATTGCGTATGGATGGGCAATGTTTGTTGGTGGGTGGGTGACGGGGAGTGTGATGCATGGAGCAGTGGTGCAGTTGGTAGGATGTGCCACTTGACACTTACATTCACTCACCTTGACCACTCGTGTCAAAT
The DNA here is from genome assembly GCF_035084215.1 of Heptranchias perlo. Classification (NCBI taxonomy): domain Eukaryota; kingdom Metazoa; phylum Chordata; class Chondrichthyes; order Hexanchiformes; family Hexanchidae; genus Heptranchias; species Heptranchias perlo. The sequence goes on from NC_090325.1 coordinate 134,202,250, forward strand.
CACTCAACTTCTTTTGGCACTGCACCCATGTGCGTGGTGCAATGATCCTGGCGTTGACTTCCTGCGCCACAGCCTGCCAGTGCCTGCGAAGCTGCAGTCTGGAGGGTCTCCGGCCACCCTGCGGGTACATGTTGGCCCTCCTTTCATCCACGTCTTCCACCAGGGCCTCCAGAGCATCATCAGAGAAGCGTGGAGCCCTCTCTCGTGCCAGTCCTGCTAGTTTGGTGGCCATCTTTCCCTCCTCCAAGTAAGCTGTGTACCTGCCATTTGAAATGTGCACTTGCACCTTTAAGAGGTGCAGGCTGCTGATGACGTGCGCTGTGCACGCCCCATTTCCAACTTGCTCATTCTCCGTGCAGCCAGCACAAAGAGCGATGCTGAGAGGCTGCACGAAGAATGAGCAAGTTGGAAATGGGACGTGCACAGCGCACGTGGAACTATTTGAATGGTCATATTAATATGCTTTATTTAAAGAAATGGAGTGTCCAGGAGTAATTACCCTGACAGATAATATTTACCCTAACATGTGTCCCAAGATGTTGGGTTTTTCTTTTGAATCAATTTGTTTCATGGATACCCTCATTTACGAGACTCCTGCAAGTGCTGCCTGCGTAGGGTTCATTGGGCGCATCATGCTACCCCGACCCAAAAACGACCCTCATCAAATTTTCCCCCCGTATTGTTTTAATAAAAAATTTGAACATTTGAAGCTGAGGGAGTGCAATCAATTGCCTGGTAATTTATTAGACTCCTATGATGCCTTTAAAATTGAACTCCCCCCACGCCCCCATCCCCACCGCATAGCAACACTGAATGCCGGTAATGTACAACAAGCCACTACCTCTGATGTTTCTGTGTGGAGATGCTGCAAGGATATCCTCTTGGCCTATATCATTTTGATCAGTCTGGATTTCAGTCTGTGTCAAAATGGATGTTTGTAGTTTTCTACGGAGGAGTCTCGTAAATGAGGGTATCCATGAAACAAATTGATTCAAAAGAAAAACCCAACATCTTGGGACACATGTTAGGGTAAATATTATCTGTCAGGGTAATTACTCCTGGACACTCCATTTCTTTAAATAAAGCATATTAATATGACCATTTAAATAGTTCCAATTTTATTGAAGCAGATTTATAAAAATAACACAGCTTTTCAGTTTTTTTTGTTAACCACCTGACCAGTATCACAATCTATTAATAATGAGGATATTTTGATACCATAGGATCCCTAATTCATTGATTATTCATTGGTTATTAATTACTCAAAAAGAAAAATGAATTCCAAGCTCCTCCCAATTAAATATCATTAAATATAATTTTCCAATCCTCTCTGGCTACAGGTGGGTGCCGGAGGACTGGAGATCTGCTAATGTTGTACCGTTGTTTAAAAAGGGGGAAAGGGGTAGACCGAGTAATTACAGGCCAGTCAGCCTAACCTTGGTGGTAGGCAAATTATTGGAAACAATTCTGAGGGACAGTATTAATCGTCATTTAGAAATGATGTGGAGATGCCGGTGATGGACTGGGGTTGACAATTGTAAACAATTTTACAACACCAAGTTATAGTCCAACAATTTTATTTTTAATCCCACAAGCTTTCGGAGGCTTCCTCCTTCCACCACCTGAGGAAGGAGGAAGCCTCCGAAAGCTTGTGGGATTAAAAATAAAATTGTTGGACTATAACTTGGTGTTGTAAAAGTCATTTAGAAAGGCACGGAGTAATCCCGAACAGTCAGCATAGATTTGTTAAGGGAAGGTCGAGTCTGAATAACTTGATTAAAGTTTTTGAGGAGGTAACGAGGGTCGATGAGGGCAGCGTTTGATGTAGTCTACATGAATTTTAGCAAGGCTTTTGACAGGGTCCCACATGGCAGACTGGTCAGAAAAGTGAAAGCACATGGGATCCAAAGGAAAGTGACAAGTTAGATCCAAAATTGGCTCAGTGGCAGGAAGCAAAGGGTAATAGTCGACAGGTGTTTTTGTGACTGGAAGGCTGTTTCCACAGTGCTCAGTACTAGGTCCCTTGTTTTTTGTGGTATATATTAATGATTTAGACTTAAATGTAGGGGGCATGATCAGGAAATTTGCAGATGATACAAAAATTGGCCGTGTGATTGATGGTGAGGAGGAAAGCTGTAGACTGCAGGAAGATATCAATGAACTGGTCAGGTGGGCAGAAAAATGGGAAATGGAATTCAATCTGGAGAAGTGTGAGGTAATGCATTTGGGGAGGGCAAATAAGGCAAGGGAATACACAATAAATGGAAGAATACTGAGAGGTGTAGGGGAATAGAGGGACCTTGGAGTGCATGTCCACAGATCCCTGAAGGTAGCAGGACAGGTAGATAAGGTGGTTAAGACGGCATACGGGATACTTTCCTGTATTAACTGAGGTATAGCATATAAGAGCAGGAAGGTTATGCTAGAACTGTATAAAACACTAGTTAGGCCACAGCTTGAGTACTGCGTACAGTTCTGGTCACTACATTGCAGGAAAGATGTGATTGCGCTAGCAGGGGTACAGAGGAGATTTACAAGGATGTTGCCAGGACTGGAGAATTTTAGCTCTGAGGGAAGATTGGATAGGCTGGGGTTATTTTCTTTGAAACAGAGGAGGCTGAGGGGAGATTTAATTGAAGTGTATAAAATTATGAGGGGCCAACATAGAGTGGATAGGAAGGACCTATTTCCCTTAGCAGAGGGGTCAATAACCCGTGGGCATAGATTAAAGTAATTAGTAGAAGGATTAGAGAGGAGCTGAGGAAAAATGTTTTCACCCAGAGGGTGGTAGGGGTCTGGAACTCACTGCCTGAAAGGGTGGTAGAGGCAGAAACCCTCATCACATTTAAAAGGTGCTTGGATGTGCACTTGAAATGCCGTAACCTACAAGGCTATGGACCAAGAGCTGGAAAGTGGGATTAGGCTGGCAGTGCTTTTACAGCCAGCACAGACATGATGGGCCGAATGGCCTCCTGCTGAGCCATAAATTTCTATGATTCTATGAAATAAGGAATTAAGGCACTGAATAACTATGTGAACCCAAGTGCTTTACCAAAAGTTTGCTTAATTCATGTGTGTGCATCCAGCTACTGAAGGTGAGTCCAAAACCTTGGATTCTTGAAGAAGAAATCCAAGGGGCAGACAGAATTAGCTGCAAATATATAGTTGGTGCTGAATAAATCCAGTGCTGCAATTGAAGGTCATAGAGATTAAGAATTGACAAGTGGATGCAAGGGATCCTAGTAGATGCTAAGAATGAGAAGAATACTTGAGTTTATAAATAGAAGTCAGGAAACCAGTGAAAATAGATGTAATAAATGTTCAGTTGGGCAACATTGAATTGATCTGAATTACAGTGTGCCTTCTCTTTCAAATCATACACATAGGGGAAAATGTTCCATTTTGAATTGATTTCCAATTCCAAGGGAACATTTTGTTGGGCATGCCTGGGCACAGCGAATATCAGAGAATCGGACAGGTCGGAGTGCATGCCTGTGTAGGAACTCACCTGATTTTTCTTCTATTTAAATTAATGAAAGGAAAATCAGACAGGTTTCTCTAGAGGTGTGCGCTCCAATGCATGCAATTATCTCACATTCACTGCACCCAGAAGATCTAGTGCACTTGGGTGGAGACCCAGAAAAATCTCCCCTCTAATATAATCTTTAATATAACCCCTCACCACCACAGACTATGGTATTGTTAAACCCAGCCCCTAGCTCTGTTCTTATCAAAATCAACCCCTTACTTTGAACAACCCCATTTCATATCAGCCAACAGAGAAGGCAACTTTCATCGTATCACTCAATGCTGCATTCCGTCCAAGCCCCAGAGGTGAAAGGCCAATATCTAACCCAATACACCACTATTTAAATAAAAATACTTTTTATTAAAAGAAAAGCACATTCATCTCTATTACAGAACAGTTAATCACTATTTTTGTTCCTATCACTGAATTACAACTTAAAGAATTCCTACCAGTAGAATCACTGACCGAGAAATTGTGCCCAAAGTTGGCAGAGCAATGGCTCTGTTACAGCCATGTTCTCCACGGAATAACGGGGTGATTCACCAACAAGCAGTAGTGCCTGTAGATGCTCAAACTTGAATTCTGGGTTTGGATCTGAGCATTAATCACATGTAGAATTTGCTCATTCCACAACTTCAGAAACCTAATTAAATGCCCAACAAAGATAGTTATATGAAAAAAATCTAAAGAAATTCACATGTGACATCACAGAAAGTAATAAAGCCTTCTAATATTATTGTTCTCATAGGGACATTTTAAATGTATTTTTGAACTTATTTTTTCCTATGAGGTTTGAACAGAAAGCACAGTGGAGAACTATGATTTATGGAGTGTCTTTCGATATATTCCTCAATTTGTATCTATTTATAGAAACCTGAATTTGCTTTCCATGATACAATAAACAATTTAATGATTCTGTTCTTTGTTTCTTATCTAGCTTTTCATTGCAATATTTAAATTGGAAAACACTTTAGTTGGAAATTAGCCATCTGTTACTTACTTGCCTCTTCAAGTTGCAAGTTCTTTGAAGTGATTCTGTATATATCTTTCAAATTGGTTTCATCCAACTGGAGCTAGTGCTGTTATTTTGTAAGCACTGTGGTGCTACTTCACAGTATTTTCATCTGATCTCTCAGGTCTTCACATGGAAGTACCTCATGTGAAAAAATAAAAGCTTTGTTCATAATATGGTGAAGCTCTGGTTGAGCACAGCGAATCAGAAAGATAAGCACAAAAACAAATCAAGAGGGTTTGCACCCTAAAGCCACTAATAAATTTTGAATGGTTTTCTCGGTTTTTAGTACTGTCAATTTGAACTAATTGAAACCTGTAGATAAGCCTTCTAGTATCATAATTTATAAAAAAGATGTCACGGCCATCAATGCGAAAGGAACGTCTGTCAATCTTTGGAATGTGTGTTTAAAAATCTTGCCTTATAAAATAGATAGGCCCTGAAATTACATGGTGTTCCAGCAGTCTCCTGCCACACATCCAGTGGAGGTGTGCCGGAACAGCCGGGACCCGAATACACCAGATCCAGACCTTGCGTTGCTTTTTCTGGGTTGGCATTGTGGAGCAGAACCCCTGCCTAAACCTACCACCCTATCAATGTAAGGGAGCTGGTCCAGGGGAGGGGACTCCCTAAGTTGGGGGTGCCCACTCCTAGGCCCTCAGTTGGGACCTTGTGTACATTCAGCGCATGTACGCCTGGTCTCATATACATACCTGTCCGATCCCGGCAGAAGTAGGTCCCACTTGGGAGTCCAGGCCGGAGTTGGGACCAAGGCCCCCAAAGATTAGGGGCTAATCAAATTTTGGCGAGGAGAGTTTGAAGTGCCCATCCCCCCCCCCCACACACCTTTGTAAAGAGGCTGTGGTGACACTCAGATTCTCTTCATGTGTGGAGTGGGGGGGGGGGGGAGCAGCACACCTCTACCCCCCGCCCCCCCCCCCCCCCCAGGCTGGGCAGCTATCACCGATGTTTCAGGGATCTTCGAGGGCATTGTACCACCAAACATCCCCCTCACAGAGGAATTTCCCTAGGCCCTGCAAACTTTAACAAGATAAGTAGCGAAGATCCATGGTAGGTGGAAACCCAGACTATCTTGCCTGGATTTTCTAGGCTATACAATAAGCAGGAAAACAAATTATATTGGCCCAGAGTTTCCACTAGATTGTGCTGGCTTTTTCAGCATAATTTGGCTGAATCAGCGCAAAACTTTGCTGGCTAAAAAAAAATGTGCTGAAAGTAGCCCTGCCCACAAAACCGGCTACACCAGTCCTACTCGAAACAAAGAGGATGGTGAGTTTCCGCCGATTGCGCCCGCCTGCGGCCATTTGAGGAGGGTTTTAAAATTAAGCTAGTTTTCTTAGGCGCAAAGGCACAAGTAGGCATGATTTAAATGTTTTTAAATATAAAAAAATATAAATTTATTGAGAAACTGACTAGTGTACACCGATGAAAGTAGTAAATGCTTCAGTATAGTTTTTTTGAATCATTTTCAGTGATTTTAAATCAGGTTACTCACAGGCAGAGGACTGGACACTTTTATTAAAATTGCTTATTTTTAGTGATTAAACCCATTTTCAGCTGTAGTAATAAAACTGCACCAGGTTACCATTCTTAAATACATCACTTAAATACATCTAATATTTTTGATTGGAAAAAAAATAAACGATTACGCTTTGTTAAGCTGCCGAATCGCGCTGATTCATGGCAGATTTTATGTTTGTGATTAAGTTAATGCTTTTTAGCGGAGACTCGGCACCCAAATGGCGATTGAGCCCAAAATGGAAACTCCAAGCCATTATGTTCAGCTAATTGTTTCCACTAGGCTCAAATACTTTGCTAGTTTTGTAATTAAAGAAAAATCTTAGTCTGTACAAAATCCCACCATAGTCTCGGTTTTCATTTTATGAACAAATACGTTAATTTTACCACAGGGAGAATAATCAGGAAGGTGTAGATGTTTTGGAAATCTCGGGAGTAAGACATTTTACATCATAACTACCTCATAGATCTAGCTTAGCATTTTTGTCTTTGATCATCTGGAAACCTTTTCAGGTAACATGTTGAATTCATTCCAGATCCTCCCTGCCAGATGGAACTGAGCAATATTCAAAGACAACAAGGGGGAAAGAAACTCCTCGGTGAGCTCTAAATTATTATTTTGAACCAGCTTTTAATTTAAACAATGGAAATAATGTGAAAAGAAATAAACCAACAAAACTTCGAAAAATAATTTACCAATTGTTACAAAGTATGTTTAATTTTGCATTACTTTTAGTCTTTTTCAACATATTGATCGGACAATGTATATTTTTCTGAAAAGCTAAAGTAAAGATGAAATATAGCATGTTACAATTATTTGTTGCACATTTTAAATGGATTGTATTATGCATTTTATTCAAATATTAAGTGCTTATTATTGCAACATACATACTAGTATTTTTGTTTCAATAGTACTTTTTTGTTAATATTTAGAACAAATATTTGCTGGATTTTATTTATTTGAACTTATTGGTCACCACAATGATGCACCAGGTGCTTGTGTTGAATCAATGATTACTCTTTTTTTTAAATTCAAGATTTATTTGAGATTTACAACTGCCAACCACCAATTGTTGCAACGTAAATTGGGTGGTTGGTGGGAGTTCACTTTGCATCCTGATTCTCTCCACTACTCCTGGCCAGCTCTTTCTTTTCCCTTTGCAAGTCCCTTAAAAATTCTTCTCTTTGACTGTGCCTTAAGTGTCTCTACCCTCACAAATTTCCTTTTGATATTCAGCCTCCATTTTTCCACCTTCTTAAGCACTCTGATACATTTCTTTTACATGAAGAGTGCAAATAGTTGTTGATTATGTGGCAAATAACAGAAAACCTGCAAATAGCCAATGCCAATTGTTTTTAAATGAATTCAGTAAATGAAAATACTCATCAAAATAATATATGCTCAAGTGATTGAGGTGCATAGGGTTTCCTTGTTGGTGTCAGCATTACTTGTGTATAAGTAGTTGAACCGGCCAAAAGCCAGCTCAAGGTGTACACCAGTGAGCCTTACTGATACTTCTGAAGAAAGCACAGCCATCTGTGTTTGTGGATATGAGTCCATTTATGTTCAGAACCAGCACATAAAGGTTCCTTGATTCTGATGGTTCACTGACAAAATGACTTCCAATATGCTGAAGCATGGTGAGGTAAGATATTAGACCAAGACTAGTAACCCTTACATGGTGACTTTGATCTTGACCAGGATATAATGAAAGGGGTGGAAGCTAGATATTTTCTAGGAAAGGGAGGGGAAATTGAAGAACAAATGTTCCTGTATCTCCTAGAAGCTAGATACCACAGATAAGGAGGTATGTGAATAATATAATCCCTTTGCATGGTGCCTTCTTTGCAAACAATCTAGTTTACCTTCTCTATGAGATAGAAGTCCTTCTAGAGAATACATGATCCAGTAATGGCTACATTTTCTCTAATATCAGGTCACCCTTTTCATGGGATTTTGACAATTAAAATTCCCTTAAATAGTTGACATTCATAGATAATTATGATGCCATAAAAAGAGAAATTTGAGAGTATATATGTAATTTAGATGACATTTGACTATCTCTGGCCATTATAACTTCCTTTCAAGAAGACAAAGATGGATGATTAAAGAGTAAAAAAGCTCCAGTCTATGATGCATGCTGTCATGATTAGTGTCATCATCAGCTAATGAAAGGCAGCATTAGAGTGGACAATTGCAAAAATTTATATCAAATCTTTGGTCTGATAAACAAATGAGGAGTACATTGGATTGCAGAAATGATGACCTAGATATTAGCCTGGAGATTACAGTGAGCAATGTTATTTCCTGAACTCTAAATGTACTTGTATCAATTTCCACTCTTCAGTTTTACAGAAAAATTAACCTGTTTATTTTAAATAAGTTAACACTTCCGTTAAAGCTACAGAGAGGGATTTGAAATGAATATGCTAAAGTCACAGCAATTTCCAGGCTATTCTCAGTAGATGGTAATAGGTTACTGCTGGGGATAAAATCTGCTCCATGGCTACTTTGCACAGCTAGTGGCAACCACCAGATTCATTATTTAAATATTCTGCTGGAGGTTCATGTCTAAACAAATATTAAAGAGGATTGAGAGACTTGGTTGACCTTATCACGGCTGATATTAGAAGAATGGAAAATTGGGAGCCACCCGAAAATTCTGCAGCCATGTACCAAATTATCTCATTCCTTTCCCTCCATGGTAAGGTACCACTGCGAGTGTTAATGCCAGAATTGTTTAACCCAAAGGTTACTTTTTTAAAATTCGTTCACGGGATGTGGGCGTCGCTGGCGAGGCCAGCATTTATTGCCCATCCCTAATTGCCCTCGAGAAGGTGGTGGTGAGCCGCCTTCTTGAACCGCTGCAGTCCGTGTGGTGACGGTTCTCCCACAGTGCTATTAGGAAGGGAGTTCCAGGATTTTGACCCAGCGACAATGAAGGAACGGCGATATATTTCCAAGTCGGGATGGTGTGTGACTTGGAGGGGAACGTGCAGGTGGTGTTGTTCCCATGTACCTGATGCTCTTGTCCTTCCACGTGGTAGAGGTCGCGGGTTTGGGAGGTGCTGTCAAAGAAGCCTTGGCGAGTTGCTGCAGTGCATCCTGTGGATGGTGCACACTGCAGCCACAGTGCGCCGGTGGTGAAGGGAGTGAATGTTTAGGGTGGTGGATGGGGTGCCAATCAAGCGGGCTGCTTTATCTTGGATGGTGTCGAGCTTCTTGAGTGTTGTTGGAGCTGCACTCATCCAGGCAAGTGGAGAGTATTCCATCACACTCCTGACTTGTGCCTTGTAGATGGTGGAAAGGCTTTGGGGAGTCAGGAGGTGAGTCACTCGCCGCAGAATACCCAGCCTCTGACCTGCTCTCGTAGCCACAGTATTTATATGGCTGGTCCAGTTAAGTTTCTGGTCAATGGTGACCCCCAGGATGTTGATGGTGGGGGATTCGGTGATGGTAATGCCGTTGAACGTCAAGGGGAGGTGGTTAGACTCTCTCTTGTTGGAGATGGTCATTTGCCTGGCACTTATCTGGCGCGAATGTTACTTGCCACTTATGAGCCCAAGCCTGGATGTTGTCCAGGTCTTGCTGCATGCAGGCTCGGACTGCTTCATTATCTGAGGGATTGCGAATGGAACTGAACACTGTGCAGTCATCAGCGAACATCCCCATTTCTGACCTTATGATGGAGGGAAGGTCATTGATGAAGCATCTGAAGATGGTTGGGCCATGGACACTGCCCTGAGGAACTCCTGCAGCAATGTCCTGGGGCTGAGATGATTGGCCTCCAACAACCACTACCATCTTCCTTTGTGCTAGGTATGACTCCAGCCATTGGAGAGTTTTCCCCCTGATTCCCATTGATTCCAGTTTTACTAGGGCTCCTTGGTGCCACACTCGGTCAAATGCTGCCTTGATGTCAAGGGCAGTCACTCTCACCTCACCTCTGGAATTCAGCTCTTTTGTCCATGTTTGGACCAAGGCTGTAATGAGGTCTGGAGCCGAGTGGTCCTGGCGGAACCCAAACTGAGCATCGGTGAGCAGGTTATTGGTGAGTACGTGCTGCTTGATAGCACTTTCAACGACACCTTCCATCACTTTGCTGATGATTGAGAGTAGACTGATGGGGCGGTAATTGGCCGGATTGGATTTGTCCTGCTTTTTGTGGACAGGACATACCTGGGCAATTTTCCACATTGTCGGGTAGATGCCAGTGTTGTAGCTGTACTGGAACAGCTTGGCTAGAGGCGCAGCTAGTTCTGGAGCACAAGTCTTCAGCACTACAGCTGGGATGTTGTCGGGGCCCATAGCCTTTGCTGTATCCAGTGCACTCAGACGTTTCTTGATATCACGTGGAGTGAATCGAATTGGCCGAAGACTGGCTTCCATGATGGTGGGGATATCGGGAGGAGGCTGAGATGGATCATCCACTCGGCACTTCTGGCTGAAGATGGTTGCAAACGCTTCAGCCTTGTCTTTTGCACTCACGTGCTGGACTCCGCCGTCATTGAGGATGGGGATGTGTTGCAGAGCCTCCTCCTCCCGTTAGTTGTTTAATTGTCCACCACCATTCACGACTGGATGTGGCAGGACTGCAGAGCTTTGATCTGATTCGTTGGTTGTGGAATCGCTTAGCTCTGTCTATAGCATGTTGCTTCCGCTGTTTAGCATGCATGTAGTCCTGAGTTGTAGCTTCACACCTCATTTTTTTTAGGTACGCCTGGTGCTGCTCCTGGCATGCTCTTCTACACTCCTCATTGAACCAGGGTTGATCCCCTGGCTTGTTGGTAATGGTAGAGTGAGGAATATGCCAGGCCACTGAGGTTACAGATTGTGGTGGAATACAATTCTGCTGCTGCTGATGGCCCACAGCGCCTCATGGATGCCCAGTTTTTAGCTGCTAGATCCATTCTGAATCTATCCCATTTAGCACGGTGGTAGAGCCACACAACACGTTGGATGGTGTCCTCAGTGCGAAGACTGGACTTCATCTCCACGAGGACTGTGCGGTGGTCACTCCTACCAATACTGTCATGAACAGATGCATTTGCGACAGGTAGATTGGTGAGGACGAGGTCAAGTAAGTTTTTCCCTCGTGTTGGTTCGCTCACCACCTGCCGCAGGCCCAGTCTAGCAGCTATGTCCTTCAGGACTCGGCCAGTAGTGGTGCTACCGAGCCACTCTTGGTGATGGACATTGAAGTCCCCCACCCAGAGTACATTTTGTGCCCTTGCTACCCTCAGTGCTTCCTCCAAGTGGTGCTCAACATGGAGGAGGACTGATTCATCAGCTGAGGGAGGATGGTAGGTGGTAATCAGCAGGAGGTTTCCTTGCCCATGTTTGACCTGATGCCATGAGATCTCATGGGGTCCAGAGTCAATGTTGAGGACTCCCAGGCCCACTCCCTCCTGACTGTATATCACTGTACCACCACCTCTGATGGGTCTGTCCTGCCGGTGGGACAGGACATACCCAGGGATGGTGATGGAAGAGTCTGGGACGTTGGCTGAAAGATATGATTCTGTGAGTATGGCTATGTCAGGCTGTTGCTTGACTCGTCTGTGGGACAGCTCTCCCAATTTTGGCACAAGTCCCCAGATCTTAGTGAGGAGGACCTTGCAGGGTCGACTGGGCTTGGTGTTTTGCCGTTGTCGTGTCCGGTGCCTAGTGGTCCGTCCGGTTTTATTCTTGTTATGACTTTTCGTAGCGAGATTTTACAACTGAGTGGCTTGCTAGGCCATTTCAGAGGGCAATTAAGAATCAACCACATTGCTGTGGGTCTGGAGTCACATATAGGCCAGACCAGGTAAGGACGGCAGGTTTCCTTCCCTAAAGGACATTAGTGAACCAGATGGGTTTTTATGACAATCCGGTAGTTTCATGGCCATCGTTACTAATACTAGTATTTTAATTCCAGATTTTCATTTAATTAATTGAATTTAAATTCACCAGCTGCCATGGTGGGATTTGAATTCATGACTGTGGATTTTAGTCCAGGCCTCTGGATTACTAGCCCAGTAACATAACCACTATGCTACCGTACCCGGTAGGCCAGTACCTTCAAGTAAATAACACTCAAATATCACTTGGCATTGAGAAGAAAATTGCTCACAGATTTTATAAATACTCTTAATAGTAAATACTGAGAAAATATTCTGTATTATTACTTTAGATGCAGCAACCCCTTATTACAAGCGCCTTGAAATTTATTTGGTTCATAATTGAATTAACTTTTAGCTAGCGAGCAGTCAAGGCAATTCCAGGCTCACGAGTCCTTCTAGTTTTTTTGAGACTTCAGATCACGCATAAGATATTGTAACAAAGCCTCTTTTTACTATTTTATCTTTACATTTACATTACTGGGGTAATTTTTCAAGAATGCACTGGTATCAGGGACCTTGTCTACCAACAGTGCTTATTGGACAATGGCAGGCAATGGGCTCACAATTTCTGATATGCTGGTGTTGGATGAGGTTCCTTGCTCAGAAAATTACCCCCCCCAGTTCTAAGTAATGTGTTATATTTTAACCTTTCTGCACTTTTCTTGTTTTTAAGCTTAATCATTAAGTTACTTGAATCCTCTTCTAAATGGGACCCATTATCTTCTGGGACTGGAACGTGCATCATTGAAATGTGACCATTGGCTGCCTATAAATCAATTCCAAGGGTTGTTTCTTCAACTAATGAAGACTCATAGAACTGTCGTTTAATCTCGTTTTGTTACTGAAGTGACCAGATCAAAACTATGAACTTTTTTTTCAAACATGAGATTGAGTGCGGTAGCCACACATCAGATAGAGCAGGGAGCAGGCGCAACTATCTCAATCGCTGCATCCAGAGTGTTAAATTAGTGCCAATGTTCTCATGCATTCTTCATGACATGTATTTGGTTACTATAGGAATTTTTCTTCCGACCTGTGATGAAGATGGTTATTATAAAGCCACACAGTGTCATGGCAGTGTGGGACAATGCTGGTGTGTTGACCGATATGGGAATGAAATGGGAGGATCAAGATCAAGTGGATCTCCAGACTGTGGTATGCACTAAAACCAAAGAAAGACTTTTAGTCCCCGATGCTAATATTTCAAACACCTGCAATATTTAAAAATCTGTAAATCACATGTTTACTTATTTTAAGTATTAACTGACATTTTCATAAGCTGATGCGAAGCTATTTTTCTCTTGTGGTGGTGCAAAAGTACTCATCACAACAGTTCTAGTTATTGTGAAATTGTCTTTGAATACTGCTAATTACGAGTAATTTTCTGTTTTTATCAATTACAAATTTATGATTTTGTCAAAATCCCTGTCCAGTTGCATCTTGGTTAAATTAGAGAATGTGAAACTCTTTGGGCCCGATGTTACCAGGGCTGCAGGTTCTCGGCGGGGGGGCTTTTGGGCGAAATGAGTCAGCCACCCGCGCGATCGTAGCATAATTGGATCCACTTACCTTGTCTTTCGGGTTCCTCACTGCTGATCTGCGTGTCGGGCGGGCTGCGCATGTGCAGTAAGATTTGTCAGCTGGAGGAGCTCTATTTAAAGGGGCAGTCCTCCACTGACAGATGCTGCAACAAATAGAAAAAAGTACAGCATGGAGCAGCCCAGGGGGAAGGCTGCTCCCAGTTTAATGATGCCTCACTCCAGGTATCAATACACGGGGTGAGGAGGAGGGGGAGGACAGAGATCTTTCCCCCCGGCGGGCGGGAGGAAGCGGCCTGCCTCTGCCACCAGGAAGGCCTGGCTCGAGGTGGCAGAGGAGGTCACCTGCACCACCAACATATCGCCCATCTGCATACAGTGCAGGAGGCGCTCCAATGACCTCAGAAGGTCAGCCAAAGTGAGTACACTTACTCTTTCCCCTACACTCCGTCTGCCACATCACCGCCCCCACCCCACATCTCCTTCAGCACTGCCAACACTACTCTGTCACATCATCCCTCATACCCACTCAAACCTCATCCTCACCTTACCTGCACCTACTCACCTCGCCAGTACTCATCCCGCCACTACCACTCAACCCAATCCTCATACAATCCCATGGCTCTATCTCATACTCACCCTCTCGTGCATCTCATTCATGGCCAGCCTCACTCAACCTGCCACTACCTGTGCTGCAGCCACAGGGCATGCATCACATATGTGCAGTAGGCAGCGTAAGGCAAACGTGTAGTGAGCATGAAGGGGATGCACAAGGGTGTTTGAGGGTTTGTCATGGTTGTTACTTATATTGAATTTCTGACCAACTCACATTACATATTATATTGGCACCACTACTGCCATGTCTTCACGAATCTTGTCTGGTTTGTGCAATTATGCCCTCTCCTGAGGATCACTATGAAGACCCACAACTGATGCCACCCATTGTGTCACTGCAGAGTGGGTGCAGGTGTATTTGCAGGGCACTTTTGCGCAGACGACTGAGAGACGTCGGCGATGTCCCTGGTTGCACCCTGGAAGGATGCGGAGGAGAAGTTGTTGAGGGCAGTGGTGACTTTGACAGCGACAGGTAAGAAGATGGTGCCCGGGCCAGCCAGGAGCAGCTCGGCATGAAGGAGGCTGCAGATGTCCACGACTACATGTCGAGTGACTCTGAGCCTCCGTGTGCACTGCTGCTCAGAGAGGTCCAGGAAGCTGTGCCTCAGTCTATGGACCCTGTGGCGAGGATAGTGCCCTCTGCGACGCATCTCTCTCTGCGGTAGCCCTCCCTCCTGCTCCTCCCTCCTGCTGTACAGGTGGATGTGTCACAGCACTCTCTTGTGGAGCTCCACGTGTCAGAGGTGGACGGCGTGGATGGCGAGGCTGGTGATGCTGTTCGCCCTCCGAGGAGGTCATGACTGCAGCTACGGCGGCCCCCATCCGGAAGATGTACATCTAAGGGGGTCCGCAAGGTAGGTACATGTCTCTAGACCCCGGGGTAAGTGTGCAAGTTGGTGACTTTGATTGTCAGGAGGAGGGTGGTGGAGGCCAGACTTTGTCCCAAGTGACAGAGTGGCCTCCTGCAATGGGTAAGGGTCTCCCCCCACCAACCTGTCAAATGGACCTTTGCAGCTGCCACAGGCTGACAGCTGCAACAGGTCCATTTGAACTGGGAGTGTTTCCCCCAGTGTGGGAAACAGTCCCAGTTTGCTCTAAAATCCCACCCCTCCTCACATAATCCATTAATCAGGTCAGTTAATGACCTGAACAAACAAAATAAATACTGTCAAGTGGAACCCCGCTGGCTTTAATTGCCTGCGGGATTCCCACCAGCGGGGCTGCGCGCGCACGCCGGTGCGTGAGTGGGGAACCCGGAAGTGCGCGGGTTTGAGGCGGGCTCTGGTCTCGCTCCGGGATTTCCCGATTTTCGGGGTCCCCCTGCCAGGAATGCACCCGCTGGCGGGTGCTAAAATGCTGCCCTTTATAGCTAAAAAAACAACAAAAACAAAAGGCTAGACTAATGCCATTTGCAGTTTGTTCAAATCATAGTATAGGTTAAGGCCTGTGAGAGGATTAATTGACTGTTTCAGCAGAGTTAAATGTGCTTGGCTCCAGGAACACGCAGCACTTTCCTGACCATTAGTTTGTTGTGGAAACGTGGAGCCACCAAAATACACCAGAGAACCTGCACCTAATATCATAGGCAAGAGTGAGAAAGTGATTTACATTCCAGGGGAATGAAGCACACTATTCTCAAAGAGGTAACCAGAGACTATAATTAAAATATGTACATAATGCAGTGAATAAATAGTTATGTGGGCTATGACTTCTTGTTCATTTCCTTCAATGGAAATCCATTGGTTGCATCCTACTACTACTGATCAATGTCAGGACTCCCTCAGTTTTGGGGCATTAATATTCACCAGTGTACACCACATTGCTATTGTAGTATCACTCGCAACAGCATAAAGCACAAGAAATAGCAGCATTTATTGTCTTTTTGGGAACAATTGAATTGAATGAGAACCCTGGCTGATATTTTTTCACCTCCATTGCTCAGGCCGTGGAAGCCAATTGTAGCACCCTCACTACTGCAACAGCTAATTAACCACAGACCAGAAATCAAACACAGTGAGGGTTAAATTCGATAACCCCCTGATCCGGGCCGGGGGGGTTGCAGTGCACAATTAACCTGCGCCCAGTCGTTGAGGTGCAGGCAGCATGTGAGATTCGTGCTGCCTGGTCATTTACCTGATATCTGCGAGCAGCCAGGCCTTGCTGCGCTGTTGAGTGGCTTCTCACCTGCAGGTGGGCTCCGAAATCACACCACATAAAGGCAGCCTGCATCTCTTATTTGCAAAATATAAGATACGGGTCTGAACAGAGATCAGACATCGCACTTGTGAAACATAGATGCAGGTCCCGTCCCTATGTTTACAAACTGTTGAGTTATGTTAAAACATTGAATAAAGGTTGCGCACTATTAAATTCCACATCCTCCAATCTGCACGCCAGACCTCACCAATCTGCCAATCTGAGTTTGTAACAGACCTGCGAGAGTACCAAGGTTCTTTGATGATGCACTGGAGGCCTTGGTGCAAGAGGTGGACAGAAGGAGGGGCATCCTATATCCACAGGGGGGGCAAGAGGCCCTCCAGACATATGTTCCCGAGGCAGTGGGAGGCAGTAGGGGACGAAATCAGTGCCAGGCACATAGCACCGCAAATATGGATGCAGTGCAGGAAGAATTTCAATGCTTTGTCATGAGTGGTTAAGGTTGTGAGGTCAACTGTCAAGTGGCATCTCCTACCAACTGCAACATTAGCCGCATCCACTGCTACATGTACTACACCCCCATCACCCACATACCAACAAACTCTTACAATCAGTACTCAACTTTTCCAATCAGATGCTTCCTCTCACTCTCACACATTACCACTGTTGCAAACTGCACACCCACAACTCACAGGTCATACACACTGGCAGCTATTCAACCATGACAGGCACATCACCCAAACATCCTGCAAAACACTCACTGACACACGTCCAGCTTTCTTGCAGGAGAAGGTGGCAGTGGCTCCATGGAACATGAACCTGCTGTCCTCTCTCAGGATGACAACATTTCTGTCGCACCCCTGCCACTCTGCCAGTGCTCTTGCTGTTGACTGACAGCTAGCCAGCGCACTCCCTGTAGAGTATTGAAATTTTATTATAGGAAGATAGGAACAGGAGTAGGCCATTTAGCCCCTCGAGCCTGTTCCGCCATTCAGTGAGATCATGGCTGATCTGTGACCTAACTCCATATCCCTGCCTTAGCCCCATATCCCTTAATACCTTTGGTTAACTAAAATCTATCAGTCTCTTATTTAAAATTAACAATTGAGCTAGCATCAACTGCCATTTGCAGAAGAGTGTTCCAAACTTCTACCACCTTTTGTGTGTAGAAGCGTTTCCTAACTTCACTCCTGCAAGTCCTGGCTCTAATTTTTAGGCAATGTCCCCTAGTCCTAGTATTCAAGTATAGGAGACATCCAAAACAGGTACAAATGCATCAGCAGCCAGAAGCGATAATCCATCAACTAACCTGTAAATCCTGAATGATCCCTTTAAATTGCGCTAGTTGGGGGTCCTCCATGCTGTTTACGACCTGTTCAGCTGTGCGAGGTTAAGACCGTTAAAATCGTATCTGTCCCTTTAAATCAGCATTGCAAAGTGATCTAACGCATATTCTCCTTACTTTACATACAGCCGGCGTTCGTTATCTGCGCAGACGCAAGTGCCTTTACCAAGTTGGCACCTGGCGCCTGTCACTCTAGAAGCATGCGCGCACATTCCGGATGCCATTTTGGGTCCTTAGGAGGCAGCGTAGGGCCTATAAAACTGACAATTTATAGCCCAGGATCTTCATGGCTCAGCACTGCACTATATGGTGCATTTACTCACTGAGCAATGTGGAGAGACCCACTCCCCAATCTATTTTTAAGATGCGTAAAGTATAACAAATTATTATTTTACTTAAACTACAATTATGTTCGTGATGTTTCTGACACTAAGGAGATTAGCATTGCGCTTTCTACATCAAGGTTATCAGCACAAAGAAGCAAATCATTATTGTCTTATTGGCTTTATTAATAGAGCCTTGATTCTTGGCTTTATAAGCACAGGCATAGAGTACAAAAGCAAGGAAGATAAACTAAACATTTTTAAAACACTGGTTAGGCCCAGTATTGTCTCCAATTCTGGGCACCATACTTTAGGAAGAATGTCAAGACCTTAGAGAGGTTGTAGAAAAGATTTACTAGAATAGTAAAGGGATGAGGGACTTCAGTTATGTGGAGAGACTGGAAGAAGCTGGGGTTGTTCTCCTTAGAACAGAGAAGGTTAGTAGATTTGATAGAGGTGTTCGAAATCATGAAGGGTTTTGATAGAGTAAATAAGGAGAAACTGTTTCCAGTGGCAGAAGGGTCAGTAACCAGAGGACACAGATTTAATGTAATTGGCAAAAGAACCAGAGGTGATATGAGGGAAAAAAAATTTACAAGTTGTTATGAGCTAGAATACACTGCCTGAAATGGCGATCGAAGCAGATTCAATAGCAACTTTCAAAAGGGAATTAGATAAATACTTGAAGGGAAAAAATTTGTAAGGCTATGGGAAAAGAGCAGGGGTGTGGGACTAATTGGATAGCTCTCCCAAAGAGCCGGCAGAGGCACAGTGGGCCAAATGGCCTCCTTCTGTGCTGTATCATTCTATGATTAGGGCATATATTTTCACAATTAAATATTTTGTTGGTGGTTTATTTTCTAGGCGGTGATATAGAGATATCAGGTGACTTTGGCAGTGGTGACTTCCATGAGTGGTCAGATGATGAGGACGATGAGGAAGATATCAATGATGAGGAAGAAGAAGATGAAGTTGACAATGAAGATGATGAAGATGATGATGATGAATATGATGTAGGTGGCTACATATGGTAGTCTGGAAATGTCATGAACTTTAATATTTTGCACGTTTCTATAGTGAAATCTCATGAGTTACTAGACACATTAAAAATGAACAAAAGATATTTCGGTCAGCGTGTATATTTTGTACAATTATACCCTCAAACATGGTTACTCCAGAAATAGGTCTACATCCCTTAAAAATTGTTGCAGTACTTCTTTACTCTATCATTTTTGAAAGCGTAAATTAAAAATTGTAATCCAAACCAGCTAAGAGAAATACAATTGTAGAACAAGTGAGAAAACCTCAATTTTTGTTTGAAAATCAATTTCCTTTAAATTGTATTCTGTCATTGTACATAGTTGCATTGTGATGCAGTAAATCTAGGCTTCTCCTCCACAAATGACTTGTGTACACTGCTGATTGGTATTGACCCTGAAACCACTAGTCACAGCATTGATGTGCAATTTTTTTGGAAACTCTTGGTTATTCAGACTGCAAAGGTTAAAATATGCTTATGCCATCAATATATAAACAAAAAAATGATTTTAGTCAATACTTAGTCAACTTTTACATATGAACAAATGCTATTTCTTCAGAGTTATGTGGTGGAGTTTGCAGCAGTTAGAATTTTTAGATAGCGGTGGTTTATGGCAACAAAACATTCTTGCCGTACCTCTACCTAAACATAGTTAAGAATGTGGATGCCTTGACTACCTGAGTGATATTTTTTCTTTTTTCTTCCATTGAAATTTAATCATCTCCTTAAAGGTATATATAATTTCAATTACTATTTTAAAATGAATAGAAGTCACATTCTGATGTGCCTTTCAACTTAGAAATAGAAATATTTTTTGTTTGTGAACTAAAGATAGGAGTTCAGGTAATATTTAAGCACACCTGATCACAGCATAAGTACTGCAGCTGCAAACATGGGATCAGAGAAAAATAATTTTAAATCATTAATTTTTCGATAGTTAATGGCAGTCATCATATGGACTATAAGTATATACCAGTAACGTGTAGCAGTAGCACTTAAAAATTTTGCTATAGACTAAATTGCCCTGTATTTATGTTAGCATGTTAATTGATTGTATCGACACGTTGGAATTCCACCGCCTTGATGCATACTGGAGTTGAGACTTTTAAGTCTTTTGTCAACTAAAATCATCATTGTTTGTAGTTACTAACATAACTTTACACTGTGTGCTGTTTATTTAGAACATTTGATTGTTGGTCTTAAATGTTTCTCCTGAAATCTGGACTAAAGGAAAATCATGAATAATATAACTCATTTTAATTAATTTTTCCTTATAGACTGAATTTGCATTATAAAATGAAAAAGCTATGCTGCGTTTTTTTTTACTGTTTATGTATAGTTTGCAATAATAAAGGACTCCTGTAACCAACTACACTGATTAGTATTATTTCAATTACATAATGTGAATGTTCTTTCTAGTAATCTGAAAAACTCACCTTTCTAGAGAAAACGTTATGCTGTACTTCTTGTTTGTTTTGCCAATCTCAAGAAAGCAGATTTAAAGGACAAATTATACTACAGGTAGCAGTCTGAGACTGGGATATGTGGGCTGCAAGGCAGAGATAGCCGACCCTAGCTACATCACTGGTTCCTGTTTTGCTCTCTGACTAGGAACAGAATCCTCTACGTATATGCTTATATGCATGTACACAGCTCCGCTCACTGGCTTCCAAATGTTAGTTAAACTTTAACTTATGAGAGATCTGACTGTCCCATTGTCTCAGTGCTAATTTAAAAAGTATTGAAAACAAAGTTTAAAAAATCTCTATGCAGTCCAGCTGGTGTGAAAGCCCAGAGGTTCTGGTTCGACCTCCTAGATGTGGTGTGAAATTTCTTCTTTTAATCATAGGATCATACAGAAGGAGGCCATTTGACTCAACATACCTGTGCCAACTCTTTGAAAGAGCTATCTAATTAGCCCCACTCTTTCCCCATAGTCCTGCAATTTTCTACCCTTCAAGTATTTATCCAATTCCCTTTTGAAACTTACTATTGAATCTGCTTCCACCACCGTTTCCGGCAATGCATTCCAGATCATAACAACTCGCTGCATAAAATAACTTCTCATCTTCCCTCTGGTTCTTTTGCCAATTACCTTCAATCTGTTATTAATAATTAATTAATATTAATTACCTTCAATCTGTTAATAAAATTAATATTCATTCTCGAGATGTGGACGTAGCTGGCAAGGCTGACAGTTATTGCTCGTTCCTAGTAGCCCTTGAGAAGGTGGCGGCGGGCCTTCTTCTTGAACTACTGCAGTGCATGTGATGAATGTGCTCCCATAATGCTATTAGGTGAGGAGTACCAGGATTTTGACCCAGCAACAAAGAAGGAATGGTGATATATGTCCACGGCAGGTTAGTGCGTGACTTGGAGAGGAACTTAGAGGTGATGGTGTTCCCATGCACCTACATCCCTTGTCCTTCTAAGTGGTGGAGGTTGCGGGTTTGCGAAGCGCAGTACAGACCGGAATCAGAATGCCAACAACTTTTGAGTTATACTTCCAGTTTTGCAATAGTGTGCATCCAAAACCACTTTACTTCAACACATACCAGAAGTAGAGCCAGGCTATTAAATCGTTTTGTTTACAGAAGAGCTTTTCTTTTCATGGGCCAGTTAGTTTCTTACCCCGGAGTCTTGGGGGCTACAAGTATATCAATGTTCCCATTAATTTGCATGTATTACCATTAACTATTGAAAAATTAATGATTTTAAATGATTTTGCAGCACCAGGCGTACCTAAAGATGAGGTGCCAACCTGGTGAAGCTACATCACAGGACTACATACATGCTATAGACTGAACTAAGTGATTCCACAACCAATGGATCAGATCATAGCTCTGCAGTCCTGCCACATCCAGTCATGAATGGTGGTGGATTCACTCCACGTAATATCAAAAAAAAGCTGAGTGCACTGGATACAGCAAAGGCTATGGGCCCCGGTAACATCCCAGCCGTAGTGCTGAAGCCTTGTGCTCCAGAACTAGCCGCACCTCTAGCCAAGCTGTTCCAGTACAGTTACAACACTGGCATCTACTCAACAATGTGGAATATTGCCCAGGTATCTCCTGTCCACAAAAAGCAGGACAAATCCAATCCGGCCAATTATCGCCCCATCAGTCTAGTCTCAATCATCAACAAAGTGATGGAAGGTGTCGTTGAAAGTGCTATCAAGCGGCACTTATTCACCAATAACCTGCTCACCGATGCTCAGTTTGGGTTCCACCAGGACAACTTAGCTCTTGACCTCATTACAGCCTTGGTCCAAACATGGACAAAAGAGCTGAATTTCGGAGGTGAGGTGAGAGTGACTGCCCTTGACATCAAGGCAGCATTTGACCGAGTGTGGCAACAAGGAGCCCTAGTAAAATTGAAGTCAATGGGAATCAGGGGGAAAACTCTCCAGTGGCTGGAGTCATACCTAGCACAAAGGAAGATGATAGTGGTTGTTGGAGGCCAATCATCTCAGCCCCAGAACATTGCTGCAGGAGTTCCTTAGGGCAGTGTCCTAGTCCCAACCATCTTCAGCTGCTTCATCAATGACCTTCCCTCCATCATAAGATCAGAAATGGGGATGTTCACTGATGATTGCACAGTGTGCAGTTCCATTCACAACCCCTCAGATAATGAAGCAGACCGTGCCCACATGCAGCAAGACCTGGACAACATCCAGGCTTGGGCTGATAAGTGGCAACTAACTTTCATGCCAGACAAGTGCCAGGCAATGACCATCTCCAAGAAGAGAGAGTCTAACCACCTGCCCATGACATTCAACGGCATTACCATTGCCGAATCCCCGACCATCAACATCCTGGGGGTCACCATTGACCAGAAACTTAACTGGACCAGCCATATAAATACTGTGGCTACAAGAGCAGGTCAGAGGCTGGGTATTCTGCGGCGAGTGACTCACCTCCTGACTCCCCAAAGCCTTTCCACCATCTCCAGGACAAGTCAGGAGTGTGATGGAATACTCTCCACTTGCTTGGATGAGTGCAGCTCTAACAACACTCAAGAACCTCAAAACCATCCAGGACAAAGCAGCCCATTTGATTGGCACCCCATCCACCAACCTAAACATTCACTCCCTTCACCACCGGCGCACAGTGGCTGCAATGTGTACCATCTACAAGATGCACTGTAGCAACTCGCCAAGGCTTCTTCGACAGCACCTCCCACGCACCTCCCAAACCCGCGACCTCGACCACCTTGAAGGACAAGGGCAGCAGGCACATGGGAACAACACCACCTGCACGTTCCCCTCCAAGTCACACACCATCCCAATTTGGAAATATATCGCCGTTCCTTCATTGTCGCTGGGTCAAAATCCCAGAACACCCTACCTAACAGCACTGTGGGAGAACCATCACCTCACGGACTGCAGCGGTTCAAAAAGGCGGCTCACCACCACCTTCTTAAGGGCAATTAGGGATGGGCAATAAATGCTGGCCTTGCCACCGATGCCCACATCCCATGAACAAATAAAGAAAAAAGCTATGGAAACAAAGGTATCTTGGTGTTCTGAGTTAAGATTTATCCACCATTGAGTAAACAGTGCTAAGAACAGCTCTTTTCAAAACTCCAGACCCATAAAATCTAAACAGGACGAACGAGAGAGTAAGGAATGTAAGTGCAAGTAGAAATCAAGTTGCCAGGGCTTTCTGGCCTGGTTTACCAGGGTTCGTGGGCCACATATACTCCTAGGAGCCATAGTTTGTGCACCCCAGCCTATATTTTCTGATGAGTTATAACGAAAGCGTTAGCCCATTTATTTATTAGGAATTTTAGGAACCTAGGTTTCCAACATTGGCCAATAGTAGACTTTTTTTAGGATGCTGTGCTGGACGCCTGGGAGTGTACTATCGACCCCCAAAGTGTCAGAGGGAGATGGAAGAGCAAATGTGTAGGCAAATTTCTGAGAAGAGCACAAACAATAGGGCAGTTATAGTAGGGGATTTCAACCACCCTAATATTAACTGGGATACAAGCAGTGTAAAAGGTGCGTAGCAAGCCCAACAAGAGGGGAACAGTTCTGGACTTAGTTTTAGGGAAAGAAGCTGGGCATGTGGAAGGAGTATCAGTGGGAAAGCATTTTGCTGTAAGTGATCGTAATTCAGTTAGATTTAGCATAATAATGGAAAAGGACAAAGATAGGATAGGAGTAAAAGTTCTCAACTGGGGATAGACCAATTTAGCAAGCTGAGAAATGATTTAGCAAAGGTGGACTGGAAACATTTACTTGAAGGTAAATTAGTGTCAGAGCAGTGGGAGGCATTCAAGGGAGAGATAGTGAGGGTTCAGAACAAACATGTTACCACAAAGAAAAAGTGTGGGACTGCCAAATCTAGAGCACCCTGGATGACAAGTAGCACACAGGGTAAGATACGGCAAAAAAGGAAAGCTTATGTCAGATACCAATAGCTCAATACTGCAGAAAGTCTAGAGAAGTATAGAAAGTGCAGGGGTGAAATTAAAAAAGAAATTAGGAAAGCAAAGAGAGGGCATGAGAAAATACTGGCAAGTAAAATCAAGGAAAACCCAAAGATGTTTTATAGATACATAAAGAGCATGAGAATAACTAAGGAAAGAGTAGGGCCTATTAGAAACCAAAAAGGTGACCGATGTGTGGAGGCGGAAGATGTGGGTTTGGTTTTTAATGGATATTTTGCGTCTGTCTTCAAAAAAAGATGGGGATGATGCAGAGATTATAGTTAAGGAGGAGGAGTGTGAAATATTGGATGGGATAAACATAGTGAGAGAGGAAGTATTAAGAGGTTTAGCATCTTTGAAAGTAAATAAATTGCCAGACCTGGATGAAATGTATCCCAGGCTGTTAAGAGAAGCAGGGGAGGAAATAGCGGAGGCTCTCACCATCATTTTCCAATCCTCCCTGGCTACAGGCGTGGTGCTGGAGGATTGGAGGACTGCTAATGCTGTACCAATGTGTAAAAAGGGACAAAAGGATAGACCGAGTAATTGTAGGCCAGTCAGTCTAACCTCGGTGGTGGACAAATTATTAGAATCAATTCTGAGGGACAGCATAAATCGTCATTTAGAAAGGCACGGGTTAATCAAGGACAGTCAGCATAGATTTGTTTAGGGAAGGTCATGTCTGACTAACTTGATTGAATTTTTTGAGGAGGTAACAAGGAAGGTCGATGAGGGTAACGCATTTGATGGATTACATGGATTTTAGGAATGCTTTTGACAAGGTCCCACATGGCAGACTGGTCAAAAAAGTAAAAGCCCATGGGATCCAAGGGAAAGTGGCAAGTTGGATCCAAAATTGGTTCACTGACAGGAAGCAAAGGGTAATGGTCGACAGGTGTTTTTGTGACTGGAAGGCTCTTTCCAGTGGAGTTCCACAGTGCTCAGTACTAGGTACCTTGCTTTTTGTGGTATATATTAATGACTTGGACTTGAATGTGGGGGGCTTGATCAAGAAGTTTGCAGACGATACAAAAATTGGCCATGTGGTTGATAGTGAGGAGGAAAGCTGTAGACTGCAGGAAGATATCAATGGACTGGTCAGGTGGGCAGAAAAATGGGAAATTGAATTCAATCTGGAGAAGTGTGAGGTAATACATTTGGTGAGGGCAAACAAGGCAAGTAAATACACAATAAATGGAAGGATACTGAAAGGTGTAAAGGAACAAAGGGACCTTGGAGTGTATGTCCACAGATCCCTGAAGGTAGCAGGGCAGATAGATAAGGTGGTTAAGAAGGCAAACGGGATACTTTCCTTTATTAGCCGAGGAATAGAATATAAGAGCAGGGAGGTAATGCTGGAACTGAATAAAACACTAGTTAGGCCATAGCTTGAGTATTGCGTACAGTTCTGGTCACCACATTATGGGAAAGATGTGATTTCACTAGAGAGGGTACAGATGAGATTTACAAGGATGTTGCCAGGGCTGGAGAATTTTTGCTATGAGAAAAGTTCGGATAGGCTGGGTTGTTTTCTTTGGAACAAAGGAGGCTGAGGGGAGATTTAATTGAGGTATATAAAATTATGAGGGGCCTAGATAGAATGGATAAGGAGGACCTTTTTCCCTTTGCAAAGGAGTCAGTGACCAGGGGGCATAGATTTAAAGTAATTGGTAGAAGGATTAGAGGGGAGCTGAGGAGACATTTTTTTCACCCGGAGTGTGGCGGAGGTCTGGAACTCACCGCCTGAAAGGGAAGTAGAGGCAGAAACCCTCAACTCATTTAAAACGTACTTGGATGTGCACTTGAAGTGTCGTAACCTACAGGGCTATGGACCAAGTGCTGGAAAGTGGGATTAAGCTGGGTAGCTCTTTTTCGGCCGGCGCAGATACGATGGGCCGAATGGCCTCCTTCTGTGCCATAACGTTCTATGATTCTATGATTCTATCACTTCTTCCAGTTGGTTACATTCCGCAGTCATTAGCAGGACTTGTATAGTGTTTATGGAGGTCACACACATATTGAAACACTGTCAGCTTTCTTAGTGTAGAGCTTTTGCAAACTGGGAGCACATTTTAGGAATTCAGGAACAGAAATCATCAGGTGTCACAGCAACTTCCACCCATTAATTTTAATGGACAGAAAATCCTTGAGTGCCTATTAACCTCTCGATCCGAATTCCTGATATGTGCCATCAATGGACAAATCTCCATGACATTAATGCAAATTCATAAAACTTACCCTACAATATGCACAACTTTGACAGTGTCTGAACTCCTGAACCAGGAAAAAGAAAGCAGGGGCATCGGATATCACTGTGATGCCAGCGAGCAACAACTTACACTTATATAGCACTTTTAATGTAGCAGAACATCCCAAAGCACTTCCTAAAAGGGTACAGTAACACCAAGCAGGAATTGGGAGAAGGTAATAAAAAGGCATGGTCAAAATGGCTGCTCTTGAATGTGGGGAAAGATGTAGCAAGGCTGCATTTATTAAAAATCTTTGAGTATTCAGCCAGACCTACCTGTGCCCTCTACCTCCCCCCCCCACCCAATCTTGGAGAAGCAAGGTGGTGCTCTGATATTTAAGTAGGTACGTGAGGTGGGCATCTACCCGAGCGCCTACATCTAATATGTAAAAGATCCTGGCCCCAGGATTTGGGATGGAATCATGGTGGGGACAGAGTGGCCAGAGTCACAGATATAGGTGGGTAGGGACTGGAAAAGAGAAAACAGGCTTAAACAACCTGTGCCAGGACAAGTCTGCTTACGTATCTTAGGAGGAGATCGAAACGGGCTGGGTGGGGTTAGTTCTGATGAGGGGTACACACCCTAAACATCATAACCCGTCCTTTCTCTTTACAGATGCGGACTGACTTGCCATGTATTTCCAGCATTTTCTGTTTTCGTTTCAGATTTCCAGCATCTGCAGTTTTTCCTTGTTATTTGACAACCATTATTAGGAAGAACATTTTTACTTGAGTAATAAATATTTGGAATAATCCATCAGGTGAAGTTGTAGAGACAAATGTCTGGAATGTTCACGAGGGCTCTCTTGAACTCCCACCATAACTTCAGCAGAAACCAGAGAAACGGCATAAACAGCTAAAAATGGCCATTTACACCTTTTCTCCAGGGTTCCGCTAATCACTGAAGCTAAAGCAGATCAGGAAAACCCTATGGAAATTCTCCCTGAGAAACATTAGAGACATTAAAAATACAGCTGAGTGTGGTAATAGGAGTGCTAGGGTACGAGAGGAATGAGCTCTGCTAGGCTGAATGCCCTTTTCTTGGACTTGACCTTTATTATGAGGGCATTGAAAAGTTAAACGTGAATGAGGGTTTCAGTGGCAATGGTAAAATCGTGCAGACTAAACCAGATTGCTATTACCAGGAGCTTGTGATGCTCCAAGGGATATGGTTGAGCTGAAAATCGAGCTCTCTTGAGAGACATATCTGGCTAAGTGTCTTGGGGACTTTCCTACCATCAATGTTATCAATGGGAAGAAAATCTTTGGTGATCAAGGAAATCCTGACTAGGTACACTCAAAAGTGAACCTACATAGAAAGGTTACACAAATCTACACATAAGCAGAGCTGATGTGTGACCCTGAGCCAACTCAGTAGGATTCAAGAACAGTCACCCACAAAAGTTTTCTAACAATTTGGTGAGCTTTGTGAAATAGAGGAATAAAAAACAAATTGGGCCAGATTTTGCTGTAGGATGAAATCTAACGGCGTCTATCGTTAGTTAGACTATCCCCTGCGTGTTTAGGTTTTTAAATTTTTTGCATGGCAAGTTGCTGGAAGTGTGAGCTGATAACAGGGCATCTGGGGCCTGAGTGAACAGGGCAAGCAACTGTGTATCTCCTTAACCAATCAGATTGAAGGTCTGTGAAATTAACAGTGCAAGGACTGAGGAGGAAGTGTAAATTAGAGTGGGTGAATTCAATGTCAAATCAGGTACAGAAAGAGAAATAAAGAGAGGGAACGAAAAATGTATTAAGGGAGAGGAAAAAACGAGACAGAAAGGAAAAGTAAAAAAAATGTAATTATAAATTTGACATATTTTAAAATCTCCACAACAATTAAAATCTAACGGAATAAGTCTCCACACTTACAAAGTTAATTTTCAGTGCCAGAGAGGTTGACTGGCAGTAATTAGCACTTATCACATAGTTAAAAGGGTACTTAGACAGGAATGGACAAGACTTAACTTTCTGTGGCGAGTTTAGTTCATAACTACCATGCAAATACAGCAACTTCATGCCAGTCAATGTATGTCAATGGTGAGCCAGGCAGTGAGATGCTGTTTTCACGAAGCTAACAGCAGACTGGTGCAACTTGGACAGCAACTTTTGGATATTTGAGTTTAACCACGTATCTGACCCTCGCCTGAAGTTGCTGAGGCATTTTAAAAAAATAACGAGCGCCTGTCACTTATTTCAACAGGAAAATCTGGGCCAATGAGAATATAAGCAAAATAAAAACATTTTGTTTTTTAGTGACAAAACATGGCTTTGGAAAATCCAGCTTTCAAAGTCCAAGTGTTGTTCAAGGTCATCGCAGAACGACTTTTGTCACCGACAGCCCACAAAAATGTCATAAGAACATAAGAAGTAGGAGCAGGAGTAGGCCATACGGCCCCTCAAGCCTGCTCCACCATTCAGTCGGATCATGGTTGATCTTTGACCTCAACTCCACTTTCCCACCCGATCCCCATATCCTTTTATTCCCCTGGAGTCTAAAAATCTATCGCTCTCAGCCTTGAATATATTCAATGACTGAGCATCCACAGCCCTCTGGGGTGGAGAATTATAAAGATTCACAACCCTCTGCGTGAAGAAATTCCACCTTATCTCAGTCTTGAATGGCTGACCCTGTATCCTGCGATTATGCCCCCTAGTTCTAGACTCTCCAGCCAGGGGAAATAATCTCTCAGCATCGACCCTGTCAAGCCCCCTCAGAATCTTATATGTTTCGAAGAGACCCCCTCTCATTCTTCTAAACTCCGGAGAGTATAGGCCCATTCTACTCAACCTCTCTTCATAGGACAACCCTCCCATCCCAGGAATTAATCTAGTGAACCTTTGTTGCACTGCCTCTAAGGCAAGCCTATCCTTCCTTAGATAAGATGACCAAAACTGTACGCAGTACTCCAGGTGAGGTCTCAACAATGCCCTGTACAATTGTAGTAAGACATTTTTTTTTATTCGTTCATGGTATGTGGGCGTCGCTGGCAAGGCCAGCGTTAATTGCCCATACCTAATTGCCCTTGAGAAGGTGGTGGTGAGCTGCCTCTTGAACCACTGCAGTACGTGTGGTGAAGGTTCTCCCACAGTGCTGTTAAGTAGGGAGTTCCAGGATTTTGACCCAGCGACGATGAAGGAACGGTGATATATTTCCAAGTCGGGATGGTGTGTGACTTGGAGGGGAACGTGCAGGTGGTGTTGTTCCCATGTGCCTGCTGCCCTTGTCCTTCTAGGTGGTGGAGGATGCTAGTTTGGGAGGTGCTGTCAAAGAAGCATAGGTGAGTTGCTGCAGTGTATCCTGTAGATGGTACACACTGCAGCCACGGTGCGCCAGTGGTGAAGGGAGTGAACGTTTAGGGTGGTGGATGGGGTGCCAATCAAGCGGGCTGCTTTGTCCTGGATGGTGTCGAGCTTCTTGATTGTTATTGGAGTTGAACTCATCCAGGCAAGTGGAGAGTATTCCATCACACTCCTGACTTGTGCCTTGTAGATGGTGGAAAGGCTTTGGGGAGTCAGGAGATGAGTCAGTCGCCGCAGAATACCCAGCCTCTGATCTGCTCTAGTAGCCACGGTATTTATGTGGCTGGTCCAGTTAAGTTTCTGGTCAATGGTGACCCCCAGGATATTGATGGTTGGGGATTTGGTGATGGTAATGCCATTGAATGTCAAGGGGAGGTGGTTGGACTCTCCTATTGTACTCCAACCCCCTTGCAATAAAGGCCAACATGCCACTTGCCTTCCTAATTGCCTGCTGTACCTGCATAATAACTTTTTCTGTTTCTTGTACGAGGACACCCAAGTCTCTCTGAACACCAACATTTAATACTTTCTCACCATTTAAAAAATATTCTGTTTTTCTATTCTTCCTACCAAAGTGAATAACCTCACATTTCCCCACATTATACTCCATCTGCCACCTTCTTGCCCACTCACTTAACCTGTCTATATCCCTTTGCAGACCCTTTGCGTCCTCCTCACAGCTTACTTCCCACCTATCTTTCTATCATCAGCAAACTTGGATACATTACTCGGTCCCCTCATCTAAGTCATTAATATAGATTGTAAATAGCTGAGGCCCAAGCACTGATCCTTGCGGCATCCCACTAGTAACAGCCTGCCAACCTGAGAATGACCCGTTTATCCCTAATCTCTGTTTTCTGTCCGTTAACCAATCCTCTATCCATGCTAATATATTACTCCCAACCTTATGAGCCCTTACCTTGTGTAACAACCTTTTATGTGGCACCTTGTCAAATGCCTTTTGAAAATCCAAATATACTACATCCATTGGTTCCCCTTTATCTACCCTGCTAGTTATATTCTCAAAAAACTCTAATAAATTTGTCAAACACAATTTCCCTTTCATAAAACCATTTTGACTCTGCCTAATCATATTATGATTTTCTAAGTGCCCTGTTACCACTTCCTTAATAATAGATTCTAGCATTTTCCCGACGACCGATGTCAGGCTAACTGGTCTGGAGTTCCCTGTTTTTCCTCTCCCTCCCTTCTTGTATAGTGGTGTTACATTTACTACCTTCCAATCCAATGGGACCATTCCAGAATCTAGGGAATTTTGGAAGATCACAACCAATCCATCCACTATCTCTGCAGCCAACTCTTTTAGAACCCTTGGATGTAGGCCATCAGGTCCAGGGGATTTGTCTTCTTTTAGTCCCATTAGTTTGTCCACTACTTTTCTCTAGTGATATTAATTGTTTTAATTTCCTCACTCTCATTTACCCCTTGGTTCTCAGATATTTTTGGAAGGTTTTTTTGTCTTCTACTGTTTAACGCATCTGCCATTTCCTGATTCCCTATTATAATTTCTCCTGTCTCAGCCTCTAAGGGACCTTCCTGCCACACTCTGCTTATCTTTACCCAAGTCACTACACTGTTCTATTGTCTTAACTTTTCCAATTAGATTTCTAAATTAGCCCTCACCTGACCCCTCCCCCACCTTTTTAGTTTAGAGCCTTATCTACAGCCCTAGTTATTTGATTCACCAGGACGCTGGTCCCAGCAGTTTAAGTGGAGCCCGCCCCATCAGAACAGCTCCCACTTTCCCCAGTACTGGGGCCAGTGCCCCATGAATTGAAACCCCTTCCTCCCACACCGGTCTTTGAGCCATGCATTTAACTCTCTGATCTGTTCATCCCTATATCAATTTGCACGTGGCTCAGGTAGTAATCGAGAGATTATTACCTTTGAGGTTCTGCTTATTATTTTAGACCCCAGCTCCTCAAACTGTCTTAGCAGAACTTCATTCCTAGTTCTACCTATGTCGTTGGTCCCCACGTGGACCTTGCTCTCATCCATGCAGGTAGCAAGTACCTCATACCTGTTGGACAAGGTCAAGGGCCGAGGCTCCTCCATCACTAGATCCTGGGTCCCCATACCTGCCTGACTCACAGTCATTAGGTTCCATTGTTCATTGTTCTAGTCAGCTAGCTTTGGTATGTTTTAAACACAACCCAAACTGTACATGTCAAAATGTTTTCCTGATGTCTAATGAAAAAAAAACGATGTAAAAATCTAAACAAAAACAAATTCTCAACCCTTTAGTTTCCAAAGAAGACATTTTGTTTTGCACAAATTGTTACAACAAGCAAGCCACGGCCAAGCATTATACATAGAATAATAATAGAGGCACCAATCCATTTAAGGAAGGGTAAGGGCTGAGGCAGAGAGCAGCATTGAGTGAGGGATAGCGGAAAGCCTGGTGTTGAGGTTGGAACAGCAGATGGCAGGGAGAAGGGAGGGTCAGTATTGGGAGGGAGAACGGCAAAAGCAGAGCTTACACAGGGAGCAGGAGTGGATTAAATGGGGCCTGTATCTGACAGTGTCTGTCCCAGGCCCCAGTATCAGATCATATCTGTCATCAGTGTGTATCTGACAGTGTCTGTCCCAGGCCCCAGTATCAGATCATATCTGTCATCAGTGTGTGTCTGACAGTTTCTGTCACGGGCCCCAGTATCAGATCATATCTCTATCAGTAACCTGGATATTAACCCAGAGCCGAGAAGAGAGCCGGGGGGATGGGGTGGGGAGTCCCGGAAGTAGGGGTTCCCCATAATTCGTGATGATTTTGACGATGGGACATCTTTAACATTTTTTTCAGCAGGTTTCTCGCCCAAAAGCCAGCCAGATTGACAGGTGGGAAAGCAGCCGGGGAGAGATCAGGTTTTGGAAGTGGGAAGGTTGGGAAGAGATCGGGATATTCATGGTTTAGCATTGAGAGGTCGGAGAGAGATTAGGGCCTTTGGGGTTTGGCATGGAGAGGTCAGGAAGAGATCAGGGTCTTCATGGTTTGAATGGGGGGCAGTTGGGGAGACATCAGGGTCTTCAAGGTTTGCATGGTGGAGGTCGAGGTGAGATCAAGGCCTTTGGGGTTTGGATGAGGGAGCCGATCGCAGGGAGGTTGGGGCATATCGGACATTGTGGGGGGAGGGTGGGGCACATCGGACATCGTGTGGGGGGAGGTTGGGGCACATCGGACATCGTGTGGGGGGAGGGTGGGGCACATCGGACATTGTGTGGGGGGAGGTTGGGGCACATCGGACATTGTGGGGGGAGGGTGGGGCACATCGGACATCGTGTGGGGGGAGGTTGGGGCACATCGGACATCGTGTGGGGGGAGGGTGGGGCACATCGGACATCGTGTGGGGGAGGTTGGGGCACATCGGACATTGTGGGGGGAGGGTGGGGCACATCGGACATCGTGTGGGGGGAGGGTGGGGCACATCGGACATCGTGTGGGGGGAGGGTGGGGCACATCGGACATTGTGGGGGGAGGGTGGGGCACATCGGACATCGTGTGGGGGGAGGTTGGGGCACATCGGACATTGTGGGGGGAGGGTGGGGCACATCGGACATCGTGTGGGGGGAGGGTGGGGCACATCGGACATTGTGTGGGGGGAGGTTGGGGCACATCGGACATCGTGTGGGGGGAGGGTGGGGCACATCGGACATTGTGGGGGGAGGTTGGGGCACATCGGACATTGTGGGGGGAGGGTGGGGCACATCGGACATCGTGTGGGGGGAGGGTGGGGCACATCGGACATCGTGTGGGGGGAGGGTGGGGCACATCGGACATCGTGGCGGTGGGGGAGGTGTCAGCCAATCGAGGAGTATTTAAAAGGTAAGTTTGGTGAGCCGCGGAGAAGCACTCCTGCTCCCCCTGTCCCACAAGCAGTGCCTCATGGATCCGGCCCTTCTCGCCTCCAATGCCCGGGAAACTTATGCTGGAGGTGTTAAATTCTAATGCATGTTAAATTCAATTTAAAATCGTCTCATTAACATGTGATAATGAGGTTAATTGCTCTGATAAGTACCCACCCTCCTGTACTAATTATTGACCTGCCTCCTGTGAGTAGGTTACTCGCACGCAGCCAAATGCACCTCCGTTAAACCCAGAAATGGGCGCGTTAGAGCTGGGCTGTGGTCATGCTGGAAAATTCTATTATTTTCACTTCCCACCCGCCCCCAACCCACCCATTCTTGGGGGTTAAAACTCCCCCCAGTGTGTTTCTGACAATATCTGTCTTGGGCTCCAGAATCAGATGATATCTGTATTAGTGGCCTGGATTTTAACTTGGAGCTGGGAAGAGAGCGTGGGTGGAGGAGGGGGACGTTTATCAGACGCAAAATCCAGAAGCGAAGTTAACGGGTCGGAATCTGTGATCCCAACTCAACTGAAGGATTACTACAAGGCACCAGAGCAAATACTGGCACTTTAGTGGGTCCTGTTAGACAGTTAGTTGGGTTTTCACCTGGTGAGTCACCCCGCACAAGTGAGCACGAGCAGACACTGGTGGCAGGGACAGCTGTGGAGAGTCCGTGTCGGTGGGCGCACTCCTCTCCAAGATCTGCTCGGCTAGACACAGATGCTGAACCCTGGGGGCCATCGATGAGAATGAGAATGATTGACTTTGCAACTTTGCAAGGTACTGGAAAACGTGCCATGGACACTCTCCACAAGAGCGGAGAGGTTGGAGGAGTCCAACTCCATCGTTAATGGATTGATGTCGCAGATAATTGTGAGAGTGTTTGCCATGGAGAGAGTGGCCGCCTCCGTGGAGCTTCAAGCACAGTTCACAAATGAGTCCATCAGGCCATGACCACGGCCATGCAGACTTTGGAAGCCAACATGTCTGTCGTCTTTAACAAGATGACAGATACCTTATCTGTGGCCTTACAATGCATCACTGATGTGCACTAAGCTGCTCTCCAGTGATAAGAGTGATGTGGAGTCACCCAGGAGAGGGATGATGGCGAAAGAGGACATGCAAGTGGGAACTCCATTCAAAGTGCTCCCACGTCTCACCCCCCTCAACCAGTACCCAAAATGCTGTCTCCTCTTCCGATGACAGAGTCCGCCCCTGCACAGGTGCAGGTGGAACAGTCTTTGGCGGGGCCCTCACAAACCCAAGCTCCAAAACCCAGAGGTCATAGGCCAAAATCATCTCAGCAGTCAGGGCAGGGACCTGAGCAGCCTGCTTCCACATCTGCTGAAGCCACAAGGGATGCACCCCGTGAAAGCGATAGGAAGCATAAGATAAAACAATGGTAATTCACCAAGGGTTTGCACATGTGTGTTTGAAGAAATGTTATGTTGTGAAGTTTCCTTTTTTTATATCGGCACATAAAATTTATTGATTAGAACCACTTCCACGTCTTGACCATTATT
Source organism: Heptranchias perlo (assembly GCF_035084215.1). Lineage (NCBI taxonomy): Eukaryota > Metazoa > Chordata > Chondrichthyes > Hexanchiformes > Hexanchidae > Heptranchias > Heptranchias perlo. Next base: position 134,237,603 of record NC_090325.1, read on the forward strand.
ACGTTCCGAGTGCCAAATCGCCCTTATATTTGCTTCATGATGAATGCCAATACATGACGAGACACATTGGGCAGATGTGCAATGGGTGTATGTGTGGCTGAAGGACTGTTTTGTGCAAAGTAGTGGGGGGATGGAGTTGGTGATGGTGGTGGGGATGGTGGTGGAGGAGGTGGTGGTGGTGGTGGGGGTTAAGGAGGTGTGGATGGTGGTGGTGGTAGGGGTGATGGTGGGGGTGGTGGTGGTGGTGGTGGTGGTGTTGGTGGTGATGATGGTGATGATGGTGGTAGGGGTGATGGTGGGGGTGGTGGTGGTGGTGATGATGGTGATGATGGTGGTAGGGGTGATGGTGATGATGGTGATGGTGGTGATGATGGTGGGGGTGGTGATGGTGGGGGTGGTGGTGGTGGGGGTAGTGGTGATGATGGTGGTGGTGGTGATGATGGTGGTGGTGATGATGGTGGGGGTGGTGATGGTGGGGGTGGTGATGATGGTGGGGGTGGTGATGGTGGGGGTGGTGATGATGGTGGGGGTGGTGATGATGGTGGGGGTGGTGATGATGATGATGGTGGTGATGGTGATGATGGTGGTGGTGGTGATGATGGTGGGGGTGGTGGTGGTGATGGTGATGATGGTGGTGGTGATGATGGTGGGGGTGGTGATGGTGGGGGTGGTGATGATGGTGGGGGTGGTGATGGTGGGGGTGGTGATGATGGTGGGGGTGGTGATGATGGTGGGGGTGGTGATGATGATGATGGTGGTGATGGTGATGATGGTGGGGGTGGTGATGATGGTGGGGGTGGTGGTGGTGATGGTGATGATGGTGGTGGTGATGATGGTGGGGGTGGTGATGATGATGATGGTGGGGGTGGTGATGATGGTGGGGGTGGTGATGATGATGATGGTGGTGATGGTGATGATGGTGGGGGTGGTGATGATGGTGGGGGTGGTGGTGGTGATGGTGATGATGGTGGGGGTGGTGGTGGTGATGATGGTGGTGGTGGTGATGATGGTGGGGGTGGTGGTGGTGATGGTGATGATGGTGGTGGTGATGATGGTGGGGGTGGTGATGGCGATGATGGTGGTGGTGATGATGGTGGGGGTGGTGATGGTGATGATGGTGGTGGTGATGATGGTGGGGGTGGTGATGGTGATGATGGTGGTGGTGATGATGGTGGGGGTGGTGATGATGGTGGGGGTGGTGATGATGGTGGGGGTGGTGATGATAGTGGGGGTGGTGATGATGATGATGGTGGGGGTGGTGATGATGGTGGGGGTGGTGATGATGATGATGGTGGTGATGATGATGATGGTGGTGATGGTGATGATGGTGGGGGTGGTGGTGGTGATGGTGATGATGGTGGTGGTGATGATGGTGGGGGTGGTGATGGTGGGGGTGGTGATGATGGTGGGGGTGGTGATGGTGGTGGTGATGATAGTGGGGGTGGTGATGATGATGATGGTGGGGGTGGTGATGATGGTGGGGGTGGTGATGATGATGATGGTGGTGATGATGATGATGGTGGTGATGGTGATGATGGTGGTGGTGATGATGGTGGGGGTGGTGATGGTGATGATGGTGGTGGTGATGATGGTGGGGGTGGTGATGATGGTGGGGGTGGTGATGATGGTGGGGGTGGTGATGATGGTGGGGGTGGTGGTGGGGGTGGTGATGATGGTGGGGGTGGTGGTGATGATGGTGGGGGTGGTGATGATGGTGGGGGTGGTGATGATGGTGGGGGTGGTGATGGTGGGGGTGGTGGGGGTGGTGATGATGGTGGGGGTGGTGATGGTGGGGGTGGTGGTGGTGATGGTGGGGGTGGTGATGGTGGGGGTGGTGGTGATGATGGTGGGGGTGGTGATGATGGTGGGGGTGGTGATGATGGTGGGGGTGGTGATGGTGGGGGTGGTGGTGGTGATGGTGGGGGTGGTGATGATGGTGGGGGTGGTGATGATGGTGGGGGTGGTGGTGGGGGTGGTGATGATGGTGGGGGTGGTGGTGGTGATGGTGATGATGGTGGTGGTGATGATGGTGGGGGTGGTGATGATGGTGGGGGTGGTGATGATGGTGGGGGTGGTGATGGTGGTGGTGATGATAGTGGGGGTGGTGATGATGATGATGGTGGGGGTGGTGATGATGGTGGGGGTGGTGATGATGGTGGGGGTGGTGATGATGGTGGGGGTGGTGGTGGGGGTGGTGATGATGGTGGGGGTGGTGATGGTGGTGGTGATGATGGTGGGGGTGGTGATGATGGTGGGGGTGGTGGTGGGGGTGGTGATGATGGTGAGGGTGGTGATGATGGTGGTGATGATGGTGGTGATGATGGTGGGGGTGATGGTGGTGGGGTTGGGGGTGGTGGTGGTGGTGATGATGGTGATGGTGGTGATGATGGTGGGGGTGGTGATGATGGTGGGGGTGATGGTGATGGTGGTGATGATGATGGTAGTGGTGGTGGGGGTGATGGTGGTGGGGTTGGGGGTGGTGGTGGTGGTGGGGTTGGGGGTGGGGGTGGGGGTGATGATGGTGGGGGTGATGGTGGTGGTGGTGGTGGGGGTGGGGGTGGGGGTGGGGGTGATGATGGTGGGGGTGATGGTGGTGGTGGGGGTGGGGGTGGGGTTGGGGGTGGTGATGGTGGTGGGGTTGGGGGTGGTGGTGGGGGTGGGGGTGGGGTTGGGGGTGGTGATGGTGGTGGGGTTGGGGGTGGTGGTGGGGGTGGGGTTGGGGGTGGTGATGGTGGTGGGGTTGGGGGTGGGAGCCGGCTGGAGTATTTTAATTTTTCTTTTTTCCCACTCTGACTAAGAGAACCTGTGAGAGATGAGGATATCCCTGACATCACAGGCCGCAATGTACGTGGCTAGTCTGGCGATGGGTGCCCTGTCTTCATATTGCTCATTGTCTTCCTCCTCCTCCTCCTCCTCCTCTTCTTCAATGTTTTCATCATCAGAAAATGACTGACGAGCGCCTTCGCCGCCCTCCACCTCTAAACCTCTCTGCTGAAGGATGGAGCACACCAGTATGATTCTGAATACCCTCGCTGGTCAGTACTGAAAGGCAATTCCAGGTACCTATCCAGGCACCTGAAGCACATCTTCAACGTGCCAAAGGCTTGCTCAATGACACACCTGGTGGTCATGTGGATCTGATTGTAGCGCTCTTGCTCCTCATTGGTGGGGTTTCTTACAGGTGTCATAAGCCAAGTTTGAAGGAGGCATCCCTTGTGTCCAATGAGCCAGCCCTTAAAGCTGTCTCCTGATAGGAAGAGGCCTAGAATGTTGGACTGCTATAGTATAAACGCATCATGACAGCTGCCAGGGAATCTGGCACACACCTGCAGAAATCTCTTCTTGTGGTTGCACACCAGCTGTGCATTGATGGAGTGAAAACCCTATTGGTTGATGTAAACTCCTGGTTCATGTGGTGGTCCTCGGATTGCCATGTATGTGCAATTGATTGCCTCCTGCGCCTGTGGGAAACCAGCCAGAGAGGCGAAACCGACTGCCCATTCATTCTGGTTATTGTCATCACTGGGGGGAGTTCACATAAGTGGACGCCCTGGCAAACAACCCATCCATCACCTGCCTTATACACTTATGTGCAGACGCCTGAGATGTCTCCGATGGCGCACTGGAAGGATCCAGAGGAAAAGAAATTGCGGGCAGTGGTGACTTTTACAGCGACGGGCAATGCGTGGCCACCAGGTCCAGCGGGGAGCAGCTCTTCTTCAAGGAGGCTGCAGATATCTGTGACCACCTGCCGGCTCAATCTGAGCCTGTATAGGCACTGCTCCTCAGAGGGGTCAAGGAAGCTCAACCTCTGTCTGTAGACCCTCTCACGTGGGTAGTGCCTCCTGCCACCTCGGTCCCTCTGTGGTTCTCCTCTCTGCTGTTCTCCAGATCTGTGTTGTACACCTCTCTCTCATGCACCTGCAGATCCCAACACAGCATGACTTCGCTGCCATAAATGGTCATTGTCTTGCTCCTCCAATGTCCTCTCGAATACATCCATCATGCCCCCAACCTGATCTTGTCGGTTTGAAAGGCTCCAAAGTTTTGAAAAAGCTGTGTCAACACAAGAACTCTCTGCCAAACGTTTGCCAGAGGGAACTGAGATGCCAACTGTAATAACTGAGCTTTAATTCACAGGGGGCAATCACAACTTTAAATACCCCCGTGAACTGCTGCTCAATCTCACCTCCGTTTCATTGGCAAGTTTCACGAGCCCCGGGAAACCGGTTCTGGAGACTTTAAATTTAAAGGTAAGTAAAATTCAATTTAAAAAGACCTAATTAACGTCTCATAAAGACATTAATTGCTGTGATAACTAACCGCCTGCCTGAACTAATTAAGGTCCTGACTGTGCCGTGTCGGTCACTCGCACGCATCCAAACGCGTCTCAGTTAAACCCAGAAGTGGGCGTGTTGGAGCTGGGTTGCAGTCGCGCTCCAAAAATCAATTATTTTAACTACCCACCCGTTCCCAACTCACCCATTCTTTGTGGTTCAAATTCCCCCCCCCCAGTGTATTTCTGACAGTGTCTGTCTTGGGCTCCAGTATCAGATCATATCTGTGTTAGTGGCTTGGATTTTAACTTGGAGTTGGGAAGAGGGTGGGGGGAATGTTAATAGGACGCAAAACCCTGAAGTGAAGTTAACGGGTTGGAATCTGCGATCCCAACTTAATTGAAGGATTAGATTTTTTTCTTCCGGGTTTCATGTCTCCAAGCTGTGCATTTGTCGTAATGTGTACATGCGTGGCACAATCTGAAGTCACTATTTAAAGGGCCAATGCAAATATGGAATTTGGAGGAGAAAGGAGGAAGTGAAGCCATGAATTCACAGAGTGCAAGGCCAGCAAGCAGATTCACAGATGCTTCCCTTGAAGTAGTGCTGGGTACAGTGAGGACCAGGAGGGAAATAATTTACCCCACCATTGAGGTGATATTTGTATTAATGTTTTTCTGACAGTGTCATCCCAGGCTCCAGTATCAGATTGTATCAGTACAGTGTGTTTCTGCAGTGTCTGTCAGAACTGGTGGACAGGTGCAAAAATTAATTTAAAAATCTAATGGAATGTTAGCCTTCATCTCAAGGGGGCTGGAATATAAAGTTATGCTACAGTTGTATAGGGCTCTGGTTAGACCACATCTGGAGTATTGCTTTCAGTTCTGGGCACCACACCTCAGGAAGGATATATTGGTCTTGGAGGTGGGGAGGGGGCTGGTGGGCACCGCAGATTCGCTGAGTCCAGAACAAGGGGCATAATCTTAAAATTAGAGCTAGGCTGTTCAGGGGCGATGTCAGAAAGCACTTCTTCACACAAAGGGTAGTGGAAATCTGGAACTCTCTCCCCAAAAGCTGTTGAGGCTCGGTCAATTGAAAACTTCAAAACTGAGATTGATAGATTTTTGTTAGGTAAGGGTATTAAGGAAGATGGAGCCAAGGCGAGTAAATGGAGTTAACATACAAATCAGCCATGATCTAATTGAATGGCAGAATAGGCTTGAGGGGCTGAATGGCCTATTCCTGATCCTATGTTCCTCAGTTTATCAAGGGATATGGATCAAAAAGTTGAGGTACAGATCAGCCATCATCTAATTGCATGGTGGAACAGGCTCGAGGGGCTGAATGGCCTCCTCCTGTTGCTGTAAATATATACAACTACTTAATATCATTGGTAGAAGGCAAACAATCCAAACACTATCCATCGCCCGTGCACCCTGGCATCTGGGTCGTAACCACGTGGAAACCTGTTATTGCATTCTGATGCATCAAGTCATTGTAACCTAAATAAAGCCCAAAGGTTTTGCAAACACTTTCATCAAGGTGAGGCCCCTTTAACAAAATGTGACATCACAGGGCAAGTCTCACCCTCACGCTGCGCATCACAGTGAGATCAGGTGCCACAATAGGTTTGTAAATTGGGTAAATTTGAGGCAGGAGGCTGCACAACCAGTTGAAGTGAAGGAAAGGGAGCTGGATTCATTGGCTGATCTGTCTAGGAGTGAAAGCGTTTGGGTAGAAGATCTGAGCAGCTTTGCTTTGTGAAGGCAGCGTGAACAATGGAAGTATCACAAGCCAGCTGACACCCGGAAGGCCGTTGCTGTAGAAGGTTTGTTTATATCTGTAGTTCCAGCTTGTATCATTCTCTGTGGAAGTCAGAGTGAGTAACAGTAAAATCTGCTGTGGTGACCGTGCAGCTACAAAGGCTCAAATCCTGGAAACTGAAACCAGTCCATATAAATTGTGCATTTTCTCCTGGTCAGTACATGTTGGTTGTTGTGATCAGCTTGTCCTGGAGCCTGGGATAATCTGTGGGACAGCACAACTTTAACCAACAATTTAAACAGTCGAGAGAGTCAGCCTGAATTGATAATTTAAACCTCTGTTTGGCGTTGAGCGGTGTCCCACACAGAGTGCAGTTTTGACATGGGATGAATGGGACTAAATAAGGTGAGAGGAGAGAAGGAACAACTGAATAATCAGCTACTCAAAGCTCAAAGTGTCCACCAGCACTGAGAGCTCAGGTTGAAGACTCTAAGAATGAGGGGGGGGGGGATGTTGAAGAAATTCTTCATGCAGATGGTTATTAGAACAAGTGGTTGTTGAGACAGAAACTGTAAAATCATTTAAGTAGGAATTGGATATTTGAAAAGGAAGAATGCTAAAGGATACAGGGAAAGGCAAGGATTAGTTGACATTAGTTGAAAAGCTTGCACTGGGCACAGTTGGACAATCCAAATGGTTCCCTTCTGTGCTATAATTGAGCAGCAGTAGATGGGGAGTTGGCTGGATTGGTCTGTGGGCTACAGTCATTATTTAGTCTAATGGGCAAATCAAGCAGATTCAACTGTTTGAACATTTGGACAGATCCAGTAACACTGAGGCACAGTGCTTTATTTATTGTCACTGTGAGATCTCCTGTGACTTTACCCATAGGTAGGCAGAGGCCTGGAGTGTGGTTACTGATATTCACTGGGCCTGCAATTGGAAACTTAGGGCTGGATGTTTCTCCTTGGCAGTAATCCCACTGGAGCTACATTGACTGAGATTGGTACTTGCCCTACCACTCCTGACACAGGCCCAGGTGTTAACTTTCAAAAGGGAATTGGATATATACTTGTAATGGAGAAATTTTCAGGGCTATGGAGAAAGAGTGGAGGAGTGGGACTTATTGGATAGCTCTTTAAAAGAGCCGGCACAGACACAATAGGCTGAATGGCCTTCTATGGTTCTAGGTGGAATTTCCTCACTGGGCTAATTTAAATATGTGAAGTGGCGAGAGTGTTGGAGAAATGAAGGCTTGAGATGCACAGATCAGGGACTCAGCAGCAGTGGCACCACGACTGTATTTTGTAACTCGTGCAGGAAAATAGCATTGGGAATGAAAATCACAATTCCATAGCTACAGATTCCCACCCTGGCCACACGGTAGCCTCAACTAATTTTCCTGAGCTACAGAACTCAAAATTCATTTTCCTCATTGGAAAACTGATTACAAGTGTTCTAATAACACACCAAGCCAGCAGAGTGGGAGAGAATAGAAGTTTTGGAGAGGGAGGGAAGATATTGACAGAAGAATAATTGGAGATAGGGTGCTCGATACAGAGGAAGAGAAAAGAAAGACAGACACAGAGAATATGAAGAGAGCTCAGAGAGGGAGGTGGGAAAAACTTCACAAGACAGAGAGACTCTCACAGAGGCAGCTATTGCAGCAAATAGGTACTGTACCAATTTCTTCCATTCTTTTGAGCTGTAGGCAATATTTGAACCACAGAAAATACTGTATTCTGGGGGGAGAAAGATAGTGGCTATTTTAAACTGAAAATGGACCCAGGTGTTACTGATATCGTCTGGACTTGGCAATCTCTGGGTCCTTGCCAAGGACCTCTCAGACCACCTGCTTAGGTACTGCCAATTAAAGCACTTTGTTAGTGTCAGACTGCTCCTCTTGTGCCAGTGATCCAGGTTCACCTGATGGCATTGCAGCCATTCTGGACCTTCACTTTGATTCTGAAGAATCAATTGTCCAACTCCAGAACCGATGGAATCTTCTGCCTTTAATACTTGGGTGGCATCAGAATCTGTGGCCAATAAGGTTGCAAGAAAAGAAACAAGTTGATTAGTTTTGCGCCCAGAACCTGCATTAAGTATAAACAGGTTAAATGGCTCACTGGATAAGGGGAGCGGTTAAATGGGTCACTGGATAAGGGGAGCGGTTAAATGGCTCACTGGATAAGGGGAGTGGTTAAATGGGTCACTGGATAAGGGGAGCGGTTAAATGGCTCACTGGATAAGGGGAGTGGTTAAATGGCTCACTGGATAAGGGGAGCGGTTAAATGGGTCACTGGATAAGGGGAGTGGTTAAATGGGTCACTGGATAAGGGGAGTGGTTAAATGGGTCACTGGATAAGGGGAGCGGTTAAATGGGTCACTGGATAAGGGGAGCGGTTAAATGTCTATGGTTGTCCTTGTTGCAATCCAGTAATTTTGTGTGTAATTTCTTCTGCCACAGGTACACAGTTGGTATCAGGATGAGCGAGAGGAACAAAACCACAAAGACAAGTGGATCCAATACAAGAGAGGTACATCACAACCAAAATCTAATCACTGCCAGTAGAGATACCGCAAAGGAGGGAGCAATGTAACTGAAACTCTCCTCACACCCTCCCTGTGTGACCCAGTACCAACTCTACATCTTTAATTTGTTTTTTATTAACGGCCTAAAACCAACCCCCACAGACCAATCAAAACACGGAGTCAATGGATGAGGATTGTGTTAAACCAACTCTCTCCCTTCAGTTTTTTGTTTATTTGTTCATGGGATGTGGGCGTCGCTGGCAAGGCCAGCAGATGCTGTTGTTCCCATGCGCCTGCTGCCCTTGTCCTTCTATGATGTGGAGATGCCAGTGATGGACTGGGGTTGACAAATGTAAGGAATCTTACAACACCAGGTTATAGTCCAACAGTTTTATTTGAAAATCGCAAACTTTCGGAGGCTTTCTCCTTCGTCAGATGAAGTGTGGGATTCCTTGAATGTTACCGCATTTATAGTCAGAGAACAATGCCTGGTGATTACAGATAATCTTTCCAACTGCCCGTTGTCAAGGCAATCAAAGTGTTCAGACAGAGAGATGTTACATACAGGACCACCGAATATACAAACGGCCAGAACAAAAGACAGACAGTCAGAGAGAGAGAAACATCCGAAAGGAAGAGAAAGACAGAGAATGACCCGTTGTATTAAAAACAGATAACTTTTTTTCGCTGGTGGGGTTACGTGTAGCGTGACATGAACCCAAGATCCCGGTTGAGGCCGTCCTCATGGGTGCGGAACTTAGCTATCAATTTCTGCTCAACGATTTTGCGTTGTCGTGTGTCTCGAAGGCCGCCTTGGAGTACGCTTACCCGAAGGTCGGTGGATGAATGTCCATGACTGCTGAAGTGTTCCTCGACTGGGAGGGAACCCTCCTGTCTGGCGATTGTTGCGCGGTGTCCGTTCATCCGTTGTTGCAGTGTCTGCATGGTCTCGCCAATGTACCATGCTCCGGGGCATCCTTTCCTGCAACGTATGAGGTAGACAACGTTGGCCGAGTCACAGGAGTATGAACCATGTACCTGGTGGGTGGTGTCCTCTCGTGTGATGGTGGTATCTGTGTCGATGATCTGGCATGTCTTGCAGAGGTTCAAACAGCCACCCAACCTCAAACAGACCATCGTTCGCAGCAAATTACCCAGCTTTCAGGAGAACAGCGTCCACGACACCACACAACCCTGCCACGGCAACCTCTGCAAGACATGCCAAATCTCTCTCTGTCTTTTGTTCTGGCCGTTTGTATATTGGGTGGTCCTGTATGTAACATCTCTTTGTCTGAACACTTTGATTGCCTTGACAACGGGCAGTTGGAAAGATTATCTGTAATCGCCAGGTATTGTTCTCTGACTATAAATGCGGTAACATTCAAGGAATCCCACACTTCACCTGACGAAGGAAAAAGCCTCCGAAAGCTTGTGATTTTCAAGTAAAACTGTTGGACCATAACCTGGTGTTGTAAGATTCCTTACACTTGTCCTTCTAGGTGGTAGAGGTCGCGGGTTTGGGAGGTGCTGTCGAAGGAGCCTTGGCGAGTTGCTGTAGTGCATCCTGGTTTGGCACACACTGCAGCCACAGTGCGCCGGTGGTGAAGGGAGTGAATGTTTAGGGCGGTGGATGGGGTGCGAATCAAGTGGGCTGCTTTGTCGTGGATGGTGTTGAGCTTCTTGAGTGTTGTTGGAGCTGCACTCATCCAGGCAAGTGGAGAGTATTCCATCACACTCCTGACTTGTGCCTTGTAGATGGTGGAAAGGCTTTGGGGAGTCAGGAGGTGAGTCACTCGCCGCAGAATACCCAGCCTCTGACCTGCTCTCGTAGCCACAGTATTTATGTGGCTGGTCCAGTTAAGTTACTGGTCAATGGTGACCCCCCAGGATGTTGATGGTGGGGGATTCAGCAATGGTAATGCCGTTGAATGTCAAGGGGAGGTGGTTAGACTCTCCTTTGTTGGAGATGGTCATTGTTTGGCACTTGTCTGGCGCGAATGTTACTTGCCACTTATCAGCCCAAGCCTGGATGTAGTCCAGGTCTTGCTGCATGCGGGCTCGGACTGCTTCATTATTTGAAGGATTGCGAATGGAACTGAACACTGTGCAATCATCAATGAATATCCCCATATCTGACCATATGATGGAGAGAAGGTCATTGATGAAGCAGCTGAAAATGGTTGGGCCTCGGACACTGCCCTGAGGAGCTCCTGTAACAATGTTCTGGGGCTGAGATGATTGGCCTCCAACAACCACTACCATCTTCCTTTGTGCTATGTGTGACTCCAGCCACTGGAGAGTTTTCCCCCAAATTCCCATTGACTTCAATTTTACTAGGGCTCCTTGGTGCGACACTCGGTCAAATGCTGCCTTGATGTCAAGGGCAGTCACTCTCACCTCACCTCTGGAATTCAGCTCTTTTGTCCATGTTTGGACCAAGGCTGTAATGAAGTCTGGAGCCGAGTGGTCCTGACGGAACCCAAACTGTGCATCAGTGAGCAGGTTACTGGTGAGTAAGTGCTGCTTGACAGCACTGTCGATGACACCTTCCATCACTTTGCTGATGATTGAGAGTAGACTGATGGGGCGGTAATTGGCCGGATTGGATTTGTCCTGCTTTTTGTGGACTGGACATACCTGGGCAATTTTCCACATTGTCGGGTGGATGCCAGTATTGTAACTGTACTGGAACAGTTTGGCTAGAGGCGCAGCTAGTTCTGGAGCACAAGGCTTCAGCACTACAGCCAGGATGTTGTCGGAGCCCCTAGCCTTTGCCATATCCAGTGCACTCAGCTGTTTCTTGATATCACGTGGAGTGAATCAAATTGGCTGAAGACTGGCTTCTGTGATGGTGAGGATATTTGGAGGAGGCCGAGATGGGTCATCCACTTGGCACTCCTGGCTGCAAACGCTTCAGCCTTGTCTTTTGCACTCGTGATGGACTCCACCATCATTGAGGATGGGGATGTTCACGGAGCCTCCTCCTGCTGTTAGTTGTTTAATTGTCTCCCACCATTGACGACTGGATGTGGCAGGACTGCAGAGCTTTGATCTGATCCATTGGTTGTGGAATCGCTTAGCTCTGTCTATACCATGTTGCTTATGCTATTTCGCATGGATGAAGTGCTGAGATGTAGCTTCACCAGGTTGGCACCTCATTTTAGGTACACCTGGTGCTGCTCCTGGCATGCTCTTTGACACTCCTCATTTAACCAGGGTTGATCCCCTGGCTTGTTGGTAATGGTAGAGTGAGGAATATGCCAGGCCACGAGGTTACAGATTGTGTTGGAATACAATTCTGCTGCTGCTGATGGCCCACAGCGCCTCATGGGTGCCCAGTTTTGAGCTGCTAGATCTGTTCTGAATCTGTCCCATTTAGCACGGTGATAGTGCCACACAACACGTTGGATGGTGTCCTCAGTGCGAAGACGGGACTTCATGTCCTCAAAGAACTCAAGCAAATTGGTCAGAGATGACTTCCCCTTCGTAAAGCCATGCTGACTTTGTCCTATTAAATTATGTTTATCCAAATGTTCTGCTACTGTCTCCTTAATAATAGACTCTAAAATTTTACCCACCACAGGTGTTAGGCGAACTGGTCTATAATTTCCAGCCATCTGACTACTACCCTTTTTAAATAAGGGTGTTACATTAGCAGTTTTCCAATCTGCCGGGACTTTTGCCGAGTCCAGAGAATTTTGGAAAATTATTACCAAAGCCTCCACAATCCCTACTGCCACTTCCCTCATGACCCTGGGATGTAAGCCATCAGGTCCAGGGGATTTATCCGCCTTGAGTCCCATTAATTTACTGAGTACCAATTCCTTCGTGATTTTAATCGTATTTAGCTCCCCCCCCCCCCTAGAGCCCCCTGTTTGTCCAGTGTTGGGATATTCTTAGTGTCCTCTACCGTAAAGACTGAAACAAAATATTTGTTCAGCATTTTTGCCATCTCCATGTTTCCCACCATTAATTTCCCGGTCTCATCCTCTAAGGGACCTACGTTTGCCTTAGCCACCCTTTTTCATTTTATATAACTGTAGAAACTCTTGCTATCTGTTTTTATATTTTTTGCTAATTTATTTTCATAATCTATCTTCCCATTCTTAATGAATCCTTTGGTTACTTTTTGCTGTCTTTTGAAGACTTCCCAATCTTCTATCCTCCCACTAAGTTTGGCTACCTTATATGTCCTTGTTTTTAGTCGGATACTATCCTTAATTTCTTTACTTAGCCACGGATGGCTGTCATTTCTTTTACACCCTTTTTTACTCAGTGGAATATATATTTTTTGAAGGTTGTAAAATAACTCCTTGAATGAACACCACTGCTCATGTACCGTCTTACCCTTTAATCTATTTTCCCAGTCCACTTTAATCAATTCTGCTCTCATACCATCATAGTCTCCTTTATTCAAGCTCAGTACACTTGTTTGAGAACCAACCTTCTCACCCTCTAATTGGATATGGAATGTAACCATGTTATGGTCACTCATTCCAAGGGGATCCTTAACTAGGACATTATTAATTAATCCTGGCTCATTACACAGGTCCAGGTCCAAGGTTGCTTGTCCCCTTGTAGGATCAGTTACATACTGCTCAAGAAATCCATCCCTAATACACTCAATAAACTCTCCCTCAAGGCTGCCCTGCCCAATTTGATTTGTCCACTTAATATGATAGTTAAAATCCCCCATAATTATAGCTGTTCCCTTATTACATGCCCCGACTATTTCCTGATTAATACTTCTTCCAGCAGAGTTGCAACTATTAGGAGGCCTATATACTACGCCCACGAGTGTTTTTTTCCCCTTATTATTCCTTATTTCTACCCAAACTGTTTCATTATCCTGATCCTTTGTCCCAATATCATTTCTCTGTATTACAGTGATTCCTTCCTTTATTAACATAGCCACCCCACCTCCCCTTCCTTCCTGCCTGTCCTTCCTGATTGTTAAATACCCTGGCATATTTAATTCCCAGTCGTTGTCACCCTGCAGCCATGTTTCTGTAATGGTCACAAGATCATACCCATGCGTAGTTATTTGCGCCGTTAACTCGTCCATTTTGTTACGAATGCTGCATGCATTCAGATAAAGAACTTTCAAATATGTTTTGTGACACTTAGTTCCTGCTTTTTCCTTTTTTAACACTTTACCTTTTACTCCATACCTTCTGTGCCTTCCTGACACGCTTTCCTCTGTCTCCCTGCTCAGGTTCCCAACCCCCTGCCACAGCTTTGATGCTGGGTTAATCGCCTTACTTCTTCTAGTTATTATTTTATCTGTCATGCCTAAAGTACACTTTCTTTCCGCTGCTCTACGCTTTTCCCTCTCACTTGTTCTTGAACAACTGTTTGTACTATTTGTATTGTAGATTTCCCCTGGGTCTTCCCCTCTCTTGCTGCTCTCAATTTTATTCCCTTCTGACTCCCCGCTCAGGTTCCCATCCCCCCACCACTCTAGTTTAAACCTTGAGAGAAGAAGGCTCTCTCTCTCCTCTTCCCTACTCTTCTCCTCTTTTCTCTTCACCACCCGGCAGTCACAAGGAACACACACTGCAGTTCAACATCATGCAAGAAGAAGAGGACATTGAGTTCTGAACAGCTGATCAACCTTCAGGCCCGATGAGCAAAATCCTTGGTTTAAAGGTTGTATATATATTAATGATTTGCCTGATGTGTGTATGAATTGTTAAATCATTACATAATAACATTGCGAATTATTAAGTTTATAGCGGGATTTTATAAAGGAAAGTCATGTGTATCATTTGATTTTGCTTCATGAATGCTCGTATGAATGATAACATCATTAAATAATTACTTTTGATTAACAAAACTACCGTGAGTGAGGGTGACTTTTTTTGCTTGGCTATTCGCCCAGGGTCCAAGAACCACACAAAATAAGGAATTCCCTACAATTAATGGCACCCCAAATGCGACCCTGTCATAGTCAGATAAAGAAAGTAAAAATGATGGGCGCTAAATTGGGCTGCATAGCACCCGTTGTTTCGGTGCTACACGGCCTCGTTGACATCCAAGATGGCGTCTTCATGCGCACGCATGTTTCCAGCGTGTCGTGCACCGGACGCCATTTGGTATAGGAGTTAGCGTAAATACTGAATGCTGGAAGCATGTAAAGTAGGGAGAAAATGCGTACAATCAGTGTGCGATGTTGATTTAAAGTGATAGACACCATTTTGGATCCTAACGCTCAACTCAACGCACAGTCTTAACCCGGACCATCTGAATGAGTCTTACAGAGCCTGGAGGACTCCCCACCAGCGCTATTTAAAGGGGCCATGCAGGTGTTGCAGGTTAGCTGTTGGATTATTGCATCTGGCTGCTGGTGGAGTAGGAAGTGCTTTTTGAAGCTTACTGAGAGTTTCTAGACTACACTTGAGAATGGTTTGGCAGGTACTGCCTTACGGGTCGGAAAGTTACAACCATGGTTGAACAACATTCCTGGTAACCATGGGCGGTCTGCTAGGCCTCCCGCTGGGAATTGAGCACGACTGGGAACATGCAGAAAGGCCACGCGTGGCAGGTCAAGCTGCGAGGAGACGGAGGAAGGGAGGTGCAGGGCACTGAGCAGGAGGCCTGTCCCAATAAGGGCCTTCCGGGACCAATTCTCTTACCTCAACATGACCGAGGAGGATTGCATCTGACAGCTGAGGTTCACCAAGGAAGCCGTGACCGAGATCTGTCAACTCGTGCGGCCACAACTGCAGCCTCAGAGCAGGGCGAGGACAGCATTGCCTGTGGCAGTGAAGGTCACCGTGGCACTGAATTTCTACGGCTCAGGAGCATTTCAGGCCTCTGCTGGCAACATGTGCAACATCTTGCAGTATGCAGTGCACTGCTGCATAAGGGAGGTCACAGACGCACTGTACCACATGAGGAACAGGTTCAGCACCTTCCCTCTCCACAGACACAAGCAGAATGAGCGAGCACGGGGGTTCGCACGATTTGCTGGCTTACAAAATAGTGCAGTGTGCCATTGACTGCACACATATTGCCCTGCGTGCCCTGCACATCAACTCAGCCGTCTTCATCCACCGAAAGGGCTTCCACTCCCTCAACGTGCAGTTGGTGTGCGGCCACACGCATCGAATCATGGAAGTCGATGCCCACTACCCCGGGAGCAGTCATGACACCTTCGTCATGCGGCAGTCTAACGTGCCAGCTATCTTTCACCTGACTCGACAAGTCAAAGGCTGGCTACTGGGTGACCAGGGCTATCCCCTCACACCATGGCTCATGACTCCGGTCAGGAACCCATGCACACGTGCACAGCAGGCCTATAATGAGAGCCATGCTGCCACACGAAACATCGTCGAGCACACCATAGGCATCCTCAAACAATGCTTCCGATGCCTGGACCAGTCTGGAGGAGCCCTGCAGTACTCCCCTGAGTGGGTGGGCAGATTTGTGGTGGTATGCTGCATGCTGCACAACCTCGCCATCATGAAGGACCAGCCTCTGCCACCAATGATTGGAGAAGACCCTGAGACAGCTGTGGAGGATGAGGAGGAGGAGGTGGAAGAGGCTGAGGAGGAGGAGGAGGAGTGTGTGGAGCCGGAAGAGGAAATGGAGGATGACGCAAGGGTGCAACAGGAACCACACGCCTTCTCTGCAACGACTCTGCGTGCTCGCCTGATCCGTGCCCTCTATCAATAATGTCAACTACATCCCCCAACTCACCAACAGTCCTACACTCCCCACCTTTCCACTCCCACAAGACAATCAAATCGCCCTCCGTCTGATTACTCGTTGGTTTCCTTCTCATCTCATTGCATGAATAAAAACCACTGCCAAATGCAAAATCAAAGTCTCATTTATCAATGAATAAATGAAATTATGCAAACATAACAGAACTATTCGCCTTTGCGCATTCCCTTAGTGCCTTTTGTTCGTGTGCCTTTACCTATCCTAGTGCTCCTACAAGGTGCTTCTCCAGTGGCTGGAGCATGTGTGGTGGGAGGCTGCTGGCCTTCAGTTGACGAGTGTGCAGATGGCCTTGGAGGATGACCTCGAGCAGCTCTGGGCTAGGACAGCCCAGCTTCAGACTGCACCATCTCACCATGGGCTGCAGAAGTCTGGCCTGGCTGGCCGAGAGGCAACAACAGGGGCACTGGTGGAGTGGCAGGGGTGGGAGCAGGAATGCTGTCATCCTGAGAGAGGACAGCAGGTCCGACTGCCATGGCACCACTGCCGATCTCCCGGGGCGGCACCTCAGCAATCCTGGTGATCAGCTGGAGAACGGATTGCTGGAGTGGAGTGATGCCCTGGAAGCACCGTTCCACAGTGGTCCCCAGAGCCACGATAGCAGGAGTCTGAGCTTCCAAATGCAGCAATCAGACCTTGGATGGCAGATGCTTGTGCTGCAATGGAAGCTGTGACATCAGTCATCAGACGCTGCATCATGGTGGGTTCCACAGGTGTGCTGATGGAGGTGACCACCCGTTCCATGTTGGAAAGGATGGGCTCCAAGCCCTGCGTAAAGCCCTGTGCCGAGTTGGAGCTGGACTCCATGTCCCTTCTCATTGTGCGCAGGCTTTCTGGTAGGCTTTCCTGTGCCCCAAGCATTTGTTGGTGTACGCCCATCAGCCGTCTTCCGTAGCTTGGCCCATCGACATCCTCATCTGACTCCTCTGCAGCAGAACTAGTGAGCGACCTCGCCCTCTAGCGAGCTGGAACCTGTGGTATCCGTTCCCCTCGCCCCGGCTCCTGCGCACTTGTGCTCAGTGTCTCACCATGTGCAGATCCCTCCTCTAACCTAACCTCTAAAGGACGCGCAGTGTCAGTCTCTGAGCTGGTGGAAGCAAGTGTCAGATCGAGTGACGGTGTGGCTTCAGTGTCCTCCTCTTCCTCCTCCTCCTCCTCGGACTGTGCCGCCATGTGTTCTTGGGTATCTGTAATGACAAAGGGAAACAGGTTGAGTTGTGGAGTGGGGAGAGGAGCAAGTAAGACGTACGTGCTGACAGCATCTGCAGCACGTGAGTCAGAAAAGATTATGGGAGGATGGAGATGTGGAAAAGGAGACGGAGCACTAGATATGCAGAGACCCCTTCATCGGGACCACCAGCACGACATGTTGTCATGGCTGCAGCAATGGCCCGCCCAATGATCTGAAGCACTGTCTCCTCTAGGGGGTGAGGACTTGTTAGCGTCCCTGTCCACACTCAGGTCCTTCCTGCTGCCAGCTGTTATGCGCCGACTTCTCCTGAAAGACAGAGGACAGTGTGTCAGTGAGTATCTTGTAAGGTGCGTGGTTGATGTGCCTGTCGTGGTCAACTAGCTGCCACTTTGTGTAACTTGTGAGTGGTGGTTGTGTGGCCTGCAAGTGTGGTACTATGTGCGGGTGAGATGCAGCATGGCGTGCGCAGCATTGCGTATGGATGGGCATTGTTTGTTGGTGGGTGGGTGACGGGGAGTGTGATGCATGGAGCAGTGGTGCAGTTGGTAGGATGTGCCACTTGACACTTACATTCACTCACCTTGACCACTCGTGTCCAATCACTGAACTTCTTTTGGCACTGCACCCAAGTGCGTGGTGCAATGCTCCTGGCGTTGACTTCCTGCGCCACAGTGGCCAATGCCCGCGGAGCTGCAGTCTGGAGGGTCTCCTGCCACCCTGCGGGTACATGTTGGCCCTCCTTTCGTCCACTCCTTCCACCAAGGCCTCCAGAGCATCATCGGAGATGCATGGAGCCTTCTCTCGTGCTGGTCCTGCCATCCTCGCGGCCATCTTTCCCTTCTCCAAATAAGCTGTGTACCTGCCATTTGAAATGAGCACCTGCACCTTTAAGAGGTGCAGGCTGCTGATGACGTGCGCTGTGCACGCCCCATTTTCAACTTTCTAATTCTCTGTGCAGCCTCTCAGTGCTGGCTGCATGGAGATATCATGGTAAGTCGCAGGCAGCATGAAGTTCACGTGCTGCCTGCGTGGGGGCCATCGGGCCCGGGGTACTAGCGCATCACGCTATCACTGCCCTAAAACGGCCCTTATTAAATTTTTCCCCCATTGTGTCCTAGCAGAAAGGGGTATGCTGGAGCTAACGTATGTGTGGAAGGTATAACAGAACAAGTTAAAACAATACTGGAGCTAACGTTGAGACAAACATAGTTTTCTGGGCAGGAACGAGTGGAAGGTATAATTGGAAGGTTAAAGGATAACGTTTGAGAATCAGAAACAGATAGAGACGGGTGAAATATAACAATGGAAGCAGCAATTCAAAAATGCATAGCAATGGAGTTACCAAGGAAACTAACAAAACAGACTGAAATATGGCTACATACCATCAGCAAACAAAAGAAAAGTGATGAGAAGGTAAAGCAAAGGTTACATCAGAAGTAGCTAACCTAAAGAAAGAGTGTAAGGGTTGAAAGATATTTCTAAGAAGGAACAGGAAGAGAAAGGGCAATTGTTAGAGCATCTTACATTGATTAGGGCAAATAATGTTATGTGTGCGGAGGCTTTTAAAGAAATAAGTCAAAGCTGTGAGGTATTGGAACAAAGTGTACTGGAAGTGTTAGAGAGGATCGACCTAAAGACAGCCATGCGAGTACAATTGAGATCCAATAAAGAATGCTGTAGAGGGCCAAAAATATCTCAATTCCATTGTAAATGGAGGATAGCTGAATTAGGAAAAGCTCTGCAGGTATGCACCATGCAAGCTCCAGCATGGGAAAAAGAGGGTCCCAGAATAAACATCTATGCTGATAAGAAATGTTACAACTATGATAAAAAGGGACATTTTGCCAGAGGCTGTGGAGCACCCCCGCAGGGAGGCAGGAATTGGGGGAGGGGAGGAACGAGCCAAGCTCTGTCCCAGTTTGGCATTCATGAAAAACTGTATCAAAGATAAATCAGTCTGATGAAATAGAGAAGGAGAAGAGGGAAGATCCCGTCTCTTTTCTATTGTTGTACAAGCTACAGTATGTGTTCCTTCGTCTTCAGTGCACTGTCTCTTTCAAACGCCTGTGTGGCTCTTACTGTCTCTTTCAAACGCCTGTGTGGCTCTTACTGTCTCTTTCAAACGCCTGTGTGGCTCTTACTGTCTCTTTTAAACGCCTGTGTGGTTCTTACTGTCTCTTTCAAACGCCTGTGTGGCTCTTACTGTCTCTTTCAAACGCCTGTGTGGCTCTTACTGTCTCTTTTAAACGCCTGTGTGGCTCTTACTGTCTCCTTTAAACGCCTGTGAGGCTCTTACTGTCTCTTTCAAACGCCTGTGTGGCTCTTACTGTCTCTTTCAAACGCCTGTGTGGCTCTTACTGTCTCTTTCAAACGCCTGTGTGGCTCTTACTGTCTCTTTCAAACGCCTGTGTGGTTCTTACTGTCTCTTTCAAACGCCTGTGTGGCTCTTACTGTCTCTTTTAAACGCCTATGTGGCTCTTACCTTCTCTTTTAAATGCCTGTGTGGCTCTTACTGTCTCTTTTAAACGCCTGTGTGGCTCTTACTGTCTCTTTCAAACGCCTGTGTGGCTCTTACTGTCTCTTTCAAACGCCTGTGTGGCTCTTACTGTCTCTTTCAAACGCCTGTGTGGCTCTTACTGTCTCTTTAAACGCCTGTGTGGCTCTTACTGTCTCTTTCAAACGCCTGTGTGGCTCTTACTGACTCTTTTAAACGCCTGTGTGGCTCTTACTGTCTCTTTCAAACGCCTGTGTGGCTCTTACTGTCTCCTTTAAACGCCTGTGTGGCTCTTACTGTCTCTTTTAAACGCCTGTGTGGCTCTTACTGTCTCTTTTAAACGCCTGTGTGGCTCTTACTGTCTCCTTTAAACGCCTGTGAGGCTCTTACTGTCTCCTTTAAACGCCTGTGTGGTTCTTACTGTCTCTTTCAAACGCCTGTGTGGCTCTTACTGTCTCTTTCAAACGCCTGTGTGGCTCTTACTGTCTCTTTCAAACGCCTGTGTGGTTCTTACTGTCTCTTTCAAACGCCTGTGTGGCTCTTACTGTCTCTTTTAAACGCCTATGTGGCTCTTACCTTCTCTTTTAAATGCCTGTGTGGCTCTTACTGTCTCTTTTAAACGCCTGTGTGGCTCTTACTGTCTCTTTCAAACGCCTGTGTGGCTCTTACTGTCTCTTTCAAACGCCTGTGTGGCTCTTACTGTCTCTTTCAAACGCCTGTGTGGCTCTTACTGACTCTTTCAAACGCCTGTGTGGCTCTTACTGTCTCTTTCAAACGCCTGTGTGGCTCTTACTGTCTCTTTCAAACGCCTGTGTGGCTCTTACTGTCTCTTTAAACGCCTGTGTGGCTCTTACTGTCTCTTTCAAACGCCTGTGTGGCTCTTACTGACTCTTTTAAACGCCTGTGTGGCTCTTACTGTCTCTTTCAAACGCCTGTGTGGCTCTTACTGTCTCCTTTAAACGCCTGTGTGGCTCTTACTGTCTCTTTCAAACGCCTGTGTGGCTCTTACTGTCTCCTTTAAACGCCTGTGTAGCTCTTACTGTCTCTTTTAAACGCCTGTGTGGCTCTTACTGTCTCCTTTAAACGCCTGTGAGGCTCTTACTGTCTCCTTTAAACGCCTGTGTGGTTCTTACTGTCTCTTTTAAACGCCTGTGAGGCTCTTACTGTCTCTTTAAACGCCTGTGTGGCTCTTACTGTCTCTTTTAAACGCCTGTGTGGCTCTTACTGTCTCTTTTAAACGCCTGTGAGGCTCTTACTGTCTCTTTAAACGCCTGTGTGGCTCTTACTGTCTCTTTTAAACGCCTGTGTGGCTCTTACTGTCTCTTTAAACGCCTGTGTGGCTCTTACTGTCTCTTTTAAACGCCTGTGCGGCTCTTACTGTCTCTTTTAAACACCTGTGAGGCTCTTACTGTCTCTTTTAAATGCCTGTGTAACTCTTACCTTCTCTTTTAAATGCCTGTATGGCTCTTACTGTCTCTTTTAAACGCCTGTATGGCTCTTACTGTCCCTTTTAAACGCCTGTGAGGCTCTTACTGTCTCTTTTAAACACCTGTGTAGCTCTTACTCTCTCTTTTAAACGCCTATATGGCTCTTACTGTCTATTTTAATCACCTGTGTAGCTCTTACTGTCTCTTTTAAACGCCTGTGTGGCTCTTACTCTCTCTTTTAAACGCCTGTGCGGCTCTTACTGTCTCTTTTAAAAGCTTGTGTGAATGTTTGAGGCCATTGGCTGTGGCTCCTCTTTCTTTTTCAAGACAAAGAAATGTTACAAAGGTTTTGTTTAAATATGAAAACTAACTTTTCCTTTAGTGAAATTCAACATTACAGTTTTTTTTGAAAGGCGCCTGGAGAAAGAACGAAATGAAAGACGATGTAATTTAAGCATGTGCTATATTGATAAGTTTATCTGTTTGTCTTGTGTTTAATATCGTTTGTCTTGTGTTTAATTCTGATATTGCTGAATTAAAATTGGAGTTATTGAGGTTAATTAACCTAATAAATTGTGGAAACCAGACTTTTACTGTGGCCAAGTAAAATTCTGGTTCTTATAAAACAATGTGAACATCTCAAACTCCGGACATGAGATTATCACATGAAAATTGGCATTTTGAATTTCTTAAATGCTTTAATGATTTGAAGTTTAAGTTGTAGTGAGTATTGGTGAGCGTAAATTGAAGTGTTAAATTATTGAGACATTTTAAGTGACTCCATGGGGCCAATTTTCAGAAGGCCGAGCGGGTGCGTTGGGGGCAGGAGGGGTTCCTAAAATGGCAGAATCCCGGAGCGGGTTCGGAGCCCGGCTCCAATCCACTGGCTTCCGGGTTCCCCAGTGACTCGTTCGGGACTCCTGAATGCGGGACTCCCACCGGCAAATAAAGCCGGCGGGATGCTGCTTTAGATAGTTAGTCAGATAGTTGAGGTACTTGACAGACCTCATTGAGTGGAGATTTTGGCAGGGGTGCAATTTTGAAGGATTCTCAGCGTGTTTCCCGTGCTGTGGGAAACACTCCCTGTTGGAGCAGACGTGTTTCAGCCAGTGGGAGATGCAAAGGATTATTTGACAGGTGGGGAGGAAACCTCATTTATTGCAGCAGGGCACTCTGTCACTTCAGACAAAGTTTTGACCGCAACACCTTTGTCTTTCCACTCAAAATTATTAATTTATAACCTAAACTCTGCTGTGCAAACACATTTACCTACTTTGCGGACCCCCTCAAACTCACACCGTCGGGATGGGGGGGCGCCATTGCTGCATTCATCACCTCATCCGAGGACGAGCAACATCACCAGCCTCGCCAGGCACGCCGTCCACCTCCGCCACGTGGAGCTCCACGACACAGTGCTGCGCCACAGGCACCTGCAAAAAATAGTCGTGCAACTACACATACACCCACTGTAGGGTGACCCAATGGGTGGCATCAAGTGTGGGTGTTCATGGTGAACATCATGAAAGGGACTTATTGCACAAGCCAGTCAAGAATGGCCAAGACGTGACAGTAGTGGTGATAATAATAATAATTAATGTGCCATTAACAAAAATCAAATTTAAATAAAAATTATGACAAACCGGCAGGTCCTCTGAGGAATCACCCTCTGCTGTCACGGCGGTCGCTGAAGGCCCTGTAAGAGAATAGAAGGCAATATTAAGCATGATGACAGATGCTGAAGTGCTGAAGATGGCGAGGCATGTTAATATCAATTGCTATTGTGAGTGCTGAATGTTAAAGTTCTGTCACCAGCCGTTTGTCGGGTGCCAGTCTCGAGGATGCGGCTCCAGAGCCTCCTGCTCCGCATCCGTGAGGACAACCAGATGTTGCAGCCCTTCTCCGGTCTTCGCCCTCTCCCGTGCATTCTGTGCGTGAGTGAGGGATGGTGACGTGGCCAACTGCTGAATGCATTGGTTTGGGTGCGGCTGACCCATGAAAGAAATGCATCAGAGGGTGAGTATGAGACAGAGCCATGACATTGTATGAGGATTGGGTTGAGTGGTAGTGGTGAAATGAGTACTGGGGAGGTGAGGAAGTGCAGGTAAGTTGAGGATGAGGTTTGAGCGGGTGTGAGGAGTGATGTGATAGAGTCGTGTTGGCAGTGCAGAATGAGTTGTGGGGTGGGGGTGGTGATGTGGAAGACGGAGTATAGGAGAATGAGTAAGTGTACTCACTTTGGCTGACCTAGTTAGGTCATTAAAGCGCTTCCTGCACTGTATTCATGTGCGGGAGACGTTGCTGCTGCTGGTGACCTCCTCTGCCACCTCGAGCCAGGCCTTCTTGGTGGCAGAGGCAGGCCATTTCTTCCCGTCTGCCGGGTAGAAAATCTCCCTCCTCCTCCTCGCCCCATCCAGTAGGACCTGGAGTGAGGCATCAGTAAATCTGGGAGCAGCCTTTCCCGTGGGCTGCTCCATTCTATAATTTTGGTTGTTTGCTGCAGGAGCAGCATAGGAGGACTGCCCCTTTAAATAGGGCTCCTCCAGCTGACAGCCTGTGATGCGGGTGCACAGTCCGCCCGCTGGGCAGGTTGACGACGGGAAACCCGGAAGCCACGGTAGATGGCTTCAATTTACCCGCAATCGCGTGGGAAACGGACGGATTTTACTGGGCGGGTTACCCACGCGTCCAGTCACCCCCCCTCCACTGCCATCCTGCCTCTCTGGTAATATCGGAGCGTATATATTTAATCACCTTGGTTGTGAAATGTGATAGTTGTTACCAAACGGACCCTTTGATCTTGTGATTGATGGTGGTCATAATATAGTGACTATGAAGGGATAAAATTGTTAAATCTTTTGTGCCTTCATGGCTCATGTTTTGAAAATTGGAAGTCAGAGAGGCTGAAATTTATTATCCAAAGTTTAATTGTATTAGGATCTTTGTGCAAGTTTTCACTGTTTAAAACACACGAAGACTTTTTGGGAAAAAAATCAATTTGAACTTCTTTAAAGCACATGTTTTTTAAAGGGAGTACAGCTAAAAAAAACTGCTGTTGTGATTGACTCCTACCCCACCCCCTGAGCTTCCAGCAGTTAATCTGATGACTCATAAGCAGCTTTATCGTCCCTTAGTGAGTTCCAAGAGAGAGAAACTTTGGGAGTGACAGAAATGCTAGCTGGTCTCTCTCATGTTCCTTTGGGCACATTTTTCAGTTTAAAGGGATTATTCTTTAAAATAGATCATTTAGTGCTATTGTCGTAATGCTTTAGATAAGTGTATAAGATTTTTAAGTTTCTTAATTTAAATGGATATTTCCCCATGTGATAGAAGGAAATATTGGGCATAATTTTTGTGCTCCCTTTGCTGACTATTCGTCCTGGAGTGAGGTAATTAGATTCATTCACAGAAATGTGCGTGGAGTCCTCTCTGGACCCGGGATAAACGGTGACAGAAGAAATTTAATTAATTGTTTGTTATTTTTAACCCCTTGGGCTCTCAAGAGGAGCCACAATGAATTTCCTATTTTTCTTTTACATAGGGAACTATGGTTTTCGGGATCGCAAACGTGTTGGAGCGGAAGCAATCCAGTGGCGTTAGGAATTTAAGACCTTATCTATAGACATCGGCAGATATCAAATGTCACAACATGGTGATCTTTGGACCAAAACTTTGCCTCTCAAAGGCTCAGTTTTAACCAATTCAGGGTTATTTGTTATTTTCCAAGACAGAGTGCTTGAGGAGGGTGAGATACAGGAATAACTGAAAGTAATTTCAAGAACTTCTGTCTTTTCTGTAAAACTACTAAGCCTGGTTATAATTTGTTTATGAAAGTGAAATTGGTAAGACAATTATAATTGATACGAATTGCTGTTCAAGCACTCGAAGGAAAATTTACTTAAAATTTAAGAGGATGATCAAATTAATTTAAAACAAAAGGAATCTAGCTTAAATGGTTCCTGTTCAGTTTTATGTATCAGAGGGAGTATTTTATGGAAATAAAATTGTGCATTTTCAAGTCCTGAGACTCCAATAATACTGCTCTCTGGAAATGGGATAAATTTAAAATGATAAAATGGACTCAAATAAACATGGTCCAAGAAGAGTTCAGAAAAAATGAACAAAAATGTGCTAAGTATAGCTTGGACCAGGTTGCGAATATTTAATCCACATTTTATGGGTTAATGAATATATTGTATTGGAAGGTAAAATTCCTCTAGGGATCAGGCAGAGGGAGATGAAATGGTTAATGTGGCCCAGGAGAGTGAGAACTTTTAATAAGGGCACTAACACATGCTCCATAGAGAAACGGACTGATTAATGAAATAATCAGGATAGAGTTAAACACACTGGTACCTATCAGAGGGATTGGAATTAAAATAAAAGAGGATATAGAAATTTGGATTTTCAAATTCAGGGTTGGGTTCCTTTGAGTTAATAAAATTGGGACCAAGGCTAGGGAGGCACCCTGCCCAATCCTGAATCTTGGACCTGGAAACAGTCTGGTGACTTTTTTAATTCGTGAATGGTTATATAATGTAAGATAGTCATTATCCGGACTTGGCAAGGAGTTCGTAATGATGTCCGTTATGTGTTGATACTGGTTTAATATCTCTATCAGAGATATCCTTTTTATCAGGGCTATGACATGAGACTGACAGTAAATTACATAATGCAATGCTACAAGAGATAATACATAACTTTCACCAACAAAATGCAGGTCAGGGTTTAGAACAATCATGGCCCCCACAACCTCATGAACCAAGCCATAAAATATATAAAAGGGGTGTAGCTGAGTGGATAGACATCAGGGTTACTGCAGGCACTTCTATCATGGGTAAGATGGGTATAGAGGGATATGGGCCAAGTGCAGGCAATTGGGACTAGCTTAGTGTTATAAACTGGGCGACATGGACATGTTGGGCCGAAGGGCCTGTTTCCATGTTGTAAACTTCTATGATTCTATGATTCTAACATGGAATAGATTAGATATTGAATCAATGTAGGAACACGATAGATCGATGCAGAGACAACTGAAGGGTATTTTACAAGGCATGAATAAGGGGGATGAGGACCCTGGTGAAAGTTATCATTGGTGGGTTGGTGCCCATGTGGCCTATCAAACCCGAGGTTGGTATTGTACAACCACCAGTGACGTTACATTCAGGCATAATAACACGATCTATCCTATCATTATTCTCCTTTCTTTCTCACCACCATGGAAATTACTCAGGTTGGGGAATGCTCTCATCCAATTGCAACCACACAATGGGCTTCATTTTAGCACCCGCTATCGGGTGCGTTCCTGGCGGGGGGGCTCCGAAAATCGGGGAATCCCGGAGCGGGTCCGGAGCCCGGCTCCAATGGGTGTCATCAGTTGTGAGTCTTCATTGTGATCCTCAGGAAAGGGCATTATTGCACAAACCAGACAAGATTCGCAAAGACGTGGCATTAGTGGTGCCAATATAATATGTAATGTGAGTTGGTCAGAAATTCAATCTAAGTAAAAACCATGTCAAACCCTCAAACACCCTTGTGCATCCCCTTCATGCTCACAACATGTTTGCCTTACACTGCCTACTGCACATATGTGATGCATGCCCTGTGGCTGCAGCACAGGCAGTGGCAGGTTGAGTGAGGCTGGCCATGAAAGAGATGCACGAGAGGGTGAGTATGAGATAGAGCCATGAGATTGTATGAGGATTGGGTTGAGTGGTAGTGGCGGGATGAGTACTGGCGAGGTGAGTAAGTGCAGGTAAGATGAGGATGAGGTTTGAGTGGGTATGAGGGGTGATGTGACAGAGTAGTGTTGGCAGTGCAGAAGGAGATGTGGGGTGGGGGAGGTGATGTGGCAGATGGAGTGTAGGGGAATGAGTAAGTGTACTCACTTTGGCTGACCTACTTAGGTCATTGCAGCGCCTCCTGCACTGTATGCAGGTGGGCGATATGTTGGTGGTGCCAACATGTTGCCCCCTGGGCTGCTCCGTGCTGTAATTTTTTCTATTTGTTGCAGCATCAGTCAGTGGAGGACTGCCCCTTTAAATAGAGCTCCTCCAGCTGACAGAGCTTACTGCGCATGCGCAGTCTGCCCGACACGCAGATCAGCAGTGGGGAACCCGGAAGACCAGGTAAGTGGATCCATTTGGGCTGCGATCGCGCGGGGGGCAGACTGATTTCACCGGGCGCGTTACCCACGCGCCCAATAGTCCCCCGCCGCCAACCCGCAGCCCTGCTAACATCAAGCCAATGAAGATCCATGTTAATCATACTCCACCACCTGGTTGAAACAAACAAGCCAATGTGCTTATAGAATGAAGAGGACAAATGCTCGGAGTCCATGAGTGTTGGGAACCATTGTATAATGTGGGATAACACCATGGGTTGGAATGGTTTTAGTATGGTTTTGATATGTATGCAATGTATACTAGTGTTTATTATGATAATTTGCTTATGTGTAATGTGACAGTTAATCAGAAAACATGGAAAATAAATATTCTTTTTGCATATGCCACGACAAACCCGTCCTAAATGGGAATCAATGATTAAAACCTAATGACCAAGGACAATGCTCAGGGTATGAAGTGGATCAGTCAAAATATTCAACAGAGCCACTTGAGGAGGGAATGTGGGATTCAAAATCCCTTTAACAAAAGATATTTGAAGGAAAGGGTTAACTGTACCCCTTTTAAACAAAGACATTTGAAAACCTGCAAACAGTAATGTGGTAAACTGTGTTCTCACAAATCCTGTTTTTCCCTCACTGATGCTGATGGCATTGGAGAAGTATGACTTTCCAGATCGAAGACATTGTATTGCGGATAGATATCTAGATTATTAAATAAATAAGCTAGATGGATAATATTGAGTTTAAAGCGTTGTCAGGTTCTCAAAACACATGGGAGGGCGCATGTGAGACATAGCCATTAGATTGTATGAGAATTGGGTTGCATGGTAGTTTTCAAATGGGAACTGGGGCGGTAAGTAAGTGCAGGCAAGGTGAGGATGATGGTTGAGTGGATGTGAGGAGTAATGCGAGAGCATTGTGGTGGCAGTGCAGAGGAGTTGTGTGGTGGTGGAGGTGATGTGGAAGACGGAGTGTGGGAGAATGCGTGAGTATACTCACTTTGGCTGACCTGGTTAGGTCATTAAAGCGCTTCCTGCAATGGACCCAGTTTTGGCACACATTGCCGCTGCTGCTGACCTCCTCGGTCACCTCCAGGCAGGCCTTCTTGATGGCAGAGGGAGGCCACCTCCTCCCATCAGAGGGGAAGAAAATTTCCCTCCTCCTCCTCACCCAACCGAGCAGCACCTGGAGTGAGGAGTCGGAGAACCTTGGAGCAGCCTTGCCTCTGGTCTGCTCCATGCTCCAAAAATGGTTCTTTGCTGCAAGAGGAGCATTGGAGGACTGCCCCTTTAAATAGGGCTCCTCCTGCTGACAGCCTGTGATGCGGGTGCGCAGTGTGCCCACACGCCCAGTCGACCCCCCCGCTGCCAACCTGCCTCCCTCCTAATATCGGGCCCATAGGCTTTTGGAAGCACAAGCTTTTTAACACAACAGGGGGTAATGTAAGTAAAGGCAACAAGGACATACATCAAAGGCTTCGGATCAGGAAAGCAATGATAGGTGTGAAAACAAGTATAGGCCTCTCATTCCTATCTGGAAATCTGTTCAAAAGAAGTGGGATTTGTAAAACATCAAACAGTATTGCACCCAGCATATGGTCAAATGGTATAAGGAATGGATTTGAAGCCACTGAAGCAATCAAAATTGAAGACGCAAGGACCATTAAGAATGTTTGGGTATAGAAATGTGAGGAGATTTTTACAGGCTGTCAGCAGGAGGAGCCCTATTTAAAGGGGCAGTCCTCCAATGCTCCTCTTGCAGCAAAGAACCATTTTTGGAGCATGGAGCAGACCAGAGGCAAGGCTGCTCCAAGGTTCTCCGACTCCTCACTCCAGGTGCTGCTCGGTTGGGTGAGGAGGAGGAGGGAAATTTTCTTCCCCTCTGATGGGAGGAGGTGGCCTCCCTCTGCCATCAAGAAGGCCTGCCTGGAGGTGACCGAGGAGGTCAGCAGCAGCGGCAATGTGTGCCAAAACTGGGTCCATTGCAGGAAGCGCTTTAATGACCTAACCAGGTCAGCCAAAGTGAGTCCAAGCAAAGAAAGTCACCCTCACTCACGGTAGTTTCGTTAATCAAAAGTAAATATGTAATGATGTTAACATTCATACGAGCATTCATGAAGCAAAATCAAATGATACATATGACTTTCCTTTATAAAATCCCGTTATACACTTAATAATTCATAACATTATCATGTAATGACTTAACAATTCATACACACATCGGGCAATTCATTAATATATATACAACCTTTAAACCAAGGATTTTGCTCATCGGGCCTGAAGGTTGATCAGCTCTTCAGAACTGCCCAGGGTCCAAGAATCACACAAACTAAGGAATTCCCTACACCTCAAAGGTCCAGTAAAAAAATTCCTAAATCCCATGGCAGTAAAAACTGAATTTGGAGTATTCACCAAAGAACCAGTGGCCTTTGCAAGTCGCAGGCCTCATCAAGGAACACCTCCAAATTCCAATTAAAACAGAAAAGCTGTAAAATGGAATAAAAAAAATACAAGGGGGCGGGTTGCTGAAGGGGGTCGGTAAAAACATGACAAGACTGGCATCCTCACCGAACCATGTATTAAGAGGCAGAGTTATGTGTATGGTTTCCAACTCTTTGGGATTATCCTGGAGTCTCCAGGAATTAAAGATTAATTTCCGGGACATTTTTTTGCAATCATAGCGGCATTAAAAAATGGTGTTTTTTTGTCATTTTCTTTGAACACTTAAAATTATTAGTTATAAAAATATTGGAAATCGGAAAAAAAGACTGACCGGGCAGGGCAGTTTGAGGCAGGAGGTCATGTGATGAAACCGCAAGCAATACGTCCAACCAGAGTTGGCAACCCTACTCGTGTGATTCATGCCATTTATATTATGACAAAATAAAATAGCAATAGTACGAATTGATAATTATGGGTGGCACAAAACAAACATACAGAATTTGAACCCTGTTGAATAATCAATGACGACTGAGGCACAAGTAAATAACAGTTTAACAAACATGCACAGGCTGCACAATAATGGACTTGGGATTGACGTGGGATGTATTCGGCTTCATTTTGGAAGTATTTGGCTCCCAAACTCTCATTACCACATGGCTTGCCAATAAATAATTGGGTTTTCTTTCGATCACAGGTGTTAGGAGTTACAACCAATCAGTGCCGTGTTGAGTCTTCCCGACCGAGAAGTTTAAAGCACTTTCATTTTCAATAGGAATTGAGAATTACTTCTTTGGGTCACCTTCCCAGTTTAGCTATAGAATTTGCACAAGATAATGTATTTTTACAAAGCACTGTTCACATAGTAAACGCCTCAAGGCACTTCAGAGAGAGAAAAAGATGCCAAATAGTAATAGAAGGAAAGAAACAATGAACATTAATAACTCCATCTTCACTGGACAGATGCTCTAACTGTAACCTTCAATCTGCCTTCTCAACAGATATAAATCCTATTCCTTCTTTAAGGTGATAATTGACCCTGGAGGAAAATCCTGAGATTTATTTTCCTTTTTGTTTCTTTTCCTGCTCCCAGCATTAAATTACTTTTTTTTCATCGTTTTCCATCTGCAAATGTGAGCTCTGGTGTTTGACAGGCAAACATGCTCACTCAAATGTTTTGCAAATTTTTATATATATAATATATATATAATTATATATTTAAAAAGTGAGGATATCGCACAGTGAGATCCAATCCATGTGCTGCCATCATAATGGATGAATAGTCTAGGGCCTGGTCATTGCAAGGGCAATGTTGAAGAACAAAGGACCAACTTCAAAGTTAGTGCTAAATTTAGCAAAGACCAAGGGCCTGATTTTACCAGGTCTGCGGGTTTCCGGCGGGTTGGGTTTCGGGAGCGTGGTCAACACTCTCGGAGAAATTAGTGGGTTGCCTGCGCGATCGCAGCAGGCAACCCACTAATAGGAATCAATTACCTGCTCCTCCGGGGTCCACGGCGCTGGCCTGCGCGTCGGTCGGGCTGCGCATGCGCAGTACGATCTGTCAGCTGGAGGCTCTCTAGTTAAAGGGGCAGTCCTCCACTGACAGATGCTGCAACCAATGGAACAAATTGCAGCATGGAGCAGCCCAGGGGGAAGGCTGCTCCCAGTTTAATGATGCCTCACCCCAGGTATCATCAGATGGGGTGAGGAGGAGGGGGAGGACACAGATCTTCCACCCGGCGGGCGGGAGGAAGCGGCCTGCCTCTGCCACCAAGAAGGCCTGGCTCGAGGTGGCAGAGGGGGTCACCTGCGGCACCAACATATGGCCCACCTGCATACAGTGCAGGAGGCGCTGCAATGACCGCAATAGGTCAGCCACAGTGAGAACACGAAGTCTTTCCCCTACACTCCGTCTGCCACAACACTGCCCCCACCCCACATCTCCTTCGGCACCGCCAACACTACTCTGTCACATCACCCTTCATACCCACTTAAACCCCATCCTCATCTTACCTCCACTTACTCACCTCGCCAGTACTCATCCTGCCACTAACACGCAACCCAATCCTCATACAATCTCATTGCTCCATCCCATACTCACCCTCTCGTGCATCTCCCTCACGGCCAGCCTCACTCAACCTGCCACCACCTGTGCTGCAGCCACAGGGCATGCATCACATATGTACAGTAGGCAGCGTAAGGCAAACGTGTCGTGAGCATGAAGGGGCTGCACAAGGGTGTCTGAGGGTTTGTCATGGGTGTTACCCATATTGAATTTCAGAGCAACAAACAGCACACATTATATTGACACCACCACTGCCATGTCTCCGCGAATCCTGTCTGTTGTGTCCAATAATGCCCGCTCCTGGGTATCACTATGAGGACCCACCACTGATGCCACCCATCGTGTTACTGCAGAGTAGGTGCAGGTGTATTTGCAGGGCTCGTCCGCGCAGACGACTGAGAGACATCGGCGGTGTAGCCGGCTGCACCCTGGAAGGATGCGGAGGAGAAGGTGTGGAGGGCAGTGGTGACTTTGACAGCGACAGGTAAGCAGTTGGTGCTGGGGCCAGCCAGGAGCAGCTCGGCATGAAAGAGGCTGCAGATCTCCACGACTACATGTCGAGCGAATCTGCGCCTCCCTGTGCACTGCTGCTCGGAGAGGTCCAGGGAGCTGCGCCTCAGTCTGTGGACCCTGTGGCGAGGGTAGTGCCCTCTGCGATGCGTCTCTCTCTGTGGTAGCCCTCCCTCCTGCTGTGCAGGTGGGCGTGCAACAACACCGTGTTGGGGGGCTCCACGTCTCTGCGGCGGACGGCGTGGACTGCGAGGCTGCTGGGGCTTGTCATGCTGTTCGTCCTCCGAGGGTGTCCACACACCACCCATTTGGCAGGTGTTGGTCTGAGGGGTTGTGCAGGGTAGGTGGGTGGTTCCTCGGACTGGGGCTGCGGTTTCGTGTCGGTCTGTCCTCTGGCTTGGCGGGGAGTGGTGGGGGGCAGGGGTTGCCCTATGTGACGCGGTGGCCTCCTGCGTGGGTGAGGGCTCTCCCCCGTGGAGTGCACCTCGGCACCTGCCACAGGCTGCTGGCTGCAACACGCCTGGTTGGAGAGAGACTGTTTCCCCCAGTGTGTGAAACTCACTGCCTTGAACCTAAAATCCCACACTTCCTCTTTTGACAGCTGATTCGGCTCATTAACTGACCTCAACAAGCAAGGTAAGTACTCTCAAGTGGAACCCCGCTGGCTTTAATTGCCTGCGGGATTCCCACCAGCGGGGCTTGCGCGTGCAGCCCCGCACGTCAGCGCAGTACCCGGAAGTGTCCGGGATTTCGTCGCGATCCGGTCACGTGACCGGATATCGGGATTTTCGGGGCCCCCCCGCTGGAAACCCGCCGGAAACCCGACGCCAAAATCGAGCCCCAACTTTCCAATGTTGACACAAGATAAATAATAGCGCAATGCAATTTTAATTTATACCCTCCAATTTCTCAGTGGTATCCAAAGGAAAGAACTTGTATTTCACGACGACAGGACATCTCAAAGTGTTTTACAGCCAATGAAATACTTTCTTGAAGTGCAGTCACTGTTGTAATATAGGAAACGCAGCAGCCAATTTGCATACTGTAAGGTCCCACAAACAGCAATATGAACTAATGACCAGATCATTTGTTTTAGTGACGTTGGTTGGAAGATAAATATTGGCTAGGATACTGGGAGAACTCCCCTAATCTTCTTCAAAATAGTGCCATGGGATCTTTTACATCCACCTGAGGGGGCAGATGGGGCCTCGGTTTAACATCTCATCTGAAAGGTGGCACCACCAACAGTGCAGCACTCCCTCAGTACTGCACTGAGGTGTCAGCCTGTATTACTAGATTATGTGCTACCACTGAGGCATAGTAAATCCAACATCCAGACGATTTTAAAAGCTTTAAAAGCAGAGTAATGGAACAAGAAACCTGAATGGGTCCTGAATGGTGTTGAACTTTTTGAGTGTTATTGGAGCTGTGCCCAAGTTGCTGATGCAAACAGATCTTGGGGTTCTGATTTAGGATTTATCAACCGATCAGACAAAATCGCTAAGAACAGTCCGTTCCCAAACCTCCAGGCCCATAAAATTCAAACAGGACAAACCAACAAGTCAGAAATAACAACACAAATAGAATCGAGCTGCTGGGCTTTATGGGCTGGGTTGCCAGTGCTCGAGGGCCACACATTGTACTAGGGTCACAGTTTGGGCATCCTGGCTTTATTTCACAGGCTTTCAAACTGGGCACTCCAGACATTCAGGGTCTGCCAGGAGATCCCACGGCAGGAGTAGCTCTTGTTCTCTGACATGTGCTCCATGGGAAGACAGAATGGTGGAATCAGCCCTGTGAGGAATTACGTTAAAGTAGTAACTATCGTTATGCAGGCGAATGCAGCAGCCAATTTGTGCACAGCAAAATCTCATAACCCACACCACCAAAAGCAGATTCGATGGTCATTCATTTCATTTGCTGTTTATGAGATTTTGCTGGTCAAGGTGGCTACCATGTTTGCCTCCTAGTTGAATCTCTCCAGTAAGATTTCCACCCCTTCCACAACATGATATTTTCTGCGACTGACCGTGGTGCATTATTCCTCCATGTCCTCCTCTATCTTGCTGCAGCTTTTGACATATCTGACCACACTTCTCTTCAATTGTCCATTCGGTAGGATTGCCTTCACTTAGTTTCACTCTTACCTATCCAATAAGAGCATCTTCAGCAGTAGCTTCTCTTCTGGCCCCTGCACCATAACCACTGGGACTGGATAGATCCATGGGATTCCTCCAAGGATCTGTCCTTGGCCCCTCCTCTTCTTCAACTATATGCTGCCATTGGCAATGTCATCCACAGATATGGGGTCAGCCTCCACATGTACGCAGATGACATCCAGCTATCCTTCTCCACCACCTCTATCAAGCCCCTCCGTTGCCTTTGTGTTGTCTGCCTGCTTGCCCAACATCCAATCTTGGATGAGCCTCAGTTTCCTCCAGTTAAACATTGGGAAGACCGAAGTCATAATCTTCAGCCCCCACCACAAACTCCATTCCCTAGCCACTCATTCCATTCCCCTCTCTGGCCACTGTCTCAGACTTAACCAGATTGTTTGCAACCTCGCCCTTCTCTGACCCTGCCTCAGCCCATCAGCTGCTGAAACCCTCATCCATGCTTCTGTCACACCACGACTATTCCAATGCTCTCCTGGTTGGTCTCCTACCTTCTTACCTCCATAAACTTCAGTTCATCCTGCACCAAGTCCCACTCACCCAGCACTTCCATCCTCGCTGATCTACAATGCCTCTCGGTCCCCCAGTGTTTCAAATTTTAAAATGTCATCCTTGTATTTAAATCCCTTGATGGCCTCATCCCTCCCCATCTCTGTAACCCTCTCCAGCCCTACAACCCCTCCCCCAAGCCCTCTGTTCCTCTGACTCTGCCCACTGAGGCAACCCACACTCGCTTCTCCTCCACCATTGGTGGCCATGCCTTCAGCTGTCTCGGCCCTAAGCTCTGGAATTCCCTCCCTAACCCCCTTTGCCTTTCTTTCCTTTCCTCTTTTAAGACCCTCCTTAAAACCAACCTCTTTTTTGATCGAACTTTTTCTCACCCCCCCCAATTGGATGGATCATTCTTCTACATTAAAAGCGCTTTATAAATTCAAATAGTTGTTGTTCCTAAGAACCGTCAATTCACTCCAAAAGTAAATTGTTGCATGAGGTGCTTCAAGTCATTCTGAAAACATGCTAAGACTCTATTATAATTTATTTTTAGATATTTTATAATGCCCCAAAGCTTTTCTACAACTGTGAAGATTGCGGGTTTAAACCCAATTTCAGGTACTTGAACACATAACCTAGGCTGACAAATTAGTGCAGTATTAAGGGAGTGCTGCACTGTTGGAAGTATCGTCTTCCGGATGAGATGTTAAACCGAGGCCCCATTTGCCCTCTCAGGTGGATGTGAAAGATCTCTGAAGAAGAGCAAGGGGATTCTCCGAGTATCAGACCAACATTTATCCCTCAACAGCAGATTATCTGGTCATTTATCTCACATGGTTGCATATATTTATGTTTGTGAGATCTTGCTGTGCATAAATTGACTGCCATGTTTATCTCCATTACAACAGTGACTACATTTCAAAAGTAATTCATTGGCTATGAAGCAGGATGTCCTGAGAATGTGAAAAGTGTTATATAAATGTAAATTCTTTCCTAATGGGCCAAGTGTTGCTGTAGGAGGGAATCTTACAGCATCTGTCGATAGTTAGACTATCCCCTGCACATTTAGATTTTCACATTTTTTGAGTGACAAGTTGCTGAAAGTGTGAGCTGATAACATCGCAGTGAGGGAAACAGGGCATCTGGGACCTGAGTGAACAGGGCAAGGTACTGTGTATCTCCTTAACCAATCAGATTGAAGGATTGTGAAATTTACAGGGCAAGGACTGAGAAGGAAGTGTGAATTAGAGTGGGTGAATTCAATGCTAAATCAGGTTCAGAAAGAGAAATAAAGAGAGGGAAAGATTGGATTAAGGGAGAGAGAAAAAA
The DNA here is from genome assembly GCF_035084215.1 of Heptranchias perlo. Lineage (NCBI taxonomy): Eukaryota > Metazoa > Chordata > Chondrichthyes > Hexanchiformes > Hexanchidae > Heptranchias > Heptranchias perlo. Next base: position 134,274,143 of record NC_090325.1, read on the forward strand.
AAGACAGAAAAGAAAAGTAAAAAATAAAATTTTAAATTTTAAATTTAACACTTTTAAAATCTCCAACAAGAATTAAAACCTGAAGGAATGAGATTCCACACTTGTAATAGTTAATTTTCAGTGTCAGAGAGGTTGACATGCCGTAATTAACACTTATCACGTCGTTAAAAGAGTACTTAGATTGAAATGGACAAGACTTAACTTTCTGTGGCGAGTTTAGTTTGCATCTACCGCACAAATACAGCAATTTCATGCCATTCAATGTATTTCAATGGTGAGCTAGGCAGCGAGATGCTGTTTTCACAGAACGGCGCAACTTTTGGGTATTTGAGATTAACCATGCATCTGTGCCTTGCCCAAAGTTGCTGTATCATTTGCGCATCAATAACGGCGAGCTTCACAGTTATTTTGACAGGAAAAACTGGGCCAATATATTCAAATAAAAAGAGTGGATGATTCAAAATTACAGAAAATCTAAGCTTACAGAAAAGAGGCAAAGAGCTCACTGACTAATCTTCAATTGCACGCATGAAGTCTGGCATGGCTTTGCAAGTTTTTCTTCTGAGAACTTTTATAGCTGTGCCGACTATCATCCTAAAAGAGCTACTACTTTGAGAGAATTACCCTTGCTATGTGCAGATCAACAAGTGGACACGAATGGCAGGTTACTTATGTTCAAATATGGTATTTCTCATTCTTCAAAGATTTGTCCCTTGCAAGTGTGTGAATTTTGGTGAGGACGGGTTGAGTTTGGCAATGATGACCCTCACTACTAGCCAGCCAGCACATGAAGAATGGCAAGGTCGGTAAGATACCAGAGGGTCAGTTGGGGTAATCAAGCAGTTGGCCAATGTGAACCTCTTCTAGGAACATAGGAATATAGGAACAGGAGTAGGCCATTCAGCCCCTCGTGCCTGCTCCGTCATTTGATAAGCTCTTGGCTGATCTGTGATCTAACTCCATATACCTGCCTTTGGCCCATATCCCTTAATACCTTTGGTTGCCAAAAAGCTATCTATCTCAGATTTAAAATTAGCAATTGAGCTAGTATCAATTGCCGTTTGCGGAAGAGAGTTCCAAACTTCTACCACCCTTTGTGTGTAGAAATGTTTTCTAATCTCGCTCCTGAAAGGTCTGGCTCTAATTTTTAGACTGTGCCCCCTATTCCTAGAATCTTCAACCAGCGGAAATAGTTTCTCTCTATCCACCCTGTCTGTTCCCTTTAATATCTTATAAACTTCGATCAGATCACCCCTTAAGCTTCTAAACTCTAGAGAAAACAACCCCAATTTGTGTAATCTCTCCTCGTAACTTAACCCTTGAAGTCTGGGTATCATTCCAGTAAACCTACGCTGCACTCCCTCCAAGGCCAATATGTCCTTCCGAAGGTGCGGTGCCCAGAACTGCTCACAGTACTCCAGGTGCGATCTAACCAGGGTTTTGTATAGCTAGAAGAGGAGGCAAAAACTGGAAAAGAAATTGCTTGACTAATTTACTCAAATTCTTTGAGGAAACTACTGAGCAGATAGCCAAAGGCAATACCATGAATGTGATAAAGTGCCACATAAGAGACTTGTGATGAAGATTAAGATCCTTGATATTACAGACAGAATGGTACCATGGACAGTGTGATGGTTGAAGGATAGAAAGCAAAGAACAGGAGTTAATAAATGATTCTTGGATTGGCAAGATATAGCTACTGGTGTGCCCTAGGGAATCTGTGTTGGGATTTCTCATTCACCATGACATATAAGAATAGAAGTAGGCCATTCAACTCCTCGAGCCTGTTCTGCCGTTCAATTAGATCATGGCTGATCTATATCTTAATTCCATCTACCTGCCTTGATTCTGTAACCCTTAGTATCCTTGCCTAACAAAAATCTATCAATCTCAACATTTTCAATTGACCTAGCCGCAACAGCTTTTTAGGGGATCGAATTCCAGATTTCCACTACCCTTTTCTGACATCACCCCTGAATGGCCAGCTCTAATTTTAAGGTTATGCCCCCTTGTTGTGGACTCCCCCACCAGAGGAAATAGTTTCTCTCTATCTAGATTTTATAAATTAGCGGTCCCTGTGCAGAGCTTCGCATGACTGGAGTTCAACTGTAGAGCACAGCAAACCCTGCAGGATTTTCTACCCATTAATATTTAAATATGGAAAATCACACAAGGCGTTCTGACTTCTGTGACCAAACTCCCAAATAGGCGCCCCTGTTGCACGAAGGTCTGTGCATGGGTTATTCATTTGTAAAATCTCTCCCCATATACATAAATGATTTGGACGTAGGCAAAAAGGGAATAATACAAAATTTACTGATACAAATTAGGGGGCATGGCAAAGTTTGCAGGAGCATCGACCACTCAGGGGGTGGACAGCCATGTCCGAAATGAAGTTCAACAAATGTAAAAGTGCATTTGTACATTTTTGGGGAAAAGAATAACAAATCGAAATATATACTAAATGATAGAAAGAAAAGAATTTCTATTTATATAACCCCATTCACAACCCCAGGACGTCCCAAAGCACTTCAGAGCCAATGAAATACTTTTAAAGTGTAGTCACTGCTGTAATATTGGCAAACACAGTAGCCTATTTTGCGCACAGCAAGGTCCCACCAAAAGCAATGATGTAAATAACCAGATAATCTGTTTCAGTGATGTTCGTTTATGGGATAAATTTTGGCCAGGACACCAGAAGAAATCCCTTGCTCTTCAAATTGTGCCATGAGATCTTTTACTTCCACCTGAGAGGGCAGACAGGTCCTCGGTTTAACATCTTGTCCGAAAGACGGCACCTCTAGCCGTACTGCACTGAAATGTCAGCCTAGATTATGTGCTTAAGTCCCTGGAGTGGGACTTGAACCCATAACCTTCTGACTCAGAGGCAAAGTGCTACCAACCAACCAAGGCTGATACTCTCAATGAAGTGGTGGAACAGTGAAATTTGGGGGGTACATATCTTTAAAAGGAGGATGGTAAGACATAAAAAGGGCAAATGGGTTTATGGGTTTTATAACTGGAGGCACTGAATACAAAAGCAAGGAGTGATGGTGAATCAGTATCAGACATTGCTTAGGCGAATATTGGAGTATTGTGTGCAATTTTGGGCACTCCATTGTAAAAAGGATGTTGAAGCCATGAGAACATAGATTCGCTTGGATGCTAACAGGCGTGAGAGGGAATAGTTACGACGAAAGACGTAAGTAAGGCTCTATTCACTCAAGCAGTTGTTTTGTTATTAAATGGTTTGAGAGGGTAAATAGTGAAAGATTATTTTCACTGGTTGGTGAATTGGTAACAAGGGGACAACATTTAGCATGAGTACTGGAACGATAAAGGGGCAATCAGAAGAATTTATTCACAAAAATGATTATTAGAGTATATAATATAATTAAGTTGATTTGATCACATTTAAGAGGGAGTTGGAGAAACACTTAAGACAAATATTAAAGGATATGGGGAAAAAGCAATGAAATGGGATGAGCGGGGGGAGCTCTGGTGTGGATTAAGAGATGTCGAAATGGCCTCCTTCTGTGCTTACATTTCTATGATTCTATAAAAGAACAATGTGCAATCTGCTTCTGGGTTCCCACTTAATTCTATGGCACTCTGTTCAGACAATAATAAGTAAGGATGGCCATGTGGAGCGGGTATAGGCTGTACAGAGGTGTTCATAGAAAAAATATCTCAACAAATAGTATAATTTGTAGTTCTTCCTTTTGATTTGTCAGACGTACCTGCAAGATGTGATTACAGCAGAGTTTGAAAAATAAATAGTACATCTAAAAGTGAACAATTTAGCCTTAATCTAAATTGAATTAGGGTAATGGAATGGGATTTTACAACAGCAATAAAACAAGTGAATTGATTTCAACACATATCAGTTGTGGGCCTTTGTATAAATAAATTAGTACAAAGATTAAAGCAGATTGCTGGAAAAAAATCAGTGGGGCTTAATATTTGTAACTAAGATTCACAGATGTTATGACATTTTAACAATTTTTAATTGAAGAATTTGACCTGCATATCAATATGCAAGGAGAAGTAGACTTGTAAAGATCAGTTCTAAGTAGACTGTTGAATTCTCGGCATGATGAAGCATTTCTCAGCTGCTAAATTTTAAAGTAAATTGATTTGTTTCCACATTATAACGATGACTGATAACTTTTATAACTGGCCAAGCTTCTGCTAGATTTTCAACAGTTACCAATTCAATTAAATACTCTTGATTTGTTCCCAAAAGAAAAAAAATGAGCTTGTCACATTACCAACAGAATACTGGGAAGTGTTAGTCACACTCCTTCTCACCAATGTATCACACAGAATATTACTTAATTTAATATATTTTAAATAATATACCCACCATGTTATATTCTCATAATTAGCTGTATTATTATTCAATATACTTCCAGTAATTATATCATAATCATTAATCTTTCTGTGTGGGTAATGTTATGCATCAATAACATAGAGACTAGTGCTCTCATGAGAATTTTGAACTGTTTGAGCTAAAATTTCAAGGCATATCACTTCATCAAACTCTTTTGATGGGCTAGCTGCTTGCAATGACTCATGGGTATCATATTCTCCATATAATCTGAAATGATGATGCAGACAAGTTAATATATAAGTTATTATGTGTTTTGAGGTAGTAATCTCATTGAGTGGTTCAGGTGGCATCATAAATGTCAACATCGTCCGAAATCCAAAATGCTTAAGTAAGTCAGACACTCTCCAGCCTGTGCTATTTAAACCTGCCCAATTTTACGCTCCATTGAAGCCATGTGATCCCCCTACCAAATTTTCATCTTTGCGTCCCCACCCAAGCAATTATTTAACATCACAAGGTGGATTATTTAACACCAATAGAGGAAGATCTGCCCCAGTGCCTTTTTGAATATTCATTTTCATTAACGGCCTTTCCACACTTTGCTCAGGTACTTCTACAATCCCACTTTCACTTCTCTTTGCAAAAACTGAGGCAAAATACGTATTAAGCATTTTTCTCATTTTCAAGTCCAAGTTGGCCCCCTTTACCTTTTAGTTGTCCCACCCCTTCTTTGACTATCCTTTTATTTCTTATGTGCTTATAAAAGCCCCTGTTATTTCCCTTTATGTTGACTGCCTGTATTCTTTCATACTGCTTCTTAGCCTTCCTAATCTCCCTTTTTCCTTTTTTATATATTTCTGTTTTCTTCTATATTCTCCCCTCTTTAGTTATCATTTGCCTCTTTTTAATCCTCATTTTTTCCCTCGATTCATCTATGGATCCCCATCCTTTGATGCACCCCCATTACTCATGGTAAGAATGTACTTAACCTGTACCTGATCCATCTCATGTTTAAATATCTTCCACTGCTGGTCCACTGTTTAATCTGCAAATTTTTTCAACCAATTATTCTTGGCTAGATCCCCTTTTATCCCACTGACATGAGCTAATTTCGAGTCCAACACCTTTGACTACTCTTTCTCTTTATTTTCAATCTGAACAGAATTAAGTAATGGTTACTATTTCCAATGTACTCTCCTATCTTCAGGTCACTTACTTGTCATACTTTGTTACCCAGAACCAAATATAGCATTCCTTCCTTATCAATCCTTCCAAGAACCCTCTCCCCAAGTTCACCACAATTTTTTCTACATTAGAATAGTTCATTATTCCATTATTACAAATCTGTTACAACTGCAAACCTCTCTAAATTGCCTATGCCAATATGGTAACAGACTCCTTATTATTTCTTAACTCAATCTTAGCAGAATCAATTTGAGCACCACCATCAATAAAATTTCCCTTTCTAAAGCAGTGAATTTACTGTTTTACAGCATACTATAAAATGATCATGCAATTCAGTCATATTCTGCTCATGGTGATGCTTATCAATAGATTGTTCTCTTCCCTAAGAGAGTAATCTGTCTATAAAAGATGAACAACAAAAGTTCCTAATTATATTTTAGCATTTCTATCACTGCTCCATAAAAAAATCTATATTCAGTTGCCATCAGCCTTCATGATCTTAGGATCATGATCTACGATCAGTATCTGTCCAATATTCTGCTTTGACATACTTTTCAGAAAAGCTTTGGCCATGGGGCAACATGAAAATAGTCAATATTGGAATAGCAGTTATGGGATCTAGAGGAATATAATTATGATGCTCAATCTTCCATTTATCTGTTAATTTCAGCTCACCTCTAAGTGTATTGATCATTTTGGAGAGTTTTTGTGATAATCTAGAGTTTGCAGGGTCAGATTTATCCTTTTTTTTTATTCGTTCATGGGATGTGGACGTCGCTGGCAAGGCCAGCATTTATTGCCCATCCCTAATTGCCCTTGAAAAGGTGGTGGTGAGCCGCTTTCTTGAAACGCTACAGTCCGTGTGGTGAAGGTTCTCCCACAGTGCTGTTAGGTAGGGTGTTCCAGGATTTTGACCCAGCGACGATGAAGGAAAGGCGATATATTTCCAAGTCAGGATGGTGTGTGACTTGGAGGGGAACGTGCAGTTGGTGTTGTTCCCATGTGCCTGCTGCCCTTGTCCTTCTAGGTGGTAGACGTCGCTGATTTGGGAGGTGCTGTCAAAGAAGACTTGGCGAGTTGCTGCAGTGCATCCTGTGGATGGTATAGACTGCAGCCACGGTGCGCCAGTGGTGAAGGGAGTGAATGTTTAGGGATCTAAATATGCAAACCTTGTGTGGGCCTAAGTGTTATTTATTTTGATGTGTTAACAACTTAAAGTAATGGTAAAATAAAAATAACTGCTAACATTTAGGGTAGATTTTGGTCTGGGCCCGTTTCCAGGCCCAGACTTGGCACTGCGTCCGATCTAAGAGGCCAGAGAATTGATGCAAATTGATCCTCAAGCCTCATCAGCATACTCGGTGCGAGCTGCAGGCGCTACACCCACCTCCACAGGGAGCTCGCCTGAATGAAGAGATCAATGTCGGGCTGCCTGCCTCACCGGCAGGTAAGTTCTGGGAGGAGCGATTGGTGCAGGCTGGGGGTGGGGGGAGGGGTGATTATAACTTCTATGAAGTCAGAGGAGCACTCCTGTTCCTCCTGACTCCACAGAAAGTTAACTTACATTTCATTGGCAGCCGCCAGGGCAGCCCGTCAACTGATGTTAAGTCCCTAATTTACTTATTTATGGGGCCTAATGCATTTTTTAGGCATACACTGGGGATGCCTAAAAAAAGGGCCCCATGGATTTAATAGTAAGACCAACTCCATGGTAAAAAGACAAAATTAAAGGTTCTTTATCTGAATGAATGCAGCATTCATAATAAGATAGATGATAAGATAAGATAGATGAATTGAAGGCACAAATAGAAACAAATGGGTATGATCTCGTTGCCATTACAGAGACGTGGTTGCAAGGTGACTAAGGTTGGGAACTGAATATTCAGGAGCATTTGACATTTTGGAAGGATAGGAAGAAAGGAAAGGGTGGTGGGGTAGGTCTGTTAATAAAGGATGAAATTAGTACAATAGTGAGAAATGATCTTGGCTCAGAAGATCAAGATGTAGAATCAATTTGGAAGGAGGTAAGAAATAACAAGGGTAAGAAATCACTGGTGGGAGTAGTCTATAGGCCCCCTAACAGTAGCTACACTGTAGGGCAAAATATAAATCAAGAAATAATGGGAGCTTGTAAAAAAGATAATGCAATAATCATGGGCGATTTTAACTTTCATATAGATTGGACAAATCAAATTGGCAAAAGTAGCCCTGAGGATGAATTCATAGTGTGTATTAGGGACTGTTTCTTAGAACAATATGTTGTGGAACCAACAAGGGAACAGGCCATTTCAGATCTGGTAATGGGTAATGAGACAGGATTAATTAATGACCTCAAAGTAAAGGATCCCTTAGGAAACAGTGATCATAATATGATAGAATTTCACATCCAGTTTGAGAGTGAGGATCTTGGATCTGAAACTACTGTATTAAACCTAAATAAGAGCAATTATAATAGCATGAAGACAGATTTGGCTAAAGTGGACTGGGAAAACAGATTAGAAGGTATGACGGTGGATAAGCAGTGGCAGACATTTAAAAAGATATTTTATGACTCCCAACAAAAATATATCCCAGTAAGGAGGAAAGACTCCATGAGAAGGGTGTACCAACCATGGCTAACTAAGGCTGCTTTCAAGTTAAAAGAAAAGGCATACAATGTGGTAAAGATTAGTGGTAAGCCTGAAGATTGGGAAAACTTTAGAAATCAGCAAAGGAGGACTAAAAAAATAATAAAGAGGGAGAAAATGGATTATGAGAGTAAACTAGCAAGAAATATTAAAACTGACAGTAAGCGCTTTTACAAGTATATAAAAAGGAAGAGAGCAGCTAAAGTAAATATAGGTCCCTTAGAAGATGAGACTGGGGAAATAACAATGGAAAACAAGGAAATGGCAGAGGCATTGAACAGATATTTTGTATCTGTCTTCACAGTAAAAGACACTAAAAGCATATGAATAATAGTAGAGAATCAAGGGGCAAAGGGGAGGGAGGATTTAAAAACAATCACTATCACTAGAGAAAAAGTAATAGGCAAACTAATGGGTCTGCAGGCTGACAAGTCCCCTGGATCCAATGGATTGCATCAGAGGGTCTTAAAAGAAGTGGCTACAGAGATAGTGGATGCATTGGTTGTAATCTTCCAAAATTCACTAGATTCTGGAAAGGTCCCAGTGGATTGGAAAACTGCAAATGTAAGCCCCTATTCAAGAAAGGAAGGAGACAGAAAACAGGTAAATATAGGCCAATTAGCCTAACATCTGACATTGGAAAAATGCTAGAATTGATTATTAAGGAAGTAGTAGCAGGACATTTAGAGACTCAAAATAAAATCAAGGAGAGTCAACATGGTTTTATGAAAGGGAAATTGTGTTTGACAAATTTATTAGAGTTCTTTGAGGAAGTAACAAGCAAGGTGGATGAAGGGGAACCAGTAGATGTAGTGTATTTGGATTTCCAAAAGGCATTCGATAAGGTGCCACATAAAAAGTTACTGCACAAGGTAAGAGCTCATGGGGGTAATATATTAGCATGGATAGAGGATTGGCTAACTAACAGAAAACAGAGAGTTGGGATAAAGGGGTCATTTTCAGGATGGCAATCTGTAACTAGTGGGGTGCCGCAGGGATCAGTGCTGGGGCCTCAACTATTTACAATCCATATCACTGACTTAGATGAAGGATACGAGTGTATCGTGGCCAAATTTGCTGATGATACAAAGATAGGTCGAAAAGTAAGTCGTGAGGAGAACATCTGCAAAGGGATATAGTTAGGTTAAGTGAGTGGGCAAAAATTTGACAAATGGAGCATAATGTGGGAAAATGTGAAGTCATCCACTTTGGTAGGAAGAATATAAAAGCAAAATATTATATAAATGGAGAAAGACTACAGAATGCTGCGGTACAGAGGGATTTGGGTGCCCTCGTACATGAAACACAAAAAGTTAGCATACAGGTGCAGCAGGTAATTGGGAAGGCAAATAGAATATTGGCCTTTATTTTAAGGGGGTGGAATATAAAAGCAGGGAAGTCTTGCTACAACTGTACAGGGTGCTGGTGAGACTATACCTAAAGAATGAGAGGAGATCTTATTGAAACATACAAGGTAAATGCTGAAAGGATGTTTCCCCTCATAGGGGAATCTAGAACTTGGGGGCATAGTCTCAGAATAAGGGGTCGTCCATTTAAGACAAGGAGATGAGGAGAAATTTCTCCTCTCAGAGGGTTATGAACCTTTGGAATTCTTTGCCCCAAAGAGTGGTGGAGGGTGAGTCATTGAATATCTTCAAGGCTGAGTTAGACAAATTTTTGATCAGCAAGGGAGTCAATGGATATGGGGAACAGGCGGGAAAGTGCAGTTGAGGCCAAGATCAGATCAGCCATGATCTCATTGAATGGTGGAGCAGGCTCGAAGGGTCAAATGGCCTACTCCTGCTCCTATCTCTTATGTTCTTATAGTTGGGCACAGATCTTCCCAATGCTAAATTGGTATGCTTTGCACCCGTTTTATGTCCCGAAAAACAGGCGCAATGCATTCCAATTTCTACTCCACTGTATTGTTGAGTTGGGATTAGAATAAGGAAGAAAATGTTTGCTTTTTTTTAAAAAGGCCAAGCTTAGCAACCTTACTCTCACCTCTTAGTCAGAAGGTCATGTGTTCAAGCTCCACTCCAGAGACCTGACTACATAATCTAGTCTGATACTTCAGTGCAGTACTGAGGGAGAGCTCCATTGTTGGAGGTGCCATCTTTGAGATGAAATGTTAAACCGATGTAAAAGATCCCATGGCACTATTTGAAGAAGAGCATGGGAGTGCTCCTGGTGTCCTGGCCAATATTTATCCCTCAACCAACATCACTAAAACAGATTATCTGGTCATTTGATGTTCTGGGGCCTTGCAATGTGCAAATTGGCTGTTGCTACATTACAACAGAGACTACACTTCTAAAGCACTTCATTGGCTGTAAAGCACTCTGGGATGTCCTGAGGTTGTGAAAGCTGCTATATAAATTCAAGTTGTATCTTCTCTTCTCTCTTTCTTTCTTACTGGCATCATAAGTGAAAAATATTTCAATTTTTTTACAATCAGCCTTTCGGAGATAACATTCCTACCAACCCCTTCCCTCTCAATAACGGGGATCCCTACAGTGCCCTGCAATCCTAATGATGCATCTTGACACAGCCTATGGCAAAGTAACAGCCCTGACAGGTATCCACCAAAGGTGAATCAATTTGGAGCATCGTCCCCAGTCTGAGTTGCAGTTTTACTGAAATGAGATAAATTACTCAAATGCAATACATTCGGTATTGAAATTTTTATGTTTGTCCTATTGATTAAAATAATTTTCAACAATCTGACCAGATCGGACAAGGCCAAGTTGGTAATAAACTATATTTATAAAAAAACGATAAGATTGTGTGAATTAGTGACCACCATCTCGTCTCTCCCTCTTATCCAAACGTCAGTGTTAAGTGAGGATTCATCTACTGTACATGTACTTTAATGATTTGATATTGATACCTGAAAATCGTACCCGGAATAGAAGTCTGAAACCAGCCTGGGTGGTAAATGGGATCATGAATACAAAACATGAATAATGTGGAAATATTAATATAACCAAATTAAAAGCTCCTCTAATGACTCAATGGTCATGATATTCTGAGGGAATGGGGTTGCTGCCAGAATTGCATGTCCAAGCTACTTTTCTGTGGTTCCATTTTGTGATGAGCTGGTGGTAATGCCACTTGTCATTGGAAACTCGCCAAGAGAGGGGGTGCTGTTCAAAGGGGCAGGATACAAATTTCAAAACTTGAGGTATACCTGAAAGTTTCCAGAATGTATATCTGGAAGCACAGTTTCAGTCCCTCAAACTCCAAATTTCTTGAACTCGTCAGTGCAAGAACTACTCGCCCATATAAAACAGAGGAGCGAGCAAAGAGTTGATACAGAGTACAGGTGCCTATTGAAAGGAAGTATCCAGGCACAGTGGAAGGGAATGGCAATGACAGTTACTGTTATCTCCAGCATCCCTTACATTCGGACCCAGAGCCAACATAAATTCAATGATCTCATCAGGGCAGCCAAGGCAAGAGGAGGCTGTAGCATCTTATAAGAATCTGCTGTAATACTATGATTTACACTAAAAAAACACCTTCCCCTATTGTTTTACGTTCTTCATCATCTTGCCATCAACTTCCAGGAGGTACTAAAAACCCATCAAACCCCTTAGGGAGAATATGCATTAGATCAGTGTGCAACGTTTATTTAAAGGGAAAGATACCATATTAATCACGACCGACTGAACATGTCTTAGACGGCCTGGATCTTAATGTCTTAGACCAGCGCTATTTAAAGGGACCATGCAGGATTTACAGGTTAGTTAATGGATTATTGCTTTTGGCTCCTGATGCAGTTGTACCTGTTTTTGGAGGTCTCCTATACTTGAATACTAGGTCAAAGGGACATAGCCTAACATTTAGAGGCAGGACTTGCAGGAGTGAATTTAGGAAATGCTTCTACATGCAAAGGGTGGTAGAATTTGGAACACTCTTCTGCAAATGGCAGTTCATGCTAGCTCAATCGTTACCTTTAAATCTGAGATTGATAGATTTCTGTGTACCAAGGGTATTAAGGGATATGGGGCTAAGGCGGGTATATGGAGTTAGGTCTCAGATCAACCATGAATGGTGGAACAGGCTCAAGGGGCTAAGTGCAACTGCCACTTGCTGCCTCCTGTTATGCGCCACCTTCTCCTGCAAGAAAGAGAGAAGTGTGTCAGTGGGTGTTTTGCAGGATGTCTGGGTGATGTTCCTGTCATGGTTGAATGGCTGCCAGTGTGTGTGACCTGTGAGTTGTGGGTGTGCGGCTTGCAACAGTGGGAATATGTGAGGGTGAGAGGAAGCATCTGATTTGAAGAGTAGAGTACAGATTGTAAAAGTTTGTTGGTAGGTGGGTGATGGGGGGTGTAGTGCGTGGAGCAGTGGAAGCGGCTGGTGGTGCAATTGGTAGGAGATGCCACTTGACAGTTGACCTCACTCACCTTGACCACTCGTGTCAAAGCTTTGAACTTCTTCCTGCACTGCACCCATGTTCGTGGTGCTATACGCCTGGGATTGAATGCATTCCCTAATTTTTTTTTATTCATTCATCGCCAGCAAGGCCAGCATTTATTGCCCATCCCTAATTGCCCTTGAGAATGTGGTGGTGAGCAGCCTTCTTGAACCGCTGTAGTCTATGTGGTGAAGGTTCTCCCACAGTGCTGTTAGGTAGGGAGTTCCAGGATTTTGACCCAGCGATGATGAAGGAACAGCGATATATTTCCAAGTCAGGATGGTGTGTGACTTGAGGAGAACGTGCAGGTGTTGGTGATTCTATGTGCCTGCTGCCCTTATCCTTCTAGGCAATAGAGGCCGTGGGTTTTGGAGGTGATGTCGGAGAAGCCTTGGCGAGTTGCTGCAGTGCATCTTGTAGATGGTACACACTGCAGCCATGGTACACCGGTGGGTGGAGGGAGTGAATATTTAAGTTGGTGGATGGGGTGCCAATCAAGTGGGCTGCATTGTCCTGGATGTTGTTGAGCTTCTTGAGTATTGTTGGAGCTGCACTCATCCAGGCAAGTGGAGAGTATTCCATCACACTCCTGACTTGTGCCTTGTGGATGGTGGAAAGGCTTTGGGGAGTCAGGAGTTCAGTCACTCGCCACAGAATACCCAGCCTCTGACCTGCTCTTGTAGTCACAGTGTTTATGTGGCTGGTCCAGTTAAGTTTCTGGTCAATGGTGACCCCCAGGATGTTGATGGTGGGGGATTCGGCGATGGTAATGCCGTTGAATGTCAAGGAGAGGTGGTTAGACTCTCTCTTGTTGTTGATGGTCATTGCCTGGTACTTGTCTGGCATGAATGTTATTTTCCACTTATCAGCCCAAGCCTTGATGTTGTCCAGGTCTTACTGCATGTGGCCATGGACTACTTCATTATCTGAGGGGTTGCAAATGGAACTGAACACTGCAATCATCAGCAAACATCCCCACTTCTGACCTAATGACGGAGGGAAAGTCATTGATGAAGCAGCTGAAGATGGTTGGGCCTTGGACACTGCCCTGAAGAACTCCTGCAGCAATGTCCTGGGGCTGAGAACACTGGCCTCCAACAACCACTACCATCTTCCTTTGTGTTAGGTATGACTCCAGCCACTGGAGAGTTTTCCCCCTGATTCCCATTGACTTCAATTTTACTAGGGCTCCTTGGTGCCACACTCGGTCAAATGCTGCCTTGATGTCAAGGGCAATCACTCTCACCTCACCTTTAGAATTCAGCTCTTTTGTGCATGTTTGGACCAAGGCTGTAATGAGGTCTGGAGCCGAGTGGTCCTGGCGGAACCCAAACTGAGCATCGGTGAGCAGGTTATTGGTGAGTAAGTGCCACTCGATAGCACATTTGATGACACCTTCGATCACTTTGCTGATGTTTGAGAGTAGACTGATAGGGCGTTAACTAGCCAGATTGGATTTGTCCTGCTTTTTGTGGACAGGACATACCTGGGCAATTTTCCACTTTGTTGGGTAGATGCCAGTGTTGTAGCTGTACTGGAACAGCTTGGCTCGAGGTGCAGCTAGTTCTGGAGCACAAGGCTTCAGCACTACAGCTGGGATGTTGTTGGGCTAATAGCCTTTGCTGTATCCAGTGCACTCAGCCGTTTCTTGATATCAGGTGGAGTTAATCGAATTGGCTGAAGACTGGCTTCTGTGATGGTGTGAATCTTGGGAGGAGGCCAAGATCCACCCGGCCCTTCTGGCTGAAGATGGTTGCAAACGCTTCAACCTTGTTTTTTGCACTCATGTGCTGGGCTCTGCCATCATTGAGGATGGGGATGTTCACAGACCCTCCTCCTCCCATTAGTTTTTAATTGTTCACCACCATTCATGACAGGATGCAGCAGGACTGCAGAGCTTTGATCTGACCCGTTGTTTGTGGAATCGCTTAGCTCTGACTATAGCATATTGTTTCTACATGTTTAGCATGCTTGTAGTCCTGTGTTGTAGCTTCACCAGGTTGGCACCTCATTTTTTGGTACGCCTGGTGCTGCTCCTGGCATGCTCTTCTACACTCCTCAGTGTTGATCCCCTGGCTTTGGCAATGGTAGAGTGAGAAATATGAGGTTACAGATTGTGCTGGAATACAATTCTGCTGCTGCTGATGGCCCACAGAGCCTCATGGATGCCCAGCTTTTAGTTGCTGGATCTGATCTGAATCTATCCCATTTAGCACGATGGTAGTGCCTCACAACACAATGGACGGTGTCCTCAGTGTGAAGACGGGACTTTAAGAGGTGGTCACTCCTGCCAATACTGTCATGGACAGATGCATCTGCGACAGGTAGATTGGTGAGGACGAGTTCAAGTAGGTTTTTCCCTCGTGTTGGTTCACTCACCACCCGCCACTGGCCCAGTCTGGCTGCTATGTCCTTCAGGACTCGGCCAGCTTGGTCAGTAGTGGTGCTACCAAGCCACTCTCAATGATGCAAATAGAAGTTCCCCACCCAGAGTACGTTCTGTGCCCTTGTTACCCTCAGTGCTTCCTCCAACTGGTGCTCAACATGGAGTACTGATTCATCAGCTGAGGGAGGGCAGTAGGTGGTAATCAGCAGGAGGTTTCCTTACCCATGTTTGACCTGATGCCATGAGACTTCATGGGGTTCAGAGTCAATGTTGAGCACTACCAGGGTCACTCCCTCCTGACTTTATACCACCGTGCCGCCACCTCTGGTGGGTCTGTCCTGCCGGTGGGACAGGACATATCCAGCGATGGTGATGGAGGAGTCTGGGACATTGGCTGAAAGGTATGATTCTGTGAGTATGGCTATGTCAAGCTGTTGCTTGATTAGTCTGTGGGACAGCTCTCCCACTTTTGGCACAAGTCCCCAGATTTTAGTGAGGAGGACTTTGCAGAGTTGACTGGGCTTGGTTTGCGTTTGCCTTTGTCGTGTCCAGTGCCTAGTGGTCCGATGCCTTGTGGTCCATCCGGCTTTATTCTTATTGTGTCTTCTTGTAGCGGGATTGTATAACTGAGTGGCTTGCTAGGCCATTTCAGAGGGCAGTTAAGAATAAACTACATTGCTGTTGGTCTGGAGTCACATATAGGCCATACCGGGTAAGGACCGCACGTTTCCTCCCATTGCCTCTTGAGCATATGTCTGGAGGGCCTCTTGCCCCCCCCGCCGTGGATGTAGGATGCCCCTCCTTCTGTCCATCCCTTGCACCAAGGCCTCTAGTGCATCATCAGAGAATCTTGGTGCATGCACTCTCGCAGGCCTGGTACAAACTCAAATTGGTGAGGTCTGGAATGCAGATTGGAGGATGTGGGATTTAGTAGTGCACAACCTTTATTCAATGTTTTAATATAACTCAACAGTTTGTAAACGTAGGTATGGAACCTGCATCTGTGTTTTATATGTGCGATGTCTGATCTCCATTCAGACTCCATGCGGTATCTTATTTTTTTCATATAAGAGGTGCAGGCTACATTTAAGAGGTCCGAGCAAATCACGCGATATTTGGGGCCCTACCCTGCTGGTGAGAAGTGCGATCCTAGTGACAGCAGCGCAGCTAGGCCAATAGCTGCCCTTCTATCAGGTAAGTGACCAGGCAGCGCGAATGGGTTCGGGTGTCAAACAAATTAAGCCCCATGACAGTGGATAAGCAATGCTGAACATTTAAAGAAATAATTCATAACTCTCAACAAATATACATTCCTCTGAGGAATATACATTCCCTTGAGGAATATAAACATGGGAAAAGTGGTCCAACCATGGCTAACTAGAGAAGTTAAGGATAATATTAAGTTAAAAGAAGAGGCTTACAATGTTGCCAAAAAGAGTAGTAAACCTAAGGATTGGGAGGGTTTTATAAACCAGCAAAGGATGACCAAGAAATTGATAAAGAGGGAAAAAATAGAATATGAGAGTAAACTAGCAAGAAATATAAAAACAGATTGTAAGAGCTTCTACAAGTATATAAAAAGGAAGAGATTAGCGAATGTAAACGTGAGTCCCTTAGAGGCTGAGACAGGAGAAATTATAATGGGGAAAAATGAAATGGCAGAGACGTTAATAAGATATTTTGTATCTGTCTTCACAGTCGAAGATACAAAACATGCCAGAAATAGTAGGGAACCAAGGGTCTATTGAGAGTGAGGAACTTAAAGTAATTAATATTAGTAAAGAAAAAATACCAGAAAAATTAATGGGACTAAAAGCCCCTGGACCTGGTGGCCTATATCGTAGGGTTTTAAAAGTGGTGTAGAGATAGTGGATGTATTGGTTTTGATCTTCCAGAATTCCCTAAATTCGAGAACGATGCTCGTGGATTGGAAGGTAGCAAATGTAACCCCGCTATTGAAGAAAGGAGGGAGAGAGAAAACAGGGAACTACCGGCCAGTTAGCCTGACATCAGTAGTAGAGAAAATGCTAGAATCTTTTATTAAGGACGTGGTACCAGGGCACTTAGAAAATCATAATTTGATTAGGCAGAGTTAACATGGTCTTATGAAAGGGAAATCGTGTTTGACAAATCTATTTTAGAGTTTTTTGAGGGTGTAACTAGCAGGGTAGATAAGGGGGAACCAGTGGATGTAGTATATTTGGATTTTCAAAAGGCATTCGATAAGGTGCCACACAAGAGGTTGTTACACAAGATGTGGGCTCATGGGATTGGGGGTAATATATTAGCATGGATTGAGGATTGGTTAACGGACAGAAAACAGAGTAGGAATAAACATGTCATTTTCAAGTTGGCAGGCTGTAACTAGTGGGGTGCCACAACGATCAGTGCTTGGGCCTCAGCTATTTACAATCTACATTAATGACTTAGATGAAGGGATCGAGTGTAATGTATCCAAGTTTGCTGATGATACAAAGCTAGGTGAGAAAGTAAGTTGTGAGGAGAACACAAACGGACTACAAAGGGATATAGACAGGTTAAGTGATTGGGCAGAAGGAGTATAATGGGGGGAAATATGAAATTATCCACTTTGGTAGGAAGAATAGAAAAGCAGAATATTTCTTATAAGGTGAGAGACTAAGAAATGTTGGTAGTCAGAGGGATTTGTGTGTCCTTGTAAACAAATCACAGAAAGTTAACATGCAGATACAGCAAGCAATTAGGAAAGCAAATGGCATGTTAGCCTTTAATGCAAGGGGATTTAAGTATAAGAGTAAGGAGGTCTTGCTGCAATTATATAGGGCTTTTGTGAGACTACACCTGGAGTACTGTGTGCAATTTTGGTCTCCTTACCTAAGGAAGGATATACTTGCCTCAGAGGGAGTGCAACAAAGATTCACTAGATTGATTTCTGGGATGAGAGGGTTGTCTTACGAGGAAAGATTGAGTAAAATGGGCCTATATTCTCTGGAGTTTAGAAGAATGAGAGGTGAAACGTCATTGAGACGTATAACATTCTTAGAAGGCTTGACAGGGTAGATGTTGAAAGGCTGTTTCCCCTGGCTGGAGAGTCTAGAACTAGGGGTCATTGACTCAGGATAAGGGGTTGGCCTTTTAGGACTGAAATGAGGAAAAATTTCTTCACTCAGAGGGTTGTGAATCTTTGGAATTCTCTACCCCAGAGGGATGTGGATGCTCAGTTGTTGAGGATATTCAAGACTGAGATCGATAGATTTTTGGAAATTAAGGGAATCAAGTGATGTGGGGATAGGGTGGGAAAGTTGAGGTAACAGATCAACCATGATCTTATTGAATGGCGGAGTAGGCTCGAGGGGCTGTATGGCCTATTCCTGCTCCTATTTCTTATGTCCTTATGTTCTTATAATCTTAAAGACCTCTATCAGGTCACCCGTCAGTCTTTTCTTTTCTAAAGGAAAGAGCCCCAGCCTGCTCAATCTTTCCTGATAGGTATAATGTCTCATTTCTGGTATCATCCTAGTAAATCTTTTTTGCACCTTCTCCAGTGCCTTTATGTCCTTTTTATAATATGGAGACCAGCACTGTTCACAGTTCTCCAAGAGAACTGCTACCTCCTTCCATTTATGTTTGACACAATGGGATCCTCTCCACTGCTCACTCTCACTTCTTCAATGGAATGCTAAATGATCATGCACAGTGTAGCATGATACCATGGCTTACTGAACTATTCCATCTGGAGCTTGGAATTTCCATCACAAGCCCTTCTTGCATGCGGCTCCTTACAACTCCAGAGCATTGCTGTGTCTACTCGATTCCTCTCTCTAAGTGGTGCACACTCAGTTTTTTTCTCCTTTCCTTTCCCCCCTGCATCACTCGTCCTCTCTTTCCCATTCGCCCAGCATGAGAAAGATAGTGACGATGAGGAATTAACACTGGGAGAATTACAGATCATGAAGGAGCTCGGGGAGTGGAAGAGGATTTTACCAACTCTGAGTGGATGCTGCGGAGATGGCTATCCTTGACTGAGTTGCCATCAAACTCAGTCTTATGAGCCCTGCTCTGAAAAGAAGGCTATTCGATGAGCGTAACAGTTATCTGCAGGAACTGAGGTCCATCTCTCAAGATGTGCAACAAATGATAGGGATCAAGTGGATCCTCATTGCAGCCATCAATAAAGCATGCACCAGCTTCATTGCAGTTTGCAACCTCCCCCCCCCCCCCCCCCACCCATCCTTCGCAGAAGTGGCCTAAGACATTTCAGTGCCTCCGCTTCGGAAGTGCAGACTGCAGCTCTTGAGGCCCTGGAGATAGACTTGGGAGGGTATTACTGTATTCTGGTTTCCAGACATTTGGAGTTGGGTTACAAGAGTCCCTCTTTATGGTGGCTTTCAAGATCTTGGGAGCCATTAGATTTTCCCTCCCACTGATCAGTAGCCACCCATAACCTGGGCCCAGTGCCAATGATATGGCAGGAGTCCTCCATCATAATATAGCTCTCTCTCTCAAGATAACAGCACATGCCAGGCCTCCCACCAAGCCCTTCCGAATTGTGAAGATGTATACAACACAGCAAGCAATTGCCATTTGATGCCCAAATTGAAAGAAAAAAGAAGCAGAACAGTAAATATAAGTTCAGAGGGATGGAAGGAGTAATAAGGAGCATATCAGGAGTGGAGAAGTATGAGAATAGAAAGTATTTAAGCTGTTAAGCATAATTTGGGGGTAACTTAATGGGCACCATCCTGAGATGGATTACTGAGGAGAGTCACTAAATTAGTAAGCATATCTTGGGTTAATTTATTAATCACAGCTTGGGAGTAATTCATTGAGGGGAACTATTATACCATTGATCCCAGCTCTAGGATAATTTAACGAGGGAGATAAATTAAACGTTGAAGCCTAGATCTGTGGTAACTTATTAAAATAGACTGACCAAATCATTGAGTACAGTTCAGCAATGCTGTATCGCAGAAAATTGAGGAAATATTCATTAGAATGTATTGCAGAGAATCCTTGCTGAATTTTAAACTCCAATGAATTTATTAAGGATTATATATTTACAAGTTCTCAGTGATCTTTAAACCATTTCCTCATAAGGATTTGTTACAGTAAACATAATACTTCTTTTTATAAAAAGTCCTGAGCTATTTTTAGATCAAAATCCACATTACCTTACTGAAATCTAACATGTTAAATACAAGATACCAATTCATCTGAGTGTTAGTACCTAAAAGTGAAAAACAAAGTCATGCTAATACTAACAACCGAAGATTGGTTTCATCTGAACTCTCAGGGTGCATTCAATGCATAATAGTCTAATAAAGTAAAAACCATAACAGAAACAATTACCTGCAATAGCTGATGCCTTAATCACAGCCAGGGATTCATTAAGTTGATTGTTTTGTCTTTAGAAACTTGCAAGAATTTCACTCCACTGAACTGCAAGATTTTTTGTTTAAGCAAAAGAATCCCCTATCTTTACCTTTGTAAATTAATCTGAAATTTGAATTATATGTGCGGTAAGCTTGACAGGAAATACAATGGGATGAATTTTTTGCTGGCCACACTTCAGTGGCCAGGACAGTGGGCTTTGCAGTGGGTTACACTTGAAGTTATGTAAGGGCAGAACTAGATTGGATATTTCACAGAGAATAACAGACCTGTGGAACAGATTGCCGGCTCGAGCAGTGAATGCTGTTTTGCTATATTCCTTCGTGAGAGCTGGACCTGTTCCTAGCTGGGACGGACATCACCTCGTACAAGAGGTAAATATCCTGTAATGTCAATCAGCGCCAATGTGATCTCATAGAATACTTCTGATTGCCAATGGGGGTCTGAAAAGAATTTTCCAGATTTTTTTCCCCCTAATTGGCCTGGGTATTTAACTGGTATTTTGCCTCTCCCAGGAGATTACACGGCTCCAGGTGAATGGGGAATATATGTATTGTGATGTATAAGGCATCACAAGTGTGTGGGACATACTGGATGGACTGTCTACTGTGAACTATTCATTTAAACAATGTGTATGCTTAACACCTGTGGTGATTTTGTTGACAGAAATGCATAGACATACGTAGAAGTTACAGCATGGAAACAGGCCATTCAGCCCAACCAGTCCTTGTCAGCATTTACCCTACACATGAGTAAATATCTGTCAGTCATTTTCGTATGTTCACATTTGAGCACCAGCAGCACAAGAGGACCATTCAGTTCTACTGACTTAATGGCTTCTCCAAGGGTCTAATTGATCTTATCCACTTGGTCATCCATACCCTATGTATTATTACAATTAATTAGATCAACAGATAAGGGTACCATTCTATCAATGCACAGTTGATTTGTGACTAACAACACTTGATCCTCCACATCAATACTGACTATATTGACAACTGCCACAACATGTTTCTCTTATGGCAGTCCATCGGGCCAGCATTGTTTCACCCAAAGAGACAAGTGTGTTTCTTTGCTTTTTCCAGAAGACTTCCCAATAAACTGGAGTTTGAATTCTCAAAGCTTTATTTCATGCAAATATCACAGTTAAAATATTAACAACTCCTGCTTTTCTACTGTGAACTATTCACTTAGTCAACGTCTATGATTAACACCAGTGGTGATTTTGTTGACAGAAATGCATAGACATAATTAGAAGTTACAGCATGGAAACAGGCCATTCAGCCCAACCAGTCCTTTGTCAGCGTTTACCCTACACACGAGTAAATTGTCTTTTTGTCACATTTATCTACCCTGTTCCCAGATCCCTTTTTTCCTTTGTCTATCTATCCAACCTAATCTAGAAAGGTGCGATATCAATGTAAGTCCTTTCCTTTTTTTCTTTAGAATTTTGAATTATTGAATTACTCCTGATTGGCTGCTCTACATGTTAGTCACAGCAAGGCCTTCCCCTTCACTTTGGTTCCTATTTAAGTTATAAAATCTTTCCCTTCTAAACCATATTTGGGGATCAGGGGTAATTTTTTAATATAACGGCTTGGAAGCTATGGAAATTACAAACATTTTAACCATTTAGTGAGGTAATTTCTGATTTTTTTAATGGAAATCTGTATTTATCAAAGACTGTATTCGTCAACTCACCAGCCAACTCACTAATAGCACACTAAATGCTTTAAACAGGTACTTAAGGATAGGAAACAAAAATAGAAAAAGCTGGAAATATTCAGCAAGTCAGGCAGCATCTGAGGAGAAACAGAAGTCACCAGTTGACCTTTCAGGTCTAAGATCTTTCCTCAGGACTGCAGAAACTGGCTGACAATGGGGAAAACAGTGCCGGGGGTGGGGACAGATCCCTGAAGGCACAAAAGAGGCCACAGACAGTTGGGGAAGGAAGTTTACAGCCAGGAACACAGTGGTGTGAAGGGGGGAGGTGTGGCGCCTGGACATTCTCCTATAAAGGCTGCTAGACCCTGCCTCCCCCAATACTGCAGATCCCAGCAATCTGCCAAATTATCCAGATTCCCCCTCCCCAACCCTTCTGAACCCCAGTACTCCCTCCCCAAGACCCCACCCTCCATTTTGGGTGCTCCCTCCCATAATCCTTTATTTCAGGACCAGCCCAATGCTCCCAAACCCCACGATCTTCCTCTGCACTATTAAATTTTACTACTACAATCTTACGTGATTAGTGATATTTTTCTTCTTTATTTGATGAATAATAGAGTACAAGCCAAAAGAGGTCAGAAATTTTATACAGTCTACTCCTCTAAAGTTGCTTAATTTAAATTGTCTGGTAATTCAATTTTTTTTTGCATTAAATTCCCATTTTGCTGGGTTATTTACATTGCTTAATTCAAATTGATTTTTTTTTCCAAGAAAAACTACTTCAAATTCTCATTAGTGAACTGTAGTGCTCTGGTCAAACCACATCTCGTGCACTGTGCCAAGTTCTGGTCACTGAGACACCATCACTATTATAGATACATCAAACCTTGGAGGCAGTTCAGAAAAGGGCTATGAGACCGATCCTTATCATCAGAGGACTGAGTTACAAGAGGAAACTGGAGAAAGTTGAGGTTTTCAGGCTTGAATTCAGTCACTATGAGGTGATCGTGGAGAGGAATATGATAGTAAATGGTACAGAAGAAATAGATCCACAAGCAACTTTCTAGATTTATTAGCAATGGTTTTACAATATTCAGAACAGTAAACTATACACATATAAGAGGAGAAAAAATCCTTTGCAAAACTACAGAAATGTATTAAAATGGGCAATAAACATTAGATTAATTGGCATTACTACCTTCTTATTTTTATGTAATTATATTTTACCTTCTCACATGGTAAATAGTAATAGAGAAATGATGGTCAAGCTAAATGTTAGAGTAGGACAAAGTGACACAGGTTCAAAGTAATAAAAGGCAAATTTAGGACTGATGTCAAAAACGTCTTCACACAAAGAGTGAGCACAGTATATAGAATGGATGTCTGGGTACAGTAATGAAGGCAAAAACTCGAGAATCATTTAATAAACAGTTGGATGATAGGGTCTTTCTGGATGAAACAGCTAAAATGGTTTGAATGATGTTACTCATCTCTATCTGTCATCTGATCATGTGAATCTGGCTGATTTTGTAGTCTTAGCTTTAGCAGCACAGCTTCACTAATGAC
Organism: Heptranchias perlo; assembly: GCF_035084215.1. NCBI lineage: Eukaryota > Metazoa > Chordata > Chondrichthyes > Hexanchiformes > Hexanchidae > Heptranchias > Heptranchias perlo. Next base: position 134,297,695 of record NC_090325.1, read on the forward strand.
TTTGAGCAACATGCAGCTAAATTCTAAAACACGTAAGCCTTTGTGCCAATCACTAAACCTGAGCCTTTAACATATAACACAGGCTTAGCTAATAATGGGGGTTAAATTGGATAACCTCTGAAAACGGGCATGAGGATCACAGTACATGATTTACCTACACCTGTTCATTGCGCTGCTAACAGCAAGTTAAATTCATGCTGCCTGCTATTTTTCATGATTGCTGTGTGCAGCCAGTGCTACCTGCGCTGTTTGTTCGCTGCATGCATCAGCAGGGGGATCGATATCGCGAGTGTCTAATGCTACTTAAAGGCAGCCTGCACCTCTTAAAGTGGCTGATGGAATTGGTGTCAGGAAGTGGATTGCTTTGAAAGATGTTTTGTGAAGATGTCTCAACCTATGAGAGAGGGTGCACCAAGGTTTTCTGATAATGCACACGAGGCCTTGGTGCAAGAGGTGGAGAGAAGGAGGCACATCCTGTATTCACAGTGGGGCAGGAGACCCTTCAGACATATACTCAAGAAGCAATAGGAAGAAGTAGCAGTAGAGGTCAATGCCAGGAGTATAGCTCCAAGAATATGCATGCTGTGCAGGGAGAAGTTCAATGATGTGAAGGTGAGTGAGCTCAATCTTCAAATGGCATATCCGACCAACTGCACCATTAGTCACATCCACTGCACAATTCACTACATCCCCATCACCCACCTACCAACAAATTCTATCAATCAGTACTCAACCTTTCAATTCATATGATTTACCTCAATCTCACACCCACAACTCACAGCTCACACACTGGCAGCTATTCTACCATGACAGCCACATCACCCAAACATATTGCAGGATACTTACTGACATACTTCCCTCTTTCTTGCAGGATAAGGTAGCGTATAACAGGAGGCCGCAATAAACAACTGAAGTGCGCCTACATGTTTTAACCCCCTTGGAGGGGACAATGCTGGCCATCATGGGACGGGGCATTGCTGAGGTCACAGCCATTGGCGGCGCTGGAGGGATTGATGATGAGGGTCTTTGCCTAGTCCTCCTTCTCTCTTTCCACTTCTTCCTCATCCCACAATCTTTTCTGACTCTCAAGCTGCAGATAGTATAAGCACGCACTAATGACTTTCTCCTCTCCCCTCACCACAACCTTGTCTCTTTTTCATTTCAGATACCCAAGAACTGTAACCTTCCCAGTCAGAGGAGGAAGAGGAAGAAGACAGCGATGATGAAGAGACACCGTCACTCGATCTTACACTTGTGGTCACCAGCCTAGAGACTGATACTGTGCTTACTTTAGAGGCTGGGATAGAGGAGGGATCGGCACATGGTGAGTCACCGGGCACAAGTGCATAGGAGCCAGGTGGGAGGTGAGGAGATCACAGGTGCCAGCTCGCCGGAGAGCATGGTCGCTTTTTAGTTCTGCTGCAGAGGATTCAGGTGAGGACATCGATGGCCCAGGCTACAGAAGAAGGCTGATGGGTGTGCACAACCAAATGCTTGGTGCACTGGAAAGCCTGCCAGAAAGCCTGTGCACAATGTCAAGAAGCATTAAGGAGTCTAGCTCCAACTTGGCACAGGACTTTGCGCAGAGCTTGGAGCCCATCCTTTCTCACATAGAACAGGTGGTCACCTCCATCAGCACACCTGTGGAACCCGCCATGATTCAGCGTTTGATGACTGATATCACAGCTTCAATCTGACTGCTGCCTTGGAAGCTCAGACAGCGGCCATCATGGCTCTGGGTACCACTGTTGAAAGGGGTTTCCTGGACAACAAAGCAATCCAGCAATCTGTTCTCCAGCAGATCACCAGGATTGCTGAAGCACCACCCCAGGAGAGTGGCAGTGGCGCCATGGAAGAGGAACCTGCTGTCCTCTGTCATTCTTGCTCCCACCCCTGCCATTCCACCAATGCCCTTGCTGTTGCCTGTCAGCCAGCTAGCCCTGACTGCTAATATCCAGACTGAGATGGTGCAGTCTGAAGCCGGGCACTCTAGGCCCAGAGCTGCTCGAGGTCGTCCTCCAAGGCCATCTGCACGCTCCTTAATTAAAGGTCAGCAGCCTTCCACCACCCATGCTGCAGCCCTCGGGGAAGCATCTCGTAGGAGCACGAGGAAAGGTAAAGGCACACGGAAGACAGGCACTAAGGGAATGCACATGGGTGATTAGTTTCATTTTGTATGCATTATTTAATGAGTGAATTGATAAATCTGGATTTGAATTTGCATTTGGTGGTGGTTTTTATTTCTGCGGTGAACTGAGGGAGGAACCAATGTGTAATCATAAAGAATGGGGAGGTGTAGTTGAGGTTACTGGTATCGCTCATGAATAATATGATCACATAGAACCCTGGACGAAAGGGCCTGTCTGCGGAGTAGCCTCCCTTCCTCTTCCTCTTCCTCCACTTCCTCTTGGACTTCCTCCTCCTCCTCCCTCTTCAAGCAGATTCTGCTGCTCTGCGTGGCCTCTCTTCATTCTCCCAGTCATATTCAATTCCCAGAGGAAGCCCTACCAAGCCACCCATGTCTGGAAGCAATATTTTTCAGCACAATATTTTAAATAACACAAAAGTACTGCAAGACTAGCCAGACCACTCCCTGTAGAATACTTACTTAAACTTTAGCCAAGTATACGAAACCTCCAAAAACACGTACAATTGCACCAGCAGCCAGAAGAAATAATCCAGCAACTAACCTGTAATTACTTCGTGATTCCTTTAAATAGCGCTGGTGGGAGGTCCTCCATGCCCTTTAATATTGTGATCAGCTGTGCGAGGTTAAGTCAGGGCATTGGGTGGAGTGTGGAGTTGCAAAATGGCAGCGGTGGCTTCAAATCAGCGTCATAATCTCCCTACTCTGCAAGCTGCCGGCGGTCATTAGATCCGCGTGCACAAACCCCGTTACCAAGATGGCGTCCTGAGCACTTCCCGTCGAAAGTTTGCATGTGTATCTCGGACCCCATTTTCCAGTCTTAGTCGGCCGTGCAGTGCTAAAAAACAGCGCTACACAACCCAATTAAACACAAAGCAAATTTAAGCTAAAATCGTAAGTGATCCTTCCTTTCTTTTTTTCACTTGAGTTAAAAGCTAGTTTTAAAAGTAATAATATAAAAGCATCCATATTTACTTGGATATCCCTTTTTGCAGTTAACCCTATGAAAATGAAGAAAAAACTACTCATGTCTGAAACAAACTACAGCAATTATATTTGAAGTTTACCTGTTCCATCAAATTTTTTTCCCTTCATATTCTGTTTCTTTTCAATGGATTGGCAATTTTCTAAATTAGTTAGACAGGCAAAGCAAAAGTCAAATTAGTTCAACCCAAAGTCACATTAGGTTACAGGTAACCATAAAAGATTGATTCTAATTGGCTGAAAACAGTGTAAAACCTATAACAGATGCATGGTTTTCTGCAGCCTCAAGAATCCTTTTCATTGTTCTGTGGGTCTGCTGTGAAGTTGGATAGATCGCAGAAAGTTTATTTTTTAACACCCGCAGTTGTAACCTAATGGGGATAATAAATGCAATGGTGTCTGATGTTAAAATCCACAATGACAAAACAGCTTCTCATTCTTAAAAAAACGACCAGTCAACAGGGTTCAGAATTCCATAGAGATGCTGGCACTGTAAGGGTTAATAAAATAACAGTCCTAAAGAAAGTATTATAGTGAAATATAAACCATTCATAACTGAAGTACTGTATTGCTTACTTGGCCTCTTGTGAGTCATTTGTAACAGAATAAAACTAAACTCCACACTCGAACAGGATTCATTTGATTGATTGCTTCTGTCGAAATCTTGGCTGGTTATGACCACTCTGTGTCTCATTTGATTATGGGTGGAGAGAAATCTTATTGCCACATATGTTATAGTCACAAAAATTCTCCCACCTCAATTATTTCTGCGTATATAAGCTTCCTATGATAATAATTTATAACAGGCAATTCAGTTCACAATTTCTCTTCGCTATTGTCTAAACACATGCCCAAGTTGCACCTTTGGAAAGTTCAAACTGGCTCTCTATTACAATATAGATACAATTTATTCAGTAAAACTCAGCATTCATATTAGCATGACTTTTGGCAGATCGTGACTTCTCGGAGAAAGTTATCTTTTACAAGCAGAGGTTAATGGAATGCTAATAAGGTGCTCCTAAGCTAATGAACAAGCTGCTACTATTGGTTATAGCCATAAGATACAGTACTTCCTTTTTGTTAATAAGTCAGAATGAGTATCTGCTGAGGACAAATTATAACCAAGTTTGACGCAGCTGCTCCCAGTTTGCCATTGCCCACATGGATTTGATTAAAATGAAAATCTAATTTTATCAGCATTACATTGCCCCTTTGTTCACCTATGCTTTATGCAGTGATGGGCCATGGTTGTTAAAATGCACACAGATGTTTTGATTTGCAATCAGTGCAAACATATACCCAATATATGATACTCAGTTTTGTCTGCAGAATTTGAGGTCTTTCATCACCACAGAGCTGCAGGTCAAGTGGGAATCACGTGTCCTTTCAGTCAGTTTAACCTTACTTAGATGATTTTTTTCCCATGGCCAAATCATATTAAACTATGTAAAGTCCACGTAGTGCTATCAGAAATCTCTGAGGAGGCATGGGTCCCACAATAACACACCAAGAGACCATGGGGCCCGATATTACCATGGCGGCTGGTTCGCGGCGGGGGGTAGATTGGGCGCGTGGGTAACGCGCCTGGTGAAATCAGTCTGCTCCGCACGCAATTACAAGCTGATTGGATCCACTTACCTGTTCTTCTGGGTTCCCCGCTGCTAAGCGGGCAGACTGCGCGTGCACATTAAGGTCTGTCAGCTGGAGGAGCCCTATTTAAAGGGGCAGTCCTCCACTGACTGATGCTGCAAGAAATAGGAAAAATTACAGCATGGAGCAGCCCAGGGGGAAGGCTGCTCCCAGGTTAATGATGCCTCACTCTAGCTCTTATTGGATGGGGTGAGGAGGAGGGGGAAGACAGAGATCATCCCCCCGGCGGGCGGGAGGAAGCGGCCTGCCTCTGCCACCAAGAAGGCCTGGCTCGAGGTGGCAGAGGAGGTCACCTGCACCACCAACATATCGCCCACCTGCATACAGTGCAGGAGGTGCTGCAATGACCGAAGTAGGTCAGCCAAAGTGAGTACACTTACTCATTCCCCTACACTCCCTCTGCCACATTACCGTCCTCACCCCACATCTCCTTCTGCACTGCCAACACTACTCTGTCACATTACCCCTCACACCCACTGAAACCTCATCCTCATCTTACCTGCACTTACTCACCTCGCCAGTACTCATCCCGCCACTACCACTCAACCCAACCCTCATACAATCTCATGGCTCTATTTCGTACTCACCCTCTCATGCATCTCTTTTACAGTCAGCCTCACTCAACCTGCCACTACCTGAGCTGCAGCCACAGGGCATGCATCACATATGTGCAGTAGGCAGCGTAAGGTAAAAGTGTCATGAGCATGAAGGGGATGCACAAGGGTGTTTGAGGGTTTGTCATGGTTTTTACTTATATTTAATTTCTGATCAACTCACATTACATATTATATTGGCACCACTACTGCCACGTCTTTGCGAATCTTGTCTGGTTTGTGCAATAATGCCCTTTCCTGAGGATCACAATGAAGACCCGCAACTGATGCCACCCATTGTGTCACTGCAGAGTGGGTGTAGGTCTATTTGCAGGGCTCTTTTGTGCAGACGACTGAGAGACGTCGGCGATGTCCCCGGTGGCACCCTGGAAGGATGCAGAGGAGAAGTTGTTGAGGGCAGTGGTGACTTTGACAGCGACAGGTAAGAAGATGGTGCTCGGGCCAGCCGGGAGCAGCTCGGCATGAAGGAGGCTGCAGATGTCCACGACTACATGTCGAGTGACTCTGAGCCTCCGTGTGCACTGCTGCTCAGAGAGATCCAGGAAGCTGAGCCTCGGTCTGTGGACCCTGTGGCGATGGTAGTGCCCTCTGCGACGCATCTCTCTCTGCGGTTGCCCTCCCTCCTGATGAGCAGGTGGATGTGTCACAGCACTGTGTTGTGGAGCTCCACGTGTCAGAGGTGGATGGCGTGGCCGGCGAGGCTGATGATGCTGTTCGCCCTCCAAGGAGGTCATGACTGCAGCTACAGAGGCCCCCATCCGGAAGATGTACATTTGAGGGGGTCCGCAAGGTAGGTAAATGTGTCTGGACCCTGGGGTAAGTGTGCAAGTTGGTGAATTTTATTGTTAGGAGGAGGGTGGTGGAGGCCAAACTTTGTCCAAAGTGACAGAGTGGCCTCCTGCAATGAGTGAGGGTCTCCCCCCCCCCAACCTGTCAAATGGACCTTTGCAGCTGCCGCAGTCTGGTGGCTGCAACACGTCCATTTGAACTGGGAGTGTTTCCCCCAGTACGGGAAACAGTCTCAGTCAGTTGCAAAATCCCATCCCTGCTAAAATAATAGGTCAATCAGGTCTGTAAACAATCTGAAGTACCTGTTCAAGTACTTTAAGTGGCACCCCGCTGGCTTTAATTGCCGGCGGGAGTCCCACATGCGGGGGCTGCGCGCGCATGTCAGCGCGTCAGTGGGGAACCCGGAAATGGGGCAGGTTGGAGCCGGGATCCCGACCCGCCCTGGGAATCCCTGATTTTCGCAGCCCCCCCGCCACGAACGCACCCGATGTCCTGTAAAGTCTCACTGGGTTGTGAGGTTTCAGCTGCAACCAGACAAGTTGATGAGCCTTGAACTGGCAAAAGGTGGAAAGTGTTACAGAAATGTGACCAGAACTGGTCTCAATCCATTTGACAAATTCCTATGCAAATGCTTGTAATTGCACATGGCAGCATGGAACACTTTCAGTCATCTGTTGATTTAAATGATAAATGGTAGCCTAGAATTTCCAATCAGATTTTGGCTCAACCATAAGTAGGACAGTAAAGGAAAAGCACCCACCCAGGCTTGGTTGAACTGGCCCCGCATGTATTTGAAGGATCAACCTCATTATCATAATGTGGGCACATTCCTGGCACAGAAAACACTGTGTTTGGGAGCCTAACCCATTGGTGGGTAGAAAATCAGAAGGTACCTCAGGCCTGCAGCAGCTTAAAGGGGCAGGCATGGTTTATATGCATATTTGGAAGTCAGCAAGTTTCTTTAAAGAAAAACTGGGATAGATTTTTGTCTTTACCACCTGGGCAAAGCATTGCCAGGCTGGCAACTCTGAGGTACCCCATGCCTAAGACCCTCGAGGCAATTAATGCTTCTCCCAGGAATGCTCAGGCTCCTGCCACAGAGGCATGGGATTCCAGAGTGGGACGGGCTAGCCCTGATTTTAACTCATGTGGGGATCGTTCCCGGTTCACCAAGGTGAGGCACAAGCCATTTTAACTCCCGGGCCTCATTTAAATACACCAGGCCCGACTCCCACTCGAACCCAGCATCAATGACAGGAGGCCGGCAGGCAGGAGTCGGGCGACCGTTACAGGAGACTGCAGCCAAGGACGTGAGGGAATGGTCCCTGGCAGTCAGGCAGGTGAACCAGGAGATGGGGGGGAGCGACAGGGATAGTGATCATTGGGGGGAGGGCGGTGGTGTGATGGGGGGAAGCCCAGGGCAAGGGAGGCTCAGGGTTTCCTTGTGGGGCCTGGAGGAGCACACCTGCTCCTGCTCCTTCTGGCCCACAAGAAAACTGAGAACATTTAAATTAACTGACCTTGGTCGCCTTCTGGGGCAGCTCCCCATGGCGCCAGGTTTCCTTGGTGAGGCTGGCAACAGGCGGTGACCTTGCAACTTGAAGTTAAAATAGCGTCAGGGCCTGATTGGCGTCATCAGACCTCCAATATTTAATCTCAATGAGGCGCTTGCCTGTCTCGGGCGAGGGCCTCACATGCTGCTTGAAATGCGCCTGATAAAATGGCATGGAGCCACCTCAATCTCGGAATTCCTATTCACACATGCCAGCCAGCCACCTCACCTATGCCTGCCTCTGAGATGAATCATAAGGCTAGGTTTAAGAGACCATAAGGTACACATGGTCATTGAGAGGAACACTGTGGAAGCAAACCACGAAAATACACATGACATGTTCGGTTGTTAACAATCTGTTTGCACTGAAGTTGTGTGTGCAGACAGTATTTTTGCAAAGGACTGGGAGTATGTTTCATCAAGTGCTGTGAATAGGAGATTAATGAGTTGTGTAGAAGATGTAAGAGGTATATTTTTGCAGGACGTTGAAAGGATGTAGACAGGACTATTAATGCAGCGGGGACATTTTCCAATTAAGAGAAGGCTTCCTGTATGAGACCCTGACAAATGGAGCTTTCACAGCCTCTTCAAGCCACTTGTGCTCTTCTGTGTGGTTCCCTCGCAGAGCTTGTTGGGTTTCATCCTCTGGGATCTCCATAATGATGGTTCTTTGCAGTGTGAAGTTGTGCAACATGAAGCAGACTACCACAATCTTTGAATCCTAAGTCAGGCTTTATTGCAGGATGCCCCCAGATCTGCCCAAGCATTTGAGGTAGTGTGTCAACATGCCAATGTTACGCTTAATAATTACTTTGGTGGATGCATGTACCTCCTTATACCTATGTTCGACCTGTGCCCTTGGATATGCAGAGGTGTCATGAATCATGGCTGCTGAGGAAAGCCCCGCTCAAAAATCACCCTGAAACTTGCCTTTGTGGATCAAATAGCGGTGGGATGGTGGACTGCCTTACAATGAAGGCATCATGACAGCTGGCTGGGAAACGAGCATTGACTCACAAGGACAGATCTCCCTGTTATTGCACTTGTGTGTAAAGGATCAAAAATCAAGTGGGAGGATTACACATGTAATGGAGCCCACCTGATTTTCTGTCCATTTAAATTCTCACTGCCCAATTATCCCCCATGCGATGCATCCAGGCGATCCGTTATTGCCCTAAATAAACAGGTGTGATGGATGCAAACCTGCTAAACATTGAGAGGGTGGAATCCCTCCCTATGGATTTAGGTAGTGGCATTGTGCAAGGGAACAGTTCATGCCACGTGGGCACAATCTATAACCCCCAGACCTTCAGGAATCCTGTCACTGTCCAAAATTGCACAGCCCTCTCATGTTGCTGTTAGTGGAGAAATAGATGGAATTGCTTGCTTGAGCAAACAAGGCATCAGTAACTTCCTTTATGCATCCATGAACTGCTGTTTGGCTTATGTTGCTAACGTCCCTGGTGGTATTCTGGAATTAATCTGAAACGTAAAATTTAAGAGTAGTTATGATCTTGACAGCCGCTAGCAGTGCTGTACGTATGGAAGAGTTTGGCTGCAGATTAGCTTGCACTGTGTGCCACAACTCAATCATGGCATCCCTTGTAAATTGAAACCTCCATCGGCACTGCTCCTCTGACAAATGGATATATAGGTACTCCTGCTTGCAGATTCTGGTATATTAGGGTGTAGAGTGCCTCTGGTGCAGTCTGACCTGCCCGGCATCACTCCATTGCTCTTGACCTTCTTATCAAAAACACAAGTAAAGGATGATTCCCATGGGGAAACCCAATGTGCTCTTGTTGTTGTGGTAGTTGAAAAATGACAGCATCTGTACAATTGCTCCAAAGGCTCTTGGCAACCTAAGTGGCAACAAAAAAAAACCCTTGATAAAGAATGGCAAAAATAGCCTTCTAATGTTCATGCGAATCTTCTTACAGTCTTATTTTAGCACAAACTCCGGAAAATGGCACATGCAATGCTATGTGGTCATTTTGACCTAATTTGCATGGATACACCATGAAGTGGCAGGCGTTACTAACACAATTCAAATTTAGTATTGAGAAATTGGACACGGCAAAATGGTTAGTTTCACCTGATGTACATCTGTTTGTCTGGTGATACCGATTGAAAAATCTCGGCTAATAAGACAACTATTGGAGAACGTGGCCAGATACGGCACAAGATATTACAGAAAGATCATCACTGTTATGTGAGGGGAGGAAGAATAAAGCAATTACAATGAACAGAACATACAGTGACTTCAGGTGCAAGTGATGTTATGATGTTCACATGATATGGTGACTTTGTGACAGAAGTATCTTATTAAGTGTTTACATAACATGAAAGAAACCGTACCTTTTGAACTTTACAGATGATGAAAAACCCTTCAAAACTGAAGCATGCACATTAACAATTAAGGTTCCCATTAGAGGAGAGTCACATTGACAGTCATAGGTGATATTCCCAGCAACATTATTTAATGAGAACTATATCTCAAGTTAAGTGCTATTTTATCACTTGCATATATCAGTCCTAATTGGGCTCTAGTTTCCATGCGTTAACAAGACTTGGATGTGTTTGTATTACAAGCATCAAATTTCACTTCCTTTTTTTTCTAAATCAGTGAAACCACAGCAGTTGCTGAAAGGAGCACCGAAACTAACAGATCCAATATGATAAGAAATGCTTTTAAGACTGTAACAATCTCCTACACCCTTTGGTAACCAAAAATGTGCCTGAGGCCATTAAACTGTCATATTTATCATTCATTCCACAGCACATCAGGCAGGTAGCGATGCAACCACAAGACTGCATAGCCTTCGCTTTAACTGCTAAATGTTGTCAGAATATTCTGTTTTGGGAATCCACAGGTCACCTGGTGATATTTGTTATCCAGCATTCATAAAAATTTGATGACCAAATGACATTTCAACGCTGTAGTTTTACACCTGGGTAAGAATAATGAAAAAGGTTAGTCAGCGTTAACTTGTGTTCAAAGCAAAACTGAAGGATCATGTGGCCAGATTGCATTTTTATTCTGACTTGTTTGCTGCCTGATTGCACCAGGTAGACAGAAATAATAACAGACTAGGATGGAATACAGACATCCCTTAGAAGCAAATTGTGTTATCCAATTGGTTCTCTCACAAAGTACTATTATGCAAATGGTTCATGTTTCAGGGATGCATGAATCCTGGTTTTCTTTTTATATTCACAGCTCCAATCACTGAAAGGGGAAGGAAAGTGTAAGCAATAAGCTGTTGAGATGCTTAGAAAAGTGCCACAGATAACCAATTGTCAGTACAACGGCAACATGTTAGGCAGGAAAACTTCATACTCGTTTCCTCCTACAAGATGTCATCATCACTGTCTACTTCCATCTCCAGCCTTTGCACTTATCACAGCCCATCATACTTGCTTTCATCACCCTGAGACTCAATGGCCTAGAAATTCAGATGCTAAACAGCGTCCAAAGCATTCAATATGAGGGGCAGGAAACACACGCTCATTATGAACTGGAAGGTACCGCCCGCCATATTGGTAAAGGCCAAGAAAACGGCATGCAGTGCCCACGCCTGAAATAGGCATTAGGCTCTTTGCGTATGCCTCGCTGGAAATGAGTTCCAATATCTGGGGTGCCTTGGGCCTCACCATTCAGATGCAGGAATCGTTCCCTGCATTCCCCGTACCGAACATCAGTAGAAATAAAAATCGGGAGAGATGTAAAACGGGCTGCCAATTCGCTATCACCCATTTTACACTGCCGCACAAAGTTAAAATCTACCCTGTGTGAATGTTAACTTTTTTATTAGTTTCACATTCTCTCCAACAACATAATCTGAATTTCCCTGGGGTTCCTTTGTTAGAAGTGCAACAGTGGCTACCCATTATGCCTACCCATTAGTAATCCCCATGATCCTGGCCCCTTTCCCAGGGTTATTAGCATATTAAAGGCGGGGTCTTTCACAATACTGTTGGGGATCCTGCTCAGGTGCAGGGAGAAGGAACTTGCTGTAGCACCTTCCTATGGCATGGTCAGCAGTGCCAGCTAAACAGTGAGAAGTTTTAAGTTTCAGGATATTGAAATTCCCTTTTCCTTTGATTAAGGTAATTGATGACTCTTGCCTTAGCCAAAGCAACCACTTAAATTTTAAATCGCTCCATGGCCCTTAGTAATGTTGGATGCCAAGAACACCCCAGCAATCCCTGCGCCTAGTGTTGCTAAAATGCAAATGACAAGATACATGTAGTATGATGACATCTCATTATTTGCCTCCCATTACAATAAACCTGTCCATATTTGGGCAGTAATACATTCAATGTTACTTCTGGTAGAAAATGCCAAAAGTAGTATCAGCAGGCAGGGAGTGGGGTGAACAGCTCCCCGCTGGATTTTCCTCACCCGTGGCACAGATTATACCGATTAGCAGCGTAACTGAAGAGGAAATTCAAGCGCACATGTGTCGGTGGTTTCTGCTACCACAACATTCTTTTCCAGATCAGCAAATATCATGGGGGTGAAATTAGCCTTGAGTGATAGCACAAAGTGAACAATAACGAATCGGCCGCCCGTTTTACACCCCAACCGATTGCCTTTTTCATTAAAGGGCAGCCGACTTGCTGTCCCCCTTTTGTACTACCGCCCAAGATCAGCCCCAAATCTGTTTTTTAATATACTCTGTCTTTCCAAATATTCATCCTTAGATTTTAAATGTCAGTGAACTAGAAGACTATCCAATGCTATAATCACAAATATATATATACAATTATAAGCCATTACTTCTATAAATTTCTCAGCTGATTCAGTGTGTGCAACCTTCATGGATGCAATTCTTTTTCTTTAACAAATGCTAACATTGTAACTGCAAATAAAATTCACTGAACCTTAACTCCCACTGTGACCAAATGCTTCAAGTACTTCAAAGATACTTGGCAACACTCAGTTTCCAGTCAAAACCCAGTGCACCAAAACCCAAGGCTAAAATTACATGCACACGAAGGGTAACTACTAGCAGGTAAATTGAGGCCTGTGCAAGTGCACACCCTATATGCAAATGCTGCAAATGCACATGTGGCCGATAATTATAAAAATATGGTAGCCATACTTTTGATGAACAAACGCTTATTACAAGTTTTTTGTTTAGCTTCTACTTAGGTTAATTTTGTTGTTGATTTTTTTTTCAGTTGATTTCTCGGGATTTAAAACTTAATGAAAGATTTTAGCATAACAGAGTAAGGTTGGACATATCAAACCAAACAGTGCAGCAAATTGAGTGTTGTTCTTCCATTAGGTTTTGAATCAAGTAAGGTAAAGCGGTTTTATTGCATTCCTTCTGTTGACCCTTATTCTAAATGTTACTGTTGACTTCATGCCTATTTTTCATGAAGTGCATTATCCCAATGGATCTGTTTCTAATCCTCTCATTTTATTTTAATTTAATGATAATTTTAAATAATTTTCACAATTGGAATGTTGATGAATTTGCCCTCCCATATTCTTTTAAATGTTTTAGTAAATACAGTCACCAACTTTGTTGTTCTATCCACCTGGGGAGGATGCTAAACAAGTATAGTTGTTTATAGCATTTTCTCTCATAGGCTTTGTTTACCTTATTCTAATACGTTATCAGTCTCCTAAAATCTCATATTTGCAGCTGTCTCACGTGCTTATTATACTTGGCTGTGGAGCAAAACAACTCCTTCGTGTTATATCCTGATCCAGGGCAGATTTGCTTCAAACCATTTTGCTGGTGCTCATGAGTGAATGCTATTGTTGAACACATATCAGATTTGTTCTGGGATCATTTGTTTTGTTCATTTCAGCATCTTCAGGATTGAAGCGTCTCCAGATTAGATTGGATCTCTGAAATGTTCTTTGCATGTCAACATTTTTTTTTATTGCAAAGATCAAGGTGAAGTTACGAGCCTATTGTGTTGGACATCGTATGCAAAAATATAAAACAGAAACAGAAAATGCTGGATAGATACTGCAAGTCAATCAGCACCTATAAATAGAAAAGACAGGCTAATGTTTCAGGTGTATCTCTTTCTCAGAACTGAAAATTTTAAGATTAGGGAGTAGAGTTTCCGTTTGTTTCCGTTAGTTTTGCATTCAGATTCCAAAGCTGTCGGCCGAACCAGCGCAAAAGATTGGGGAATTTAAAACGTAAGTGAGATATGCCAAAACACACTTATGCTTGTGTTTTCCACGATCTTTTACGCTGGTTCCTAATTCAGTTCACCCGAATCAGGCAATGCTCACAAAACTGTCCACACCCCCAAGTCGAAATTGCGAGTTTCCGTCAATTGCAGTGGTTCTGGAAGGCTCTTCAAATTACATTCATTTTCTTAGCCGCACAGGCACTAATCTAAAATCTAGCATATGATGGACGTTACCTTTCAGTGCTGAAAAATGTCATCTGTGCCTTGTGATAGTTCACAGAAACACTTGGAAAGGATTAGTTTTAGGAAAAGGCACGTTTTAAAAGATTTTTCATATCAAAAAATATTTAATTTACTAAGAAACTGACTAGTGCGTTATAAATTGGATAGTCAGGTGGTGAAGGATAGAATACTAGAGCCCAGTCTACAGTTGCTTCCAAGCCTTTATTCACATTACGTCCACACCCTAGATCAGCTCTCTTATAAATGGATACGTGAGAGTTCCCAATTGATACGCAACACCCAAATACAATTAATACTAATTGATAATAAATCACATGGATACAATTAACATAGTGTGCACCAATGAAACTGTTAAATGGGTCAGTATAGTTCTTTTAAGTGATTGTCGATGATTTTAAATCAAGTTACTCACAAGTAGAGGACAGGACACCCTTACTAAAAATGCTTTTTTTTGGTGATAAACCCATTTTCAACCGTATTAATAAAACTGCACCAGGTTACCACTCTTAAGTACATCAAGGAATACTTTTTAATGGAAAGAATAAAAAAGAAACGTTTATATTCTGTTACGCTGCCAAATTGTGCTGGTCCATGGAAAATTTTGGGTTTGTGATTATGCCAATAAATTTTAGTGGAAACATGAACTGTAACCTAACCAGTGCAATTTCAAATGCATTTTGGAAGCAATTTCCTGCCCAAAGCAGAAATCCTACCCCAAGCAAGCTCCTTAGTTATGTGGAAAAAAGGGGAGAAGCAACAGATACCCCAATCACGGAGAGGAAGTTGAGTGACTGCGAACTGCTTACTGGAAAAGTGCTACAGTGCATTTACACTGCAACTACCGATCAGAGACAGATAGCTACAGTTCAGGTTCCAGCCAGCCCGAACCTGGTTTACCTTGTTTGGCTTCTGTCTGGCTGGAACTTGAACTGTGCTGTTTAGGAAAGAGTTGTGCACATGCCTGAAAAAATGCAGGCGCATAGCTCCCCCCCACCGACAGTTAGAAATTTACATGTTTGGAGCATGAAGAGGGTTAAATCCCTGTTCTCTAAACATTTAAATTGAGGTTAGGTGGGTTTGCAAAGTGCCCTGAGGGTCCAGCCGACTCCCTGAGCACTTTGTAAAACCAGAGCTGACACTGCACTGGATTTATACTCCCTGTGATGGCAAACCAAAGTAGCTCAAGAATCCACTTTCAGAAAGTCTCACTCCACTCCATTGCAGTCAGCTCAGGCCCTGTCTTTGGATTTACAACATCACTATAGTGCCGGCACTAAGCAGAAATTGTTTTACATTAATTCTAAATTTGGCATGCAAATACACCCTTAGATGATATAAATGAAACTTCAGTTAGAATCTGTGTGGAATGAGTCAGGGCTGGAGGTAGGCGAAGAGAAAACATATATGGCTGTAAAAGTAAATACACAGCAACAAATAAGAAAGGAAAAGGAAAACTACGATGGTAAACAAAATGAAAGGGGTGCCAAATATATTTTTGAGAGATTTTTGACAATCTAAATCAAAGTTAGAGAAGAGTGCCTAATCCCAGAACATTCCATCATTTTCATTATTTATTATTCCCTTAGAACATTGCAATCTGTTTCACGTTTGATATCAGTACAGACATGGTGCCGAAATCCTCAACTGATTAATTAAACACACTCTGCCATCATTGTTATCATTATTTTGTATACTCATACTTCATGGATAATGAACTGAATCAAATATATGCTGGTTGCAGTGCTTTGTTATTTAGGTGTGTTTTCAATTAATTGAAAAGTGCGGTAAGTCTCACCAACAACAACTTGCATTTATATAGCACCTTTAATGTAGTAAAACATCCCAAGGTGGTTCACAGGAGCATTATCAAACAAAATTTGACATTAAGCCACATAAGGAGTTATTAGGACAGGCGACCAAATGCTTGGTCAAAGAGGTAGGTTTTAAGAAATATCATAAAGGAGGAGAGAGAAGTAGAGAGCCAGAGAGATTTAGGGAGGGAATTCCGGAGCTTAGGGCCTAGGCAGCTGAAAGAATGGCTGCCAATGGTGGACCATTGAAAATCGGGGATGCGCAAGAGGTCATAATTGGAGGAGCGCAAAGATCTCAGAGGGTTGTAGGGCTGGAGGAGGTTACAGAGATAGGAGGGCTCGAGGCCATGGAGGGATTTGAACACAAGGATCTCTAAATATTAAAGTGTACATTGACAAGACACTGTGGAAAGAGGGGTCTGCAATTTTATCGCATCTAGCTTTTTAAACAACTGTACTTGACTTCTGAATCTGTTAATTGATACTCCTGTGAAAACACAGACCCAGTCTAGATTGAATTAATTTTCCAGCTGAGGATAAGATAATTTAACTGCACATGTTTAAATCTAATTTAGTAAAACAAACACAATTTCAGCACCTGGCTGCCTTTATTTCATTCATAAAGGACAAAAGATTTCTCAGAGCTTTGTAAATTAGTGCTGGCATTCTTGTGAGCTGCAAATATTGATTTAGAATTATGTGTTAAAGAAACAAAAATACCAATTACTCTCAGCTCATTGAAATCTGGAGATACTAATTTAATAATTATTGTATAATGTATATTATCTTTGGAAAGTTGATGAAGAACATCACAGCTTTATTGAAAGCCAGAAGTGTTTTAACATATTGCAGGGAAGACAAACAAATGTTTGTGATTCCCTGAATGTGAAGCTTTATAGACCACGTCTCCTGCCTATGAATTTTTATCTCGACTGTGTCATCGCTCGGAGCTTTGAGGCAGAATTTCCTCATCAACACGAGAGGAAAGATCAAATGGGGAGGATTGTACATCCGTAACAGAGCCTACCCGATTGTCCTCCATGGGCGATTGCTTAACATCTAAGAACAAAGGAGGACAGTCTGCTCCTCCCTTATCTTTTTAATTCAAAATTTCAAATTCAGGGTTAATTATCATTGTTGAACCACTGTTGCCGGAGCACATGTTGAAGTCTGAGAAACCTCTGGTTTGACCTCTAGCAGCTCAATATCATTTTTGTAGTATTTCAATGCCTCCAGAGAAAGATTCAGCCCATCTAATCTGCTCTCTACTCCTTCTCCAGGCATGTACAATTTACACTATCCCATGATCTCTAACAAACTTATTTAAACACCTGAGGGAGCTGAATAACCAGAGGTATATTTCCAAGAAGATGAAACTCTCTCAAGTTTCTTGAAAAATGATAATTAACTCTGAATTTGAAATTTTAAGCAGGAACAGAGAGACCTGGGGATTCACATACACAAATCTTGGAAGGTGGCCAGACAAGTTGATAAAGTTGTTAAAAAAGCATACAGAATCCTTGGCTTTATAAAGAAAGGCATAGAGTACAAAAGCAAAGGAATTATGTTAAACCTTTATATATCACTGGTTATGCATTGCCTGAAAGGGTGGTGGAAGCAGATTGAATAGTAACTTTCAAAAGGGAATTGTATATATAAATGAAAAGGAAATATTTACAGGGCTATAGGGAAAGAGCAGGGGTGTGGGACTAATTAGATCGCTCTTTCAGAGAACCGGGGTGGGATTAATGGCCTGAATGGCCTCTTTCTGTACTATATGATCCTATGAAATAGCCTGTTTGCGTCCATATTACTCCTTTCTTTTATCATTTTAAGGGCCCCCCTCAAACTTTTTTTCACCAAGGAGAACAAAATCACTCATGTGAGTCTTTCTTCACAAGTTAGAACTCTAAGGTACAATTTCCACAGGGAGGTTCCCATTACTCTGCATGCATGAACTAATATGGGCCAAATGGTCTTCCTAAGAACATAGGAACATTAGAAATAGGAGCAGGAATAGGCCATCTAGCCCCTCGAGCCTGCTCCGTCATTCAACAAGATCATGGCTGATCTTCTACCTCAACGCCATTTTCCTGCACCATCCCCACATCCCTTGATGCCTTTAATATCTAGAAATCTATCAATTTCTGTTTTGAATGTACTCAATGACTGAGCTTCCACAGCCCTCTAGGGGCAGAGAATTCCAAAGATTCACCACTCTCTGACTGAAGAAATTCCTCCTCATCTCAGTCCTAAATGGCCTACCCTTTATTCTGAGACTGTGACCCCTGGTTCTAGACTCCCCAGCTGGGGAAACATCCTCCCTGCATCTACCCTGTCGAGCCCTGTAAGAATTTTGTACGTTTCAATGAGATAACCTCTCATTCTTCTAAACTCTAGAGAATACAGGCCTAGTCTACTCAATCTCTCCTCATACGACAATCCCGCCATCCCAGGAATCAGTCTGGTGAACCTTCATTGCACTCCGTCTATGGCAAGTATATGCTTTCTTAGGTAAGGAGACCAAAATTGTACATAATACTCCAGGTGCGGTCTCACCAAGGTCTTATATAATTGCAGTAAGACATCTTTACTTCTGTACTCAAATCCTCTTGTATTAAAGGCCTACATACCATTTGCCTTCCTAATTGCTTGCTGCACCTGCATGTTAGCTTTCAGTGACTTAGGTACAAGGACACCCAGGTCCCTTTGAACATCAACATTTCCTAATCTCTCACCATTTAAAAAATACTCTGCATTTCTGTTTTTCCTACCAAAGTGGATAACTTCACATTTTTCCACATTATATTCCATCTGCCATGTTCTTGCCCACTCACTTAGCCAGTCTATCTCCACTTGAAGCCTCTTTGCATCCTCCTCACAACTCACATTCCCACCTAGTTTTGTCTCATCAGCAAATCCTCATCCATAATTATTTGTGATCTTGTAATACAAGTGTGATTTATATAAGGTGCTTTATAAAAACATTGATATCAATCACAGCCTACAGGAATTACTTAAACATTGACTTCTTTTCAACTGCCCAAGGCTGCTTTTGTTCCCAAGGAAGCTGTTCCTCTTCTTGAGCCGATTCTTTAAATAGACTAAAACTGAGTCCTGAAAACACAAATCTCTCTCAAAATGATGTTACATGAGTAAAACCTACCATTGTTTACTACAAAAAAAATCTAGACCTGGTAAATGAAAACTTTCCTGTCTTTCAGATGGAACAATAATCTAAAGTACCACCTGTCTATTGTGATGGTTCAGGTGGGCATTAAAGATCCACATATTGTGATTCGAAAGAGAATAGGGAGTTCTTCTGATGCCTTACTTAACATTCCTCCCATAAACAGCATCAGAGAATAAACTGGTATGCCATCTTTCAGATGAAACGTTAAACCGAAGCACCATCTGCCCTCTTAGGTAAATGAAAAAATCCCATGACATTATTCAAAGACGAGCAGGGACTTCTCCCAGTATCCTGGCCAATAACTCGACAAATTAAAACAAATTATCTGGTCATTTATCTCATTGCTGTATGTGGACCTTTTTTAAAATTCATTCACGGGATGTGTGCATCGCTGGCAAGGCCAGCATTTATTGCCCATCCCTAATTGCCCTTGAGAAGGTGGTGGTGAGCCGCCTTCTTGAACTGCTGCAGTTCGTGTGGCGAAGGTTCTCCCACAGTGCTGTTAGGTAGGGAGTTCCAGTATTATGATCCAGCGACGATGAAGAAACGGCGATATGACTTGGAGGGGAACATGCAGGTAGTGCTGTTCCCATGTGCCTGCTGCCCTTATCCTTCTAGGTGGTAGAGGTTGCGGGTTTGGGAGGTGCTGTCGAAGAAGCCTTGGCGAATTGCTGCAGTGCATCCTGTGGATGGTACACACTGCAGCCACTGTGCGTCGGTGGTGAAGGGAGTGAATGTTTAGGGTGGTGGATGGGGTGCCAATCAAGCGGGCTGCTTTGTCCTGGATGGTGTCGAGCTTCTTGAGTGTTGTTGGAGCTGCACTCATCCAGGCAAGTGGAGAGTATTCCATCACACACCTGCCTTGTGCCTTGTAGATGGTGGAAAGGCTTTGGGGAGTCAGTAGGTGAGTCATTCGCCGCAGAATACCCAGCCTCTGACCTGCTCTTGTTGCCACAGTATTTATGTGGCTGGTCCAGTTAAGTTTCTGGTCAATGGTGAACTCCTGGAAGTTGATGGTGAGGGATTCGGCGATGGTAATGCCGTTGAATGTTAAGGGGAGGTGGTTAGACTCTCTCTTATTGGAGATGGTCACTGTCTGGCGTGAATGTTACTTGCCACTTTTCAGCACAAGCCTGGATGTTGTCCAGGTCTTGCTGCATGCGGGCACAGACTGCTTCATTATCTGAGGGGTTGGGAATGGAACTGAACACTGTGCAATCATCAGCGAACATCTCCATTTCTGACCTTATGATGGAGGGAAGGTCATTGATGAAGCAGCTGAAGATGGTTGGGCCTAGGACACTGCCCTGAGGAACTTCTGCAGCAACGTCCTGGGGCTGAAATGATTGGCCTCCAACAACCACTACCATCTTCCTTTTTGCTAGGCATGACTCCAGCCACTGGAGAGTTTTCCCCCTGATTCCTGTTGACTTCAATTTTACTAGGGCTCCTTGGTGCCACACTCGGTCATGCTGCCTTGATGTCAGGGGCAGTCACTCTCACCTCACCTCTGGAATTCAGCTCTTGCTGTGCACAAATTGGTAACTGTGCTTCCCCACATTACAACAGTGATTATACTTCAAAAACACTTCATAGGCTGTCTGTCTATCCTTCCTTACTTTGTTACTTCCTCCCTCCTTCCTTCCTTCCTCCCTTCCAACTCACCACTGTTTGTGGGATCCTCCTATGTACAAAATAGCTGCTGTATTTGCCTACATACAACAGTTACTGCATTTAAAATAATTCATTGTATGTTAAGCACTTGGAGACATTTCTCAGAGATGTAAAAAATCACTATAAATGGAAATCTTCTGTTCTCTTCTTTCAAATATTAAACAAGTTGCTTAAAGCATTGATGTTTGGGGACAGTATGAAGACTGCAATGAGGTCAATGTTCTGTACTCATCATGATTTAGAAGTAGGAAATTCAGAAAATTGATTTGCACAGTAAAAAAAATTCAGTTAGCTGATGACCAGCAGGAAACAAGCAAGGTAAATGTATTTTATTCATGAATAATTGTCATTAGGTGTCCTTGAAATAAACATGGCAACTTCAATTTTTCTGGATTCAGGAGAGCCTTAATCTACACAGAGATAGTAGATGGAAATTTCAATTTCTGCAGGGGCGTAAAACTGATGGTATCGGATCTCCCGCCCATTATACACCTCCGCCCGTTATTCACCCTGCCCGTTATACACCCTGCCCATTATACACCCTGCCCGTTATACACCCCGCCCGTTATACACCCCGCCCGTTATACACCCCGCCCGTTATACACCCCGCCCGTTATACACCCTGCCCGTTATTCACCCTGCCCGTTATACACCCTGCCCGTTATACACCCTGCCTGTTATACACCCTGCCTTTATACACCCTGCCCGTTATATACCCTGCTCGTTATACACCCTGCCCGTTATATACCCCGCCCGTTATATACCCCGCCCGTTATACGCCCCGCCCATTATTCACCCCGCCAGTTATACACCCTGCCCGTTATACACCCTGCCCGTTATACACCCCGCCCGTTATACAGCCCGCCCGTTATACACCCTGCCAGTTATACAGCCCGCCCGTTATACACCCCGGTGTTATACACCCTGCCCGTTATACACCCCGGTGTTATACACCCTGCCCATTATACAGCCCGCCAGTTATACATCCCACCCGTTATACACCCTGCCCGTTATACAGCCCGCCCGTTATACACCCCGGTGTTATACACCCTGCCCGTTATACACCCTGCCCATTATACAGCCCGCCCGTTATACACCCTGCCAGTTATACAGCCCGCCCGTTATACACCCCGGTGTTATACACCCTGCCCGTTATACACCCCGGTGTTATACACCCTGCCCATTATACAGCCCACCAGTTATACACCCCACCCGTTATACACCCTGCCCATTATACAGCCCGCCCGTTATACACCCTGCCCATTATACAGCCCGCCCGTTATACACCCTGCCCATTATATACCCTGCCCATTATACAGCCCGCCCGTTATACACCCTGCCCATTATACAGCCCGCCCGTTATACACCCTGCCCATTATACAGCCCGCCCGTTATACACCCTGCCCATTATACACCCTGCCCGTTATACACCCTGCCCGTTATACACCCTGCCCGTTATACACCCGGCCTTTATACACCCTGCCCGTTATACACCCTGCCTGTTATACACCGTGCCCATTATACAGCCCGCCCGTTATATACCCTGCCCGTTATACAGCCCGCCCGTTATATACCCTGCCCATTATATACCCTGCCCATTATATACCCTGCCCATTGTACAGCCCGCCCGTTATATACCCTGCCCATTATACAGCCCGCCCGTTATATACCCTGCCCATTATATACCCTGCCCATTATACAGCCCACCTGTTATACACCCCGCCCGTTATATACCCTGCCCATTATACAGCCCGCCCGTTATATACCCTGCCCATTATACAGCCCGCCCGTTATACACCTTGCCCGTTATACAGCCCACCCGTTATACACCCTGCCCGTTATACACCCGGCCTTTATACACCTTGCCCGTTATACACCCTGCCCGTTATACACCCTGCCCATTATACACCCTGCCCGTTATACACCCTGCTCGTTATACACCCTGCTCGTTATACACCCTGCCCATTATACACCCTGCCCATTATACAGCCCGCCCATAATACACCCTGTCCGTTATACAGTCCGCCCGTTATACAGTCCGCCCGTTATGCACCCCGCCCGTTATGCACCCCGCCCGTTATGCACCCCGCCCGTTATGCACCCGGCCCATGATAGATGCAGTCTGTTATACACCCCACCCACTATACATGCAGTCTGTTATACAGACCCACCTGTTATACACCCAGTCCGTTATACACCCAGTCCGTTATACACACTACTTGTTATACACTCCTCCCGTAATACACTCCTCCCGTTATATGCTGCTCTCGATATGCACTCCACCCGTTATACACCCCATCCGACTTTCGAAAATCAGACGGGGTGTACAATGGTCAGGTGATTTGATACGGTCAGTTTTACACCCCCAGTGAGTTTGAAAGTTCCATCCAGTAATATTCTGGAGAATGTTCTCATAGGTACAGTGTAGTACTTGCTATAAATTCCTTAGAGCTGCTCCCGCTCTGCCGGCGTTCCTTCACAGGGAGTGCGGCGGAAATCCCGCTAACGTGTGTAATCAGGATTTCCGCTTCACGTCCCAACCAAGTAACTCCAGCAGAGCGGGGGCAGCTCTGAGGAATTACCCAGTCTGCTTCTCCAAGCAATGATTTAAAGCTAATATTGGAAAACAATTCAGGCTGTTTTGTTTCTTTTCTGTTTATTTTGATTTGACAGAAACACAAGTCAGGCCGAAGCTGATATTTCACACGCCCAGTTTAAGATAGTCAAAATTGTAAATGATAAAGTACTCAGAAATTACTTTGTAAAAGAAAGTGACAGGAAGCATGTTAGGTCCTTTAGACACTGATTAGTAACCTTGTGCTTGAGAGTATGGAACCATGCTGCCATCTGTTCAGTCTCGTGTACACTGCTTGTTGGCCTTTAATGGAGGTTATCACTGTTCTCCAAGGGCTGAAAAATTGCCTTGGAGCTGTGTTCTAGCAAAATAAAATTTAAAAATGCCAGTTTCTCTGCCTGTCAGTGTGAAAGCTGTATATATATATTTTAATGACTCAATTACCAGATCACATGTTATATTTATATTTTATATTATAATTTTTTAAATAAATATATATAAAATATTGGGATTGTTATTGCATTTTATTTCTATGGAATAGCTTCTTTGCTGCAGAAAAAATGTTTTTTTTTCAGATTGTTGCCAAACCCATGTCTTATTATTCGTCAGTAAGAAATACCTTTGAAATAGCTATTTCTTCATTCACAGCACTAAGTCACATACATAGTGCCAGTTTTTCACAACTGTAGCTTCCGACTTCAAAAATAAACTAGGGGGCTATTTTGATCCTACTCGCCTGAGGGCAGGAGGTCAGTTAAAATCAGCCAAGTTACTTACTCACCCACCATCTGGGATTTTGACACAGGCTTCTTGTCAGGTAGGGTCCTCATTGAAATATGCAAATTGTCATCCGATGGCATGATCGGGACCTGACTGCAATTCTAACGTCAGCCTGAACGGGGAAGCTGCTGTAGCTTTACTGCCAGGTAAAGTCAAGCAGGAAGTGGATCAGAACCAGAAAAGGCTAATTAAGGTAATTTCTTTTATTTTCCTTGGGGGGCAAGGAGGAACAGGAGTGCTCTGCCTGGACTCCCCCCACCACCACCCCCCACTCCCTCCCACGAGATGCTCCTAGAACCCCCTTCCCCACAGCTACTTACATGTCTGTCCGATTTTCCGCAGGCCGGCAGGCGCTCCTCGCTCACTTTTTGCATGTTCCGGGCAGGAAGTGGACCAAGTTAATGAGATAAAATAGCCCAGGCCAGTTTTCTACTGCAGCAGGTGAACTCACCTCAGTCGTCAAAAACCTGACCGGACTTAAAATTGGGGCCCTAGTCTGTGGTGATTTATTCGTACACTATTATTGCATAACAGACTGGCTCCATATGGATAATTCATTTTTTACATTGATTTCATTGGCCTATGTATGGATAGTCAGAATAGCTAAGCAGGCGATTACAATCATGCTATATCACATCAATTATATTGTCTATAGGACTTAAACAAAGATAAAAGGAGCTATCCCATAGAACCATAGAAAAGATACAGCACAGAAGGGGGCCTTTCGGCCCATCATGCCCACATTGGCTCGAAGAAAAACCAGGTGCCCATTCTAATCCCACCTTCCAGCATCCAGTCCGTAGCCCTGCAGCTTACAGCACTTCAGGTGCAGGTCCAGGTACTTTTTAAAAGAGTTGAGGGTCCCTGCCTCTATCACCAATTCGGGCAGCGAATTCCATACACCCACCACCCTCTGGGCAAAAAAGTTTTCCTTCATGTCCCCTCTAATCCTTCCGCCAATCAAATTAAATCTATGTCCTCTAGTTCTTGAACTCTCTGCTGGGGAAACAGGTACTTCCTGTCTACTCTATCTGGGCCCATCATAATTTTGTACACCTCAATCAAGTCTCCCCTCAGCCTCCTCTGCTCCAAGGAAAACAATCCCAGCCTATCCAATCTCTCCTCGTAGCTTCAATTTTCTATCCCATTCTTCACATCCTCACAAAAAATTTATGTACTCAACCACCTCACAACAGGTGGGAGGGGGGGTTAAATTGGTAAATATGTGAAACCTGACCCCAACCCGCCACAAATGTACCTATTCCCGGTTTAACCGGCGGGTTTGGGGGCGTCCAAGTAACCCACTCTGGGGAAGAGGGTCTGTGATTATAATATTTAAATGAGGCTCTGTTCCTCAGATCTTGGGAACCATTTAAATTTAAAGGCTGCAGGCTGGGTTTCCCAGGGCTTGGGAAACCCAGCAGCTAAAGGGAGGTGGGAGCAGCCAGATGCAGCAGCTAAATGCTTTTTAGAGCACTGCTTGTGGGCCAGAATTGGCCGGAGTGCTTGCCCTGACCCCTCATGCAAATCTTTCGCCGTGATCTGCCGACCCTCCCCACTCCCGCAATCTGCCGACTCCCCTGCAATCTTCTGACCCCCCCGCGTGATCTTCCGACCCTCCCCAACAATCTTCCGACCCCACCGGTGATCTTCTGACCGCCCCCCACTGATCTGCCTACTCGCACCACTATGCCCCGATCGATCCCTCCCTCCCTCCCTCCTCATTGCCGCGCTCCGAGCCTGCCCCCCCCACCCACCCAACACGCCCCTATCTTTTCCGATTGCCGGGGACTGTCCCCAAGGGTCCCCAGATGCGGCCTTCTACTACTGGCTTTCCCACCCGGCAGCCAGCCAGCCTCTCAATCTGGCTGGCAGATGGATGGGAAACAAAGTAAAAGAAACGATAATGAGGTCCTGCCATTAAATTCGGCAGGACCTCCACATTCCCGGCATTTCCGGGTTTCCCAGCCACAAACACGTGCCTCTGTTCACTCCCCGCCACCCTGGCTCCCCATAAATAGCGGGGCCTACGTTTTTATTTTCTTTTGTTTTAACAGAATCTCACACAAACGGAAGACAACAAGAAATGTGGGCAGCCCAATGACTAAAATTTAAATGTTGACGTCCCAGCCAAGTGGGCCAAGGTTGAAGTCAAGTTTCAAATGACATTTGAGAGTGAGTTTCACATAGCTCAGCAAGGCTGCCTGTGAGAGCACAAGCAGATCGGGAAGGGGTGAGGGTGGGGAGGTCTCCTCTTGCACTGCTCTGTCACACTTCTTGAAATTACTTTTTGCATTATTTTTAATGCACTAGTTAGCAGGCTTGTATCAAATTAATTGGTGTGCTATTTTAACCAAGTTGTTAGGTTGTTCATTTTAAATGGGTGAATGACTTCATTAAAATCACATACACAGGAATTTGATGTGAACCCATTAACCGGCACACTAAGAATAGCACGCAACAAAATTTCTACCATAAATGAATCAGTAAAAGAGTTATGCCCTTCCTCTCTTTGTGACCTCACTGAAACCAAGACTCATTACATTCTGTCCTACTCTAACTCATTGTTGGCACTCTCTACCTCCCTCATTTTTTATTTCCTTTCAATTTTCAGACTTTTAAAACTCAAGCTTGGCATCAACTAATTACAACTTCCTGATCTACTACCTTAGCTTCTCTCTTATTTTTATTAATCTTGATGGTATCCTTGATATGGGCCTTTGCCCTTCACTTAGCTTTCTCTATAAAGAGAAAAAGGTCGCAGAATAACATGCAAAAGAAAAAATACACCTTTGTGTGGGTGGGAAGGTAGAAACATATATATTGGTAGTCATCTTATATGTAATCACCCTGCATACTTAAACATAAATCAAAACATTTTTTGCATAGAAATTATGATGGTCCTTCCTTAAATGACAGTGTGTTAAAGAGACTGCAGCTTAGACTTTCTGATATGGCTGCAGTTTATACTTGACTGGTTAGAAACAGGTTTTGCACTGACATAAATGGAGCTGCACTTATTGAATCCACTTTTCTGCACCAGGAGCTGTGCATAATTCTGACAACAAGGTTGGCTCATTATCATAATTATGCACAGCTCCTGGTGCAGATTTGGACTTGGGCTGGGAGCACTCTAGTGGTGGGAGCAGAAAATTGCACATATGTGAAATTTAAAAGGATAGTGACAATTCACTGGGAATGACAGCCTTTAGAGAGCTCAAAAGGCACCTTAATCTATTAGCAGCCTTTGCCAAGGCTGAAGAGAGCCAAGAATAAGAAATGAAGGGAAAGGAAGCCCATGGTGAGGTCATGAGTCTGCAGGCAAGTGATGCAGCTGCCCAGCACCGAGCCCCTGTTTAATGGCTGCTGACGTGGAGGTGGTGCTGCATTATATGGTTGCAAGGAGGATTGCCTTTTGTGCCATTCCATGTCATTATATCCATGAATCAGCATTGTAGCATGCCTGCAAAAGACCTGGAGCCAAGTTTCAGTCAACAGCTGACAGTTATTATTACTGGATGTACCAACTCAAAGCTGTGCCGTCGCTGTAGGTGTCATTGCAGCAGATAGCTAATCTGGCTTTCTGATGACCCGGGCCTTGTGCAGATAGATCCTAACGGTCATTTGCCTGGAGCTGCCTGTACGATTGATAGAATCCTGGTGGGTGTGGTCAGGCAGGAAACGCTAGCAGTTGATTACCCTGTTGTGCTTTTTCTCATGCTGTGCACTGAAATCATGACATACTGTGACTGGAGGGTTTCCAAAGAAGCAATCAACATTACGATTAATCGGTCATTCACATATTTCAGTGGTGCAATCAGAGGCTGTCCCAGTATCCTTTGGAAATAAGAGCCTCCACATGCACTCATCATCTGCCAAAGTGAGATATGCTCACTTCTGTTTGCAGATATGGGTGTGTGGGTACAAAGCGTATGAACATACAAAAATGATGGGCGGACAAAGACCTGCTGGTCCTTCAAGCCTTCCTCACACTCATGTTGGCTGGAGCATCATGACTAGACCCTTTCTGCCCCACCCCCCACAGCCATGCAATCTCCTGGAAGAGGCAAAAATCAGAAAAAAAACCCAGGGCCAATAAGGGGGAAAAAAACTCAGGAAAATTCCTCCCCCACCCCCTCAGGCAATCAAAATCAGTCCAGGAGATCACATTGGCCATGTGTACATTATCAGTTAATTCACTTACCTTTTATATGATGCAATCTCTGCCCCAGCCAAGAACTGCTCCAGCTCCCGCTTCAAGGCATGCAGAGAGTCAACACGCACACACACAGAGCACCTCTCATGCATCCTGATTTGCCTGGCATCTTTCCATCTACTCTCTTTTTCCAAACACCTCAGAGATATTCCCATTGGAAAACTCACTGGTGCCAGTAATAGAAATGGGACAAAGCAATGGACCACCCCTACCTTATGAAGACATAACCTCCCGCTCCAGAAGTAACACCATGAGGATCTTCTAGTATATATAAATATTCTACTTCTTTCACTAAAGGCACAATAAAGAAACAAAAGAATAGTTTCTAGGCATTGAATACAGTTTTAGAGTACCAATTTATATAAAACTGCATATGTATTTTCCATAATACAAACTGGATGAGGTGATCAGTGGAACTGGATGCTGCCTAGAGAATCCTTTGGTTACGAAAGGTCTTGAAGGGGATCTGAACAGCAACATCCCAAAAGCCACAAGAAGGTGGTTTGTTAGTTTTTGATCAGTGTAACAAGCAGATTAATCACAGAGCCAATCCACTCTGACCAATGCACAGCCAAATTGTATTGCGGTGCAATAATGCTATCACTGCGCACCTGGGTGAAATCATATTGCACAGTTTCAGAGGTATTTTTAGTGCCTTGCATGTGTTGGGCATGTAGGGGGCGATAAAAGACCAGTGGGAGAAATTGAATAGTGCTGGCCTGCTGCCCCAAACTTGGTGCAGGGAACAATCCCTGCACAGGAACTGGTAGGCCACCGGCAGCTTGCTTGCGAAGTGGACATCAATTTTGGGCCAGGTAGGTCCTGGGAATGGGGGGAGGGGGCAGGCAATTGAGAGGGGGCCGTCAACGGTCTTTGGACTGCTGTGGAGCCGGGAAGAGTACTCCTGCTGCTCCTTCTGGCTCCACATTCAAGTACATATTTTTTTTAAACTTGCTTTTTTGGTGGCAGCCTCCAGTGGTCCTTTTAAGGACCACTGATTAGGTTGCATGTAGACTTGCTTATCCCGAACGCAGCCGGCCCCCTATTTGTATACGC
Organism: Heptranchias perlo; assembly: GCF_035084215.1. Lineage (NCBI taxonomy): Eukaryota > Metazoa > Chordata > Chondrichthyes > Hexanchiformes > Hexanchidae > Heptranchias > Heptranchias perlo. The sequence continues at coordinate 134,327,143 of NC_090325.1, forward strand.
AAAGAGCCTAATGCCTATTTCATGGTCCAAAGTAGGAGGCAGACGTGGCGGTGAGGGAATAGTGAGGGGAGTGGGGGCATGGGGGTGAAAAGAGTGCCAGTAGGAATAGCCTGTACCAATAAAGGCCTGCACATACGCCGCCTGACATGTTGGATGCTTAGAAACCCATTTTACGCCGGTAAAAAGGGTGTAGCACCAATGAATTTCTAGGCCCAGCACTCCTGTGGTTGATGCGTTACTACAACATTTTTAATGAACTCGCTGGTTTATATGGAGAAGTCATAAATTGCTGTACAAACCTCTCTCATGCACATATACATACTGTTTTGATAGCATTTTGTTAATTGCAACAATCCAATTAACATTGTGTATAATAACAACAACAACTTGCATTTATATAGCCCCTTTAACGTCTCAAGGCGCTTCACAGGAGCGTACTTAGACAAAAATTGACACCGAGCCACGTAAGGAGATATTAGGATAGGTAACCAAAAGCTTGTTCAAAGAGGTAGGTTTTAAGGAACGTCTTAAAGGAGGAGAGACAGGTAGAGAGATTTAGGGATAGAATTCGAGAGCTTAGGGCACAGATGGGGCGGGGAAGCGATCGGTGGCCGGGGGAAGGGGGGGAATTGGTGGGGGGAGGGGTAACGGCAGTCGGCAGCAGCCTACGTTCTTTTAATGTGTGATCAGGAGGAGCATTCCCGGCTCCACATTCAGGTAAGTATGGGGGGCCTTCCTGTCGGTTAGCGCCATGTTGTTCTGTGCGAGTTCAGCAGGTGGTGAGTGAAGCACTGGGGCCTTCGAAAATCGGAATCAGGTCCTGCAAGAGGGGCGGACCTGAAGTTAAATAAATTGTTCTGTATTAAAATGCTCCAAACATGCGCTCCTACTCACAGCGCATCTAACTTATCCAACATGGCAGCAGCGCACTCCTGGACGGGAATGTGCTCGCACTTCCTGCCCACTATATTGGAATGCTTAGGAGGCCGCTTAGCGCCCGAAAAATGGGTGCTGCGCAGCCGAATTTCTAGGCCATGAGGTTTCACAAAACTCTGAAAAGTTCAGAATATCAAAAATTCCAACAATGCAGCATCAGACAATTGGCAACCGGTTTCATTCACTTTCCTACTTCACAACCAGATTGCAGCATTATCTTTTATGGAGCAAATGCTTTATTGCAGATTAACGTATAATTGTTCAACATCATTTGGACATTATTACTGGATTATTTTCAACAGCACAAATGGCAATTAAAAATACAATATTGTTCTTGTGGACTCAATGATTACTCAGTATTGAAGAAATTTACATTATAATTGGACCTGAGGAAGGACAGCGCACGGTGACATTATCGATGACTGGAAGAAAGAAATGATCTTGCCAATCATAAATCCTTCAATCCATTATAATTGCTAAGTTTTCTGCAATTTTGAAGCAATTCTGCTGCATTTTGAAATGCATTGCTCTTACAAAATACTTGTTGATCAGTTCATTTTCCAATCTTATTCACTGAAATATTGATTCAAATGTATTAAAAATTATCATACTGTTCATGGGGTATTTACATCAAAAAAAATAGGCAGTTTTAGTATTAATAAACAAAAATATGCATGGATATCTTGGGGGTGAAATTGATGTGAATGATCCCTGCGCTGGAACAGATAGGCTCAAGGCAAGCTTCATATTAGGCCTCAGGCCTCAATTAAATTAGACAGTTGAGCTGTGGACGCCTGCTGTGCATCTGCTAGCAGCTCGTCGGCAAAGCATATTTAAATTTTGGGCTTCTGCGGCGTCAGCAGCAGCCCTCAGGTAGGTCCTTGGGAGGGGGGAGCAGTGAAGTGGTCATGCGTAGGCCAATCGGAGACTGGCACCAGTCTGTGGGACTACTGTGGAGCTAGGAGGAACGCTACAGCTCCACATTCAGGTAAGTATCTTTAAAAAAAATGTTCCTTTTTGGTGATGGCCTTCGATGGTCCCTTTAAAGACCACTGATTAGGCTGCATATAAACTTGATTATGCTGAATTAACCAGCCCAGCACCGGCCTGCATTCCGGGTAGTCCAATCTCGAGAAGGGGTCCTGAAATTGCCGTTGAGCCTCCTATTTGCTTATGCATATGCAAAGGGTACAACTGTTTCGGGACCTGGACATTTATACTCTGGTACAGAATGTGCATGCGCAAACCGCCCATCATATTAGGATTAGGCGCCTGTTTTACACTCGTAAAAGCCCCTTTTCAGATACCGAAACAAGGACATTGTCAGGGTGCTACATAACCCAAAACTAGATATGAGTAAGCAGTCATTAGGGAATGTGAAGGTGGAAGCTCTGCCTCGTGAGCTTAATTTGGGGCGGGCAGAAGCTCCACCCCCACTAGGTAGGCCAAGCGGGAATTCCATGCAAGGCTGGGACCTGGAAACACGGGATCCCAGCCTAATTTCTGGCCTTTCTGATGCACTCTCATTAGAGTCGTAGCAGGAATGCATCGAAAGGGCGGTAGATTTTCTGCCCCTTTCCAATTTTATTGATTTTTTAAAAAAATTCTGAAGGTACCACTTTTATAACGGTTATATTTCCTTTCATTCACTGGCTTATAGCATTGAGATAGTTCATGGCATAAAAAAGTATCCCTTAGTTATCTATCCGATTTATATTAAAATTCACTTTTAAGTCAAATTTTGCTCTCAAGGAGATAAATTCTCTGAACAGAAGGGCTTGTGTTTAAGGCTTGATGGACCAGTTTGGAATATTGCTTCTCATATAACACTCTTGACTTGAGACAATAAGAGTATTAACTCATCCCAGACAGGAAATTAAGTGATTATGCTGATGTTACTTTTTTCCTATGTGCCATCCAGACTCGTTAGAGCCAATTTTAACTATGGGTTGAGAACGGGCAGGCAGCCAAACAGATACCCTGGGTACGGTAGCATAGTGATTATGTTCCTGGACTAATAATCCAGAGACACGAGTTCAAATCTGCCTTGGCAGCTAGGGAATTTAAATACAGTTAATTAAAATAAAATCTGAAATAAAAAGCTAGTATCAGTAATGTTGACCATGAAACTACCAGATTGTCGTAAGAAACCCATCTGGCTCATTAATGTACTTTAGGGAAGGAAACCTGCCGTCCTTACCTGGTCTGGCTTATATGTGACAGCAATGTGGTTGATTCATAACTGCCCTCTGAAATGGCCTAGCAAGCCACTCAGTTGTACAATCCTGCTACAAAAAGACTGCATGGATTGCAGTGGTTCAAGAAGGTGGCTCACCACCACCTTCTCAAGGACAATTATAGATGGGCAATAAATAGACACCCACATCTCATGATTGAATGAATAAAAAAAGACTCATTAGAGCCAATTTTAACTATGGGTTGAGAACGGGCTGGCATCCAAATAGACACCCTGCTGCAGTTTGTCGGTTCTAGAAGGGCAAGGAATGTGCCGGCACCCATTGTGAGCCAGCTGACAGTAGGGGCCAGGGTGAGCTCTCGACCGGTTCAGTGGCAGCCCAGAGTTTTTTTGTGGGCCCAGAAGGAGCTCTTTGCCCCTCCTGGACCCACCAAAAAAAATTAATATTTCATTGACCATTTTTTGAGCGGCCTCCAGAATTCTCTGGATTCCCTCTCCCTCCCCCCCAACCTCCGGTGTAGGGAGCTGCCCTCTAGTCTCCTTGATCACTTGGCAGCTTGACCAAATTACACTAATGAGGTCCGAACTTGAAAATGGTTTTGGGTGGGCAGTGTGACCGCTCTGTTGATTTCACACCTGCTTTGGGCGGAAGTTGAAAATCCCTTCCCCCTGTCTTCGAAGCCACCACATACCATTGCACAAGTGCCCATATCAACTTCAGGAATGGATACGTTCTTTTTTATTCGTTCATGGGATGTGGGTGTCACTGGCAAGGCCAGCATTTATTACCCATCCGTAATTGCTCTTGAGAAGGTGGTGGTGAGCCACTTTCTTGAACCGCTGCAGTCCATGTGGTGAAGGTTCTCCCACAGTGCTGTTAGATAAGGAGTTCCAGGGTTTTGACGCAGCGATGATGAAGAAACGGCAATATATTTCTGTCTGGTACTGATGCAGATATATCAGAGTTAATGACAGATGAGAAGAAAGAAAGAAATTGTATTTATATAGCACCTTTCACACCCTCAGGGTATTCCACAATCCTTCACAGTCAATGAAGAATTTTTGAAGTGTTATCACTGTTGTAACATAGGGAAACACAGCTCCCAATTTGTGCACAGCAAGGTCCCACAAACAGGAATGAGATAAATGACCAGATCATCTTTTTGAGTGATAAATATGGGCCAGGACTCCAGGACTACTCCACTGCTCTTCTTCAAATTGTGCCATGAAATCTTTTACATCCATCTGAGAAGGCAAGTGGGCCATCGATTTAACATCTTATCCAAAAGATCGCCGACATTCCTTCAGTACTGCACTGGAGTCTCAGCTTAGATTATGTGCTCAAGTCTCTGGAGTAGGGCTTGACGTTCTGACTCAGAAGCGAGAATGCTACTATTAAACCAAGGCTGACACTTTGAAGGCAGTGGGCTTTCTGAATCACAAGGCAGCTCGCTAGAAATAAAAATCAAGGTTGAACAACCACGGTAAATAATGCACCAATCGAAATACAGATCAAGCTGCCCAATAAGGCTAAAAAATTCATTTTGCAAACAAAAATCAAAAAATACAACACACCTTTAAGAAATCAATTCTTAAAGTCAGGTCACCAAAACATTTAATGCCTGTTTTATATGGATGAACAGCTCCAGGGGAGAGGAGACCTCTCCGAAACTGTAAAATAGCTGCATGGGACCAATTACCATACACTACCATGGAAACTGAAGGTAAAATGAGGTTTAAACGTGTCGGCAACAAGGCCTCAAAAATTGTTAAAAGTTTCCTTGTGGGGAAATTTGGCACTCCACAAATTGGTTGGGCAAATCTCTGCACCCGATTATGCAACCCATACTTCTGTCCAGTGAGGCACTGCACCAGGTGCAGAGCCCAGAAAATAATAACCTGCAGAGATGCATCAAAATGAAACACGATGGAATCAGCAGGATAATAGATATAACATGTGTAAAATTAATATAATACATTCTGAGCACCTTTGTGGGAAAAGCAACTAAATAAAATATGAGCCGCATGAGTTAGCAACCAATTAATTGTTAAATGTTAAACAATGCACAATTTGCTATGAGTTTAATGGAAAATTCACGCTCCCGATGTTATTGCACATTATTTACGATATAGAATCTATTTTCATTAGTGTGAATCATTAGACTTAATTAAAATTTCACTTATTTTCACACTCCTAATTAAACAGCACCACCAAAATGCAGAAACATTTAGATTTACAGTCAGTCATTATCTAATAATGTAACCATGAGTCCAATTAGCTCATTAATTTACAGAATTTAAAAGATGTTTGCTCATAAAGTTTTAAAATATATTAAATACTGATCACATCATGCTTCTGGACAAACAAATGAGGAAACAATACTCTGTTCCAGTAACCTCATAATGTGTATACAAAATGGCAAGGAAGCCCCAGAATGCAGGTTGCAATTGTATTCTCTACTTGTCACATCACTATGTCTTTGGACTATTTTTCCACTGAAAAAAAATTTAATGCTGAGTTTTAAATGCAATGTATCTCCTCACAAGTTTTAATAAAATGAAGCACTAGATGAAAGATAGCTAATATGCTAATTGAAAGTTACTTTTCCTTTCAGACTAAAAATAAGTGATTTGTCAGCTTGTCTGGGTGATCGGAAAGATGCCTGTCACCATAGTGTTGAAAAGCTCTTTGCTCTCTGTTGGCCTGAGAGGGGAAATAGAAGAGGGGCAAGCTTTTGATACAGTGAGAGAAGATTTTTAAAAAGTTAGGACATGGATAGCTAAAAGTCAGTCAGGCAGTGAAGTGCTGTAAGGAGGTTAAAAAGGCAGGAGCCTGCAGGGAGAGACGCTCTGTCTTGGGTTGTAGGACAGAATGCAGAGGAGTTAGTCTGTTTACGTTCGCAAGGTGACCCACAATGAAGTGGGGTAGCAAAGCATGTTCAGAATTTTTATGTTGTTATGCAAACATAAGTTGTATCGATTCAACAAAGTGAACCTGCTAATATCTATTGCTCTGAATGTTCACCTTACTGCGGAAGAAAGCAGCTTAACAATTTAAACCAAATTTCATCTCATCTAGTTTTAACTTGGTCTGTCGTTAAAGAAATCAAAGAGATACATGTGTGAAAGGCATGAATATCCAGTCCAAATTGCAAGAGTTGTTATTGTTATATCCCTGGGTTATACTATCATGCAAATAGATATAGGGCAGTTTGAGTCAACTCTCATAAAACTAAGATGCTCTCAGCCCACTTAAAGGAACAACTGATGTCACTGAATCTGAAACGGTATCTAAGGCAGACCCAAATTCGTAACAGTAATAAATAATAGTAATAGAACTGACAATTAATTTGTAATCAAATATTAGCTTGCCATATTCATGCTTCCACCTCAGTTGTCTCCAAACTTCTAAGCTCTGCACTAATTACAGTGTCTGTCACAACTGAGGTTGAAGTAGCTTTGTTGTAAAGTGGAAATTATCCCATTATTTCCAATTAAGATTATTATTAGAGAAACAAAAAAGGTTACGTTGAAACTAGTGGGCTCGATTTTGGAATCCAAGTGTGGGTGCGTTGGGGGCGGGGGCCTCTGAAAATCTGGGAAATCCCAAGCAGGTTCACAACCCGGCTCCAACCCGCAGACTTCCGGGTTCCCCACTGACGTGTCTGGGTGCGCGGGCCTCATGAATGCGGAAGTCCCACTGGCAATTAAACCGGCGGGATGCCAGTTAAGACAGTTATTTAGATAGTTGAAGTACTTGAAGCACTTCATTTTGTGCACATTGAGGCAGGGGTCCAATTTTCAAACATCCTCAGTGTGTTTCCTGTGCTGTGGGAAACACTCCATGTTCTACCAGACGTGTTTCAGCCAGCGGCCAGTTGGACAGTCAAATGCTTGATTGACAGATGGGGAGAAAAGATGAGTTATTGCAGCAGGGCACTCAGTTCTTTCAGACAAACTTTTGGCTGGGAGATCTTTGTGTTTTCACTGAAAATTCTTACTTCCCACTCAGAATTCTTCTGCTCACACATATTTACCAACATTTCGGATCCCCTCAAACTGACACCACCAGGATGGGGGGCACATGGCTGCATTCACCACTACATCCTAGGACGAGCAACATCACCCACCTTGTCACCCCCCCACCCCCCGCACAAAACAGTCCTGCAACTACACATACACCCACTGCAAAGTGACCCATTGGGTGGCATCAAGTGTCGCCGTTCATGGTGAACCTCATGAAAGGGCCTAGTCAAGAATGGGCAAGGTGTGGCAGTAGTGGTGATAATCATAACATTTAACATGATTTTAACAAATAAGAAATATAAATGAAAAACATGACCAAGCATCAAACACTCTTGTGCATACCCTTTGTGATAACAAAACCTTCAGCTTTCGCTTCCTGCTACTTCTACGTGGTGCATCCCCTATGGCTGCAGCAGAGGTAGTGGCAGGTTGCTCATGTTCATGCCATGACTGCTTAGATGCTTTTGGCCTACGCCCTCTGGATTTTGGAGCCCGCGAGGGCCCCTCCAAAGACTCCTCCACCTGCACCTGTGCAGGGGCAGACTTGGCCAGCTGGAGAGGAGGCAGCATTGCGGGCACTGGTTGAGAGGGGGGCAACGGGTCAGACATGGGAGCGCTTTGAATGGCTTCCCGACTTCCATGTCCCCTTTCACCATCATCCCTCCCCTGGGCCAGGCCCACATCACTCCTACCACCCTGCTGGACAACAGTGTGGTGGACATGTGTGATGCGTTGGAAGGCCATTTCTAAAGTATCTGTCAGCCTGTTTAAGGTGGCAGAATGTTGTTCACCCTGAGTCCGAATGACCATTGTAAGTGCCTGAATGGATTAATTTATGAGCCGTGCTTGAAGCTCAACGGAGGCTAGCCTTCTCTCCATCGTAGACACTCCCGCATTTACCTGCGACCTTATCGAAGACATTTCAGCAGTTACATGCGACACTATCTCAGAGATTCCCTTACATACCTGTGCCACCATTCAACTCATGCAGGAATTGGACTCCTCCATCCTCTGCGCTATTGTGGAGAGTGCGCTTGGCACCTGTTCCAGTACCTCACAAATGTGCTGCTGAGCCTCGGTCATTCTCCTTTTAAAGGATGGCCCCCGGAGTTCAGCATCTGCATCCAGCTGAGCAGAGCCTGCACAGGAGTGCTCCCACCAACGCGGACTCTCCACAGCTGACTCTGCCACCAGTGTCTGCTCGTGCTCACTTGTGTGTGGTGACTCGTCGGATGCCAATCCAACTAACTCACTACTAGGACCCAGCGAGGTGTGAGTATCTGCACTGGTGGATGGCTCACTAAGATGTGACAGTGCACCCTCAGAGGCCGGCAGGTCCTCTGAGGAATCGCCGTCTGCCATCACTGTGGTTGTTGAAGGGCCTGTAAGAGAACAGAAGGCAATATTAAGCATTATCACAGATGTGTCATGTTGCGATGAGCATACTGATGTGTTCAACAGGGCAAGCATTGTTAACATCAACTCATGTTGTGTACGATGAATGTTAAAGTTGTGTCACCAGATGTTTGTCGGGTGTCAGTCTCACTGTCCCCGACGGACAGGCACTCGAGGGTGCAGCTGATCTCGAATGCCTCTTGCTCCGTGTCTGTGAGGACCACTACTTGTTGTGGCCCCTCTCCAGCCCTTGCCCTCTTGCGTGCATTTTGCGGTCTCTTCTCCCAGAAGGGGAGAAAGAACAGACATGAGTGAGTGAGTGATAGTGAAGTAACCAACCGATAAATGCATTGGTTTGGGTGAGGCTGACCCTGAAAGAGAAGCACCTGAGGCAGAGCCATCACATTGGATCAGGATTGGAGTGAGTGGTAGTGGTGGGATGACCAATGGGGAGGTGAGGAATTGCTGAGGAAGTGCAGGTAAGTTGAGGATGAGCCTTAAGTGGGTGTGAGGAGTGATGTGATGGAGTAGTCTTGGCAGGGCAGAATGTGTCGTGGTGGTGACCTTCTCTGCCACCTCGAGCCCGGCCTTCTTGGTGGCAGAGCCAGGGCACTTCCTCCCGTCCGCAGGGTAAAACACTTCCCTCCTCCTCCTCACCCCGTCCAGTAGCTTTTGCAGTGAGGCATCACTGAACCTTGGAGCAGCCTTGTCCCTGTGCTGCTCCATTGTGATTTCTGGGTCTTTGCTCCAGCAAAAGCCTCTGGGGCAATGGCCCTTTAAATAGAGCTCCTCCAGCTGACAGCCTGTGATGCGGGTGCACAGTCCGCCCGCTGCGCAGATTTCCGACGGCAAACCCGGAAGCCACGTTAAGTGGCACCAATTCACTTGCAATCGCGTGGGGAAACGGTGCCATCCTGCCTCCATTCTAAAATCGGGGCCAGTGTCTCTGTTTAGCTGTATGCATTATAATGCTTGAGGTGCCCCTTAGGAAGATTCTCTAATAAAACAGTTTTAAAATCTTTCGATTATGGAGGGCCCTGAACTAATTGTTTTCATAAACAACATGATAATTAAAATCCCACTGTAAAGTTTTTGGGTATTTCCTACTCTCTCTCTGGATTTTATTCCGACCACCATATTGTGATTCACTCTCATACATGAGTCCCAGCTTCCTAACTCTGATAGGTAAGTCTGATAGCTTCCTAAGCCATGATAGATAAGCTTTTGGTAATATACCCAGGATAACGAACCGAATAACCCATCCATTGATTAAACCTATGGGCTGGATATTAACTTGGAGCCACGAAGAGAGTTGGGGATTGGGGGGAGGATTTTTGGATGGGAAATCTGGAAGTAAGGGTTTCCCGCATGTCGTGACGATTTCGACGGTAGGACATCTTGAAAATTTTTTCAACAGGTTGGTGGGGGTGGGGGGGGGGGGGTCTGCCGATCGCGGGGTGTTTAAAAGGTAAGCTTGGTAAGGCACAGGGATGCACTCCCGCTCCTCCTGGCCCACAAGCAGTGCAATAAAGGCACTTACTTCGCTTCCTTTTACCTGTCATGATTCTTGTAGCCTGGGAAACTCGTTAAATTCGAAGTTCTGTTAAATTCAATTTAAGATCACCTAATTACGATGTGATAATGAGGTTAATTGCTGTGATAAGTACCCACCCTCCTGTACTAATTATTGACCTGCCTCCGGCAAGTAGGTTACTCGCACGCAGCCAAATGTACCTCTGTTAAACACAGAAGTGGGTGGGTTGGAGCTGGGTTGTGTTCACACTGCAAAATTGTATTATTTTAACTTGCTACTCGTCCCGAACCCACCCGTTCTTGGGGGGTAGAAATCCCCCCCATGTCTCTACAGGAGCGCTCCATGCTTCAATATGTATCATAGTAGATAGTAGGTACAGCACAGGAGGAGGCCATTTGGCCATCATCTTACCCCATTGTCCGTAAATGTTTTCCCTTCAAGTATTTATCCAATTCTCTTTTGAAAGTTACCATTGAATCGAATTCCACCACCCTTTCAGACAGTGCATTCCAGATCATTACATCTCACTGCGTAAAAAAATGTTGCCTCATGTTGCCTCTGGCTCTTTTGCTGATCACCTTAAATCTGTGTCCTCTGGTCACTGACCGCTCTGCCACTGGAAACGGTTTCTCCTTATTTACCCTATCAAAACCCTTCATGGTTTTGAATATCTCTATCAAATCTCCCCATAACCTTCTTTGTTCTAAGGAGAACAACCCCAGCTTCTTCAATCTCTCCATGTAACTGAAATCCCTTATCATTGGTACCATTCTAGCAAATCTCTTCTGCACCCTCTCTAAGGCCTTGACATCCTTCCTAAAGTGTGGTGCCCAGAATTTAAAACAAGAATCTAGCTGAGGCCTTTGTTTTATAAAGATTTAGCATAACTTCCTTGCTTTTGTACTCTATCCCTCTATTAATAAAGCCCAAGATCCCAAATGCTTTTTTAACAGCCTTCTCAACTTGTCCTGCCACCTTCAAAGATTTGTGTATGTACACCCCCAGGTCTCTCTGTTCCTGCAACCCCTTTAAAATTGTACCATTTAGTTTATTTGCCTCTCCTCATTCTTCCTACCATAATGTATCAGTTCACACTTCTCTGCGTTAAATTTCATCTGCCATGTGTCTGCCCATTTCACCAGGCTGTCTCTGTCCCATTGAAGTCTGTTACTACTCTCCATATTGTTTACTACATTTCCAATTTTCGTATCATCTGCAAACTTTGAAATTATACCCTCTATGCCCAAGTTCAGCTCATGAGTATATATCAAAAAGAGCAGTGGTCCTAATACCGACCCCTGGGGAACACCACCGTATACTTCCCTCCAGTCTGAAAAACAAACGTTCACCACTACTCTCTGCTTTCTGTCCTTTAGCCAATTTTGTATCCTCACTGCTACTGTCACTTTAATCCTATGGGCTTTAATTTTGCTAACAAGTCTATTATGTGGTACTTTATCAAATGCCTTTTGAAAGTCCATATACACATCAACCGTACTACCCTCATTAACCCTTTCCCTTACTTTATTAAAGAACTCAATCAAGTTCGTCAAACACGATTTTCCTTTAACACATCCGTGCTGACTTTCATTTATTAGCCCATACTCTTCCAAGTGCCAATTAAGTTTGTCCCAGATTATTGTCTCTAAAAGTTTCCCTCCCACTGACTTTAGGCTGACAGGCCTGTAATTTTAGGGTTTATCCCTCTCCCCTTTTTTGAACAGTGGTGTGACATTTGCAATTCTCCAGTCATCCGGCACCATCCCCATATCGAAGGCGAATTAGAAGATTGTGGCCAAAGCCTCCGCAATTTCCACCCTTACTTCCCTCAGTAACCTAGGATGTATCCCATCTGGACCGGGTTACTTTTTTACTTTGAGTACTGTCAATCTTTTAAGTACCTCCTCTTTATCTATTTTTATCCTATCCAATATCGCTACTACCTCCTCCTTTATTGCTACAATGGCAGCATCCTCTTCTCTAGATGGATATGAAATATTCATTTAGTGTCTCAGCCATGCCCTTTACCTCCACAAGAAGATCTCCTTTTTTGTCCGTAATCAGTCCCACCCTTCCTTTGACTACCCTTTGGCTATATATATGTTTAGAAAAGGCTTTTGGGTTCCTTTTTACGTTGGCCACTAATCTATTCTCATGCTCTCTCTTTGACCCTCTTATTCCCTTTTTTAGATCTGCTCTGTACTTCCTGTATTTAGCCTGGTTCTCTACTGCACTATGAACCATGCATTCATCATAAGCCTCATTTTTCTGTTTCATTTTAATCCCTATATCTTTAGTCATCCAGCTTTGAATGCCCTTCCTTTTGCCCTCAAAGGGATGTATCTACTCTGTATCCGAACTATCTCCTCCTTGAAGGCCTCCCATTGTTCAATTACTATTTTGCCTGCCAATTTTTGATTCTAATCCACCTGCGCAAAATTCCTTTTTAACTCACTGAAATTAGCCCTCCTCCAGTTAAGCATTTTCACATTTGATTGTTTCTTGTCCTTTTCCGTAACTTTTTCATACTTAATGAAATTATGATCACTGTTCCCCAAATACTCCCCCACTGAAACATGCTCCACCTGCCCCACTTCATTCCCCAGTACTAGATCTAGCGTTGTTTCCTTCGTCGTTGGGCCGGAAACACACTGCTCCAGAAAGTTCCCTTGAACATATTTCAGGAATTCCTTCCCCTCTTTGTCCTTTACCCTGTAACTGTCCCAGTTTATATTAGGATAATTGAAGTCCCCCATTATCACTACTGTATAGTTCTTGCATCTTTCTGTAATTTGATCAATACTGCCATCCCCCAGCCCCCCAACATCTTTCTTTCCTTCCCTATCTTTCCAGGAATAGTAAGTACCCAATCCTCCTCATCTTTGAGCCAGGTCTCTGTTATTGCCGACATATCATAGTCCCAATTGCCGGCTTGAGCCTGCAGCTCACCAACCTTATTTACCACGCTACGTGCATTTACACACATGCACTGCAATCTCATCTTAGACTGCCTCGCATTTGCCCCCTGTCTAATCCCTCCTATTTCTGAACTCTTCTTTACTCTAGTGCTACTTGTCCCTCCCAGTCTTCCATATATCTTGTTTTTCCTCTCTAATGTTTCATCCTGGTGCCCACCCCCTGCAAAATTAGTTTAAACCCTCCCCCACAGCACTAGTTAACCTCCCCGTGGGGACATTGGTCTCAGATCTATTGAGGTGCAGCCCATCCATCTTGAACAGGTCCCTCTTGCCCCAGAACTGGTCCCAATGCCCCAGGAATCTGAAGCCCTCCCTCCTGCACCATTTCTCCAGTCATGCATTTATCTGTCTATTCCTGTACTCACTAGCCCGTGGCACTGGGAGTAATCCAGAGATTACTACCTTTGAAGTCCTGCTTTTTAACTTCCTCCCTAGCTTCTGAAACTCTGACTGCATGACCTCAACCCTTTTCCTTCCTATGTCATTGGTTTCCAAATGGACCACGACTTCTGGCTGTTCCCCATCCCACCTCTAAATGTTCGGCACTCTCTCAGTGATGTCCTTTACCCTGGCACCAGGGAGGCAACACACCATGCGAGACTCATGTCGGCAGTTGCAGAAACGCCGATCTATCCCCCTGACTATTGAATGCCCTATAACAACTGCATTTCTTTTGCCCCACTGTGCGCTCGAGTCTCCCACAGTGCAGTGGATTTGCTCCTGGCTGCACTCCTCCGAGGTGTAAACACCCTCACTGGTATTCAACATTGAAGACCGGTTTGATGAGTGCCACACTCCCAGGGCACTCCTGCACTGCCTGCTTGTTTCTCCCAGTCTGTCTGGTGGTCCCCTATTCCCTCTCCGCCTGAACTCTCTGTAGCTGCGGGATGACCACCTCCTGAAACGTGCTATCCACGAAACTCTCAGCTTCCCATATACAGTGTAGTGACGCCAGCCGCACCTCAAGTTCAGAAACTCTGAGCTCGAGCTCGAGCACTTGGCAACACTTCCTGCACCTGTGGTTTTCCAGGACACACGAAGTGATGCAGAATCCCAACTTCAGACCTTGTTTTTTAAAGTTTAAATTATTAAGCAAATTCATTTTACAAAAATGAACAAGCAAATATCTAAGTGATATAATACATACATATATACTTTTTTGTGGAAATCCTTTCGTCTAGAACATCTACAGGAAATCAATAAAATCTGTCACAAATTAATGCCAGGCTATTCTTTGTAACATACTTTAAATAAGCACTGTTTCTTTTCTTCTTATATCTCTTACCACAACAGGAGCTGATAGTAGCCTAGACTGTAGTCTCAAAAACACCAATCAGACTTTCAGATTTGAACAGCTACAGTTCCGTAAATATCCCCAAAAACAGATTATTGGTACTTCCTGGAATTTGAATAACAATTGATCATATCCAAAAATAATAGTCTGCAATATATAGAATCATAGAATGGTTACAGCACAGAAGGAGGCCATTCGGCCCATTGAGCCCGAGCCAGCTCTTTGAAAGAGCAATCCAGTTAGTCCCATTCCCCCACTTTTTCCCCGTAGCCCTGCTAATTTTTTCCATTCAAGTATTTATCCAGTTCCTTTTTGAAAGCCACGATTGAATCTGCTTCCACCATCCTTTCAGGCTGCGCATTCCAGATCATAACTACTCGCTGTATAAAAAAGATTTTGCTCGTGTTGCCTTTGGTTCTTTTGTCAATCACCTTAAATCTGAGTCCTCTGGTTCTCGATCCTTCCGCCAATGGGAACAGTTTCTCTTTATTTACTTTATCTAAACCCGTCTTGATTTTCGATCAAATCTCCTCTTAACCTTCTCTGCTCTAAGGAGAACAATCCCGGCTTCTCCAGACTATCCACGCAACTGAAGTCCCCCATTTCTGGAACTATTCTAGGAAATCTTTTCTGCACCGTCTCTAAAGCCTTCATATCCTTCCTAAAGTGCGATGCCCAGAATTAGACACAATACTCCAGCTGTGGCCAAAACAATGTTTTATAAAGGTTCAACATAACTTCCTTGCTTTTGTACTCTATGGGGTGGATTTTTGGATGAAGGAGCAGGTGCATTGGGTTCCCCAGTAACATTTTCCAGTGCCTCCCGAATGCAGGACTCCCACTGGCAATTAAAGCCGGCGGGATGATCATTTACATAGTTTGACAGATAGTTAAAGTACTTGAAATACTTGATTGTGTAGACATTTTGGCAGGGGTACAATTTTGAAAGATCCTCAGCGTGTTTCCCGCGCTGTGGGAAACACTCCCTGTTGCAACAGACGTGTTTCAGCCAGCAGCCAGTGGGAGATGCAAATGATTATTTGACAGGTGGGGAGAAAACCTCATTTATTGCAGCAGGGCACTCTGTCACTTCAAACAAAGTTTTGGCTGCACGACCTTTGTGTTTTCACTCAAAATTCTTACTTTCCACCCAAATCTCTGCTGTGCAAACATATTTAACTACTTTGCTGACCCCTTCAAACTCTCACCGTCAGGATGGGGGGTGCCATGGCTGCATTCATCACTTCATCCGAGGACGAGCAACATCACCCACCTCGCCAGGCACGGCGTCCACCTCCGCCACGTGGAGCTCCACAACACAGTGCTGCGCCACAGGCACCTGTACAAGAGCACAGAGGGCAACAACAGAGAGGGCGACGTCGCAGGAGGCACTACCCTCACCACAGGGTCTACAGACCGAGGCTCAGCTTCCTGGACCTCTCTGAGGAGCAGTGCATACGGAGGCTCAGGGTCAGTTGCCAGGTAGTCGCAGACATCTGCAGCCTCCTTCAAGCCGACCTGCTCCAGGCTGGGCCGAGCAGTATCTCCTTCCCTATCGCTGTCAAAGTCACCACTGCCCTCAACTTCTTCACCTCCGGATCATTCCAGGGTGCCACCAGGGACATCGCCAGGGTCTCTCAGTCATCTGCACACAAGTGCATAAGGCAGTACACCGACAGCTTGTTTCGCAGGGCCTCGCACTACGTCAACTTCCCCATGAACAACCTCAGCCAGACGGAGAGGGCAGTGGGATTCTATGCTGTGGCTGGCTTCCCACAGGTGCAGGGTGTAATTGATTGCACCCATATAGCAATACAAGCACCTCCACATGAGTCAGGACTGTTCATCAACAGGAAGGGCTATCACTCCATCAACACTCTGCTCGTTTGTGACCACCGCAAAAGATTCCTTCACATGTGCGCCAGATTCCTTGGCAGCTGCCACGATTCCTTCATCCTGAGGGAATCCAACATCCCACCCCTCTTCCACGCACCGAACACCCGTAAGGGCTGGCTCCTTAGGGACACATGGCTCAAGATACCTCTGAGGAACCCCATCACCGAGCAACAGCGTTGATATAACGACAGTCACATCGTCACCAGGTCTACAATTGAGCATGCTATAGGGCTGCTCAAGATTTGCTTCAGGTGCCTTGATCGTTCTGGGGGAGCGCTTCCATATGCACCAGACAGAGTGGGACGCAATATAGTCGTGTGTTGTGCCCTGCACAACATGGCGCAACAGAGAGGGGTGCCACTTGAGGAGGTCCCATCCACATATGCCACCCACATTGAGGAGGAGGATGAGGAGGAGGAGGAGGAAGATGAGGCGGAGGAGGAGAAGGAGCAGGAGCAACCCATGGGCAGAACAGTGGCTCACGTGGTTGCTCGTGAGGCCAGTGAGTCACTGGTACGTGAACGGTTCTTCTAACATCAGACAGTGTGAAGAGTCCAGTCCTCACCACCTGGGTAGAGCAGCAGCCACACCAGCCCCCCTCCCTGCACAAAACAGTCCTGCAACTACACACACACCAACTGTAGAGTGACCCAATGGGTGGCATCAAGTGTGGGCATTCATGGTGAACCTCATGAAAGCGCCTTATTACAGAAGCCAGTCAAGAACGGCCAAAACGTGGCAGTAGTCCCCTTCGTGCTTACAAAACGTTCGCCTTTCGCTTCCGATTACTTCTACGTGGTGCATCCCCTGTGGCTGTAGCAGAGGTAGTGGCAGGTTGCTCTTGTTCATGCCCTGACCGATTAGATGGTTTGGGCCTACGCCCTCTGGGTTTTGGTGCCCGTGAGGGCCCCTCCAAAGACTGCTCCACCTGCACCTGTGCAGGGCCAGACTCGACCACCTGGAGAGGAGGCAGCATTGCAGGTACTGGTTGAGAGCGGGGCAACGGGTGAGATGTAGGGTTGCTTTGAGCGGTGTCGCCACTTCCATCTCCCCTTACACCATCATCCCTCCCATGGGCCAAGCCCACACTACTTCTACCACTCTGCTGGACGACAGTTTGGAGGACATGTGTGAAGCCTTGAAAGGCCAGTGCTAGTGTATCTGCCTGCCTGTTTAAGGCAGCAGAATGATGTTCACCATGACTCCGAAAGGCTGTTGTCAGGGTCTGAATGGAATCATTTGTGAGCCGTGTTGAAGCTCCATGGAGGCTAGCCTTCCCTCAATCACAGACATTCCCACACTTACCCGCGATACTATCTCAGAGATGCCCTCATGTTCCTGTGACAGTATCTCAGAGATTCCCTCCCGTACCTGTGCCACCATTCCACTCATGCAGGAGTTGGACGCCTCTATCCTCTGCGCTTTGTGGACAGTGCACGTGCTGCTGCCCCTCGATCATTCTCCTTTAAAAAGGATGGCCCCCAGGGTTCAGCATCTATGTCTAACTAAGCAGAGCCTGGAAAGGAGTGCTCCCACTATTGCGGACTCTCCACAGCTGCCCCTGCCACCAATGTCTGCTTGTGCTCACATGTGTGATAATTCACCATGTGCAACCCTAACTAACTGTGGACTGGGACCCACCGAGGTAAGTTTACCTGTGCTGGTGGATGGCTTGCTTTGATGTGGCGGTGCACCCTCAGAAGCCGGCAGGTCCTCTGAGGAATCGCCCTCCACCATCACAGCGGTCGCTGAAGGCCCTTTAAGAGAACAGAAGGCAATATTAAGCATGATCACAGATGTTGAGGTGCTGAAGATGGCAAGGCATGTTAACATCAATTCATATTGTGTGTGCTGACTGTTAAAGTTCTGTCACCAGATGTTTGTCGGGTGCCAGTCTTGGCATCCCTGACGGACAGGCACTTGAGGGTGTGGTTCAGATCCAGTGCCTCCTGCTCCGCATCTGTGAGGATGGCTATCTGTTGTGGACCCCTTCCGGTCTTCGCCCTATCCCGTGCATTCTGGGATCTCTTCTCCTATAAGGGGAAGAAGTACAGACATGTGAGTGAGTGACGGTAACATGGCCAACCGATGTATGCATTGGTTTGTATGTGGCTGACCGTGAAAGAGATGCATCAGAGGTTGAGTATGAGACAGGGCCTTGACATTGTATGAGGATTGGGTTGATTGGTAGTGCTGGGGTGAGTAATGGGGAGGTGAGGAAGTGCTGAGCAAGTGCAGGTAAGTTGAGGATGAGCTTTGAGTGGGTATGTGGAGTGATGTGATAGAGTAGTGTTGGCAGCGCAGAATGAGTTGTGGGGTGGGGGCGGTGATGTGGAAGACAGAATGTAGGAGAATGAGTAAGTGTACTCACTTTTGCTGACCTAGTTAGGTCATTGAAGTGCTTGCTGCACTGGATCCAGGTGTGGGAGATGTTGCTGCTGCTGGTGACCTCCTCTGTCACCTCGAGCCAGGCCTTCTTGGTGGCAGAGGCAGGCCACTTCCTCCCGTCCGTCGGGTTACAGACATCCCTCTTCCTTTTCACCCCATCCAGTAGCACCTGGAGCGAGGCATCACTAAATCTAGGAGCAGCCTTTTCTCTGTGCTGCTCCATTGTGCTGTTTGGGTGTTTGCTCCAGGAGCAGCCTTTGGAGGACTGACCCTTTAAATAGAGCTCCTTCAGCTGACAGCCTGTGATGCAGGTGTGCAGTCTGCCCGCTGCACAGCTTTCGGACGGCAAACCCGGAAGCCACGGTAGGTGGCTCCAATTGACCTGCGATCGTGTGGGGAATGGACAGATTTTATTGGGCGGGTTACCCACGCGCCCAATCTCCCCCCCACTCCCCCCGCTGCCATCCCGCCTCCCCACTAAGATTGGGGCCTATGCCACTATTTATAAAGCTCAGGATCCCGTACATTTCTCAACCTGTCCTGCCGCCTTCAAATATTTGTGCACGTATGCCCCCAGGTCTCTCCGTTCCTGCACCCCTTTAGAATTGTACCATTTAATTTATATTGCCTTTTCTCATTCTTCCTGCCAAAATGTATCACTGCGCACTTCTCTGCATTAAATTTCATCTGCCACGTGTCCGCCCATTCCACCAGCCTGTCTCTATCCTCTTGAAGGCTATCACTATCATTCTCACTGTTTACTACACTTCCAAGTTTTGTGTCATCTGCAAATTTGAAATTTTGCCCTGTACACCCAAGTCCAAGTCATTTATATATATATATAAAAAAAGTGGTCCTAGTACTGACTCCTGGAGAATACTACTGTATACCTTCCTCCAGTCCGAAAAACAACCATTCACCACTTCTTTCTGTTTCCTGTCACACAGCCAATTTCGTTTCCATGCTGCCACTGCCTCTTTTATTCCATGGGCTTCAATATTACTGACAAGCCTATTATGTGGCACTTTATCAAAAGTCTTTTGAAAGTCCATATACACAACATCACCCCTCTCTGTTACCTCATCAAAAAACTCTATCAAGTTAGTTAAACATGATTTGCCTTTAACATATCCATGCTGGCTTTCCTTTATTAATCCACACTTGTCCAAGTGACTATTAATTTTGTCCCGGATTATCGTTTCTAAAAACTTGCCCACCACCGAGGTTAAACTGACTGGCCTGTAATTGCCAGGTTTATCCTTATACCCTTTTTTGAACAAGGGTGTAACGTTTGCAATTCTCCAGTCCTTTGACACCACCCCCATATCCAAGGAGGATTGGAAGATTATGGCCAGCATCTCTGTAATTTCCACCCTTACTTCCCTCAGCAACCTAGGATGCATCCCATCCGGATTGGGAGACTTATCTAGTTTAAGTACAACCAACCTTTCTAGTACCTCCTCTTTATCAATTTTTAGCCCATCCAGTATCTCAACTACCTCCTCTTTTACTGTGAGTTTGGCAGCATCTTCTTCTTTGGTAAAGACAGATGCAAAGTACTCACTTAATACCTCAGCCATGCCCTCTGCCTCATAAGTACATAAGAAATAGGAGCAAGAGTAGGCCATACGGCCCCTCGAGCCTGCTCTGCCATTTAATCAGATCCTGGCTGATCTTCAACCTCAACTCCACTTTCCTGCCTGATCCCCATATCCCTTAATTCCCCTGGAGCCCAAAAATCTATTGATCTCAGCTTTGAATATATTCAATGACTCAGCATCCACAGCCCTCTGCGGTAGAGAATTCCAAAGATTCACAACCCTCTGAGTGAAGAAATTCCTCCTCATCTCAGCCTTAAATGGCCGACCCTTATCCTGTGACTATGCCCTCTAGTTCTAGACTCTCCAGCCAGGGGAAACAACCTCTCAGCCTCTACCTTGTCAACCCCCCTCAGAATCTTATATATTTCAATGAGATCGCCTCTCATTCTTCTAAACTCCAGAGAGTATAGGCCCATTCTACTCAACCTCGCCTCATAGGACAACCCTCTCATCCCAAGAATTTATCTAGTGAACCTTTGTTGTGCCGCTTCTAAGGCAAGATTATCCTTCCTTAGATAAGGAGACCAGAACTGTATGTAGTACTCAAGATGAAGTCTCACCAAAGCCCTGTTTAATTGTGGTAAGACTTCCTTACTCTTGTACTCCAACCCCCTTGCAATAAAGGCCAACATGCCATTTGCCTTCCTAATTGCTTGCTGTACCTGCCTGCTAACTTTTTGTGTTTCTTGTACCGGGACACCCAAGTCTCTCTGAAAACCAACATTTAATAGTTTTTCACCATTTAAAAAATATTCTGTTTTTCAATTCTTTCTACCAAAGTGAATAACCTCACATTTCCCCACATTATACTCCATCTGCCACCTTCTTGCCCACTCACTTAACCTGTTGCTATCCTTTTGCAGACTCTTTGTGTCCTCCTCACAATTTACTTTCCCACCTAGCTTTGTATCGTCAGCAAACTTGGATACATTACACTCGGTCCCTTCATCTAAGTTATTAAAATAGATTGTAAATAGCTGAGGCCCAAGCACCGGCACCCCACTAGTTACAGCCTGCCAACCTGAGAATGACCCGTTCATCCCTACTCCCTGTTTTCTGTCCATTAACCAATCCTCTATCCATGCTAATATATTACCCACAACCCCATGGGCCCTTATCTTGCGTAACAACCTTTTATGTGGCACCTTATTGAATGCCTTTTGAAAATCCAAATATACTACATCCACTCGTTCCCCTTTCTCTACCCTGCTAGTTCCATCCTCAAAAAGCTCGAATAAATTTGTCAAACACAATTTCTCTTTCATAAAACCATGTTGACTCTGCCTAATCATATTATGATGTTCTAAGTGCCCTGTTACTACTTCCTTAATTATGGATTCCAGCATTTTCCTCACGACCAATGTCAGGATAACTGACCTATTTTCTCTCTCCCTCCTTTCTTGAATAGCGGGGTTACATTTGCTACCTTCCAATCCACGGGGATCGTTCTAGAATCTAGGGAATTTTTGGAAGATCATAACCAATGTATCCACTATCTCTGCAGCCACCTGTTTTAGAACCTTCGGATGTAGGCCATCAGGTCCAGGGGATTTATTGGCTTTTAGTCCCATTACTTTCTCCAGTACTTTTTCTCTACTGATATTAATTACTTTTAGTTCCTCACTCTCATTAGCCCCTTGGTTCCCCTCTATTTTTGGTATGTTTTTTGTGTCTTCTACTGTGAAGACATATACAAAATATTTGTTTAACGTCTCTGCCATTTCCTTATTCCCCATTATAATTTCTCCTGTCTCAGCCTCTAGGGGACCAACGTTTACTTTTGCTCCATGCGTAGATCTCCCTTCTGGTCACTAATCGGCCCCATCCCTCCTCTTACTACACGTTTACTATTTATATGCCCATAGAAGACCTTTGGATTCCATTTTATGTTAACCACCAGTTTATTCTCATACTCTTTCTTTGCCCCTCTTATTTCCTTTTTCACTTCTCCTCTGTACTTTCTATATTCAGCCTGGTTCTCACTTGTATTATCAACCTGACATCTGTCATATGCCCCCTTTTTCTGCTTCATTTTACTTTCTATCTGTTTCATCATCCAGAGAGCTCTGGCTTTGGTTGCCCCACCTTTCCCCCTTGTGGGAATGTACCTAGACTGTACCCGAACCATCTCCTCTTTAAAGGCCGCCCATTGTTCAATTACTGTTTTGCCTGCCAATCTTTGATTCCAATTTACCCGGGCCAGATCCGTTCTCAACCCACTGAAATTGGCCCTCCTCCAATTAAGTACTTTTGCTCTAGATTGCTCCTGGTCGTTTTCCATAACTAATCTAAACCTTATGATACTATGATCACTGTTCCCTAAATGTTCCCCCACTGACACTTGCTCCACTTGACCCACTTCATTCCCCAGAACCAGATCCAGCATTGCCTCCTTCCTCGTTGGGCCAGAAACACACTGCTCAAGAAAGTTCTTCTCAACGCATTTCATAAATTCCTCTCCCTCTTTGCCCTTTTCACTATTACTATCCCAGTCTATATTAGGATAGTTGAAATCCCCCCATTATCACCAATCTATAGTTCTTGCCCCTCTGCAATTTCCCTGCAAATTTGCTCCTCCATATCCTTCCCATTAGTTGGTGGCCTATAGAATACACTCAATAGTGTAATGGCGCCTCTATTGTTTCTTAACTCTAACCAAATAGATTCTGTCTTTGACCCCTCAAGAACATCCTCTCTTTCCAGCACTGAAATATTCTCCTTAATCAATACAGCCACTCCTCCTCCCTTTTTTTTTCTATCCCTATCTTTCCTGAACACCTTGTATCCAGGAATATTTAGTACCCAATCCTGCCCATTTTTGAGCCAGGTCTCAGTTATTGCCACTTGATTATATAATTGAACAAATCATATAGTCTGTGTTTGTTTTAAAGTAGCTTGGCTCCTCTCTGAACTGCTGGCTGAAGACCTGCAGCTCACTTTCACCAGAAAAACTATTAAAGTTATTGTTGCTTTAAATCTTTTTGCATCTGGGTCTTTCCAGACAGCATCTGGTGACCTTTGCCACATTAGTCAGGCAGCGGCTTACCATGTATAAAGAAAGTCCCAGATGCACTCTTCACATGGACAATGCCCTTTATATCCTTCCCAGTGGAACCAGAGACAAAAAGAG
Organism: Heptranchias perlo; assembly: GCF_035084215.1. NCBI lineage: Eukaryota > Metazoa > Chordata > Chondrichthyes > Hexanchiformes > Hexanchidae > Heptranchias > Heptranchias perlo. The sequence continues at coordinate 134,350,518 of NC_090325.1, forward strand.
AAAAAGCTATCCACTTCTAACTCATTGATTACCTCCTTCCCAGCTTAAAACTCTTCCTACTGCTGACCAACCCACCCACTGAGGCTGCTGCTCTTTCAGACATCTTGCACTTGTACTTCATGCTGTTCAAAAACTGATGGCCCCCTTTAATTAGCTGCAGCCTTTTAAAAGTTGTAATAGTATTTAACTTCCCATCCTCCCAATTGTGCTAATCCAATGAACAGCAGTATTACTGCTTCTGACCTACCCTGCATTGAGAATGAAGGCCCTGAAAGGAAAGTTCAGTGGGGTAGTGACTGAGTCACATGGGTGGGCGAAGATCCTGCCCCACCACTTACCTGTTAATGGGAGGAGGATACAGTCCCTTATGTATCATGCCTGGATTTAAAAGGACAACCACCAAGTCAAAACCATACAAAAAAACTTCATTTTTGGCCACGCATATTGGGGTAGAATTCTCCTGCTGCACTTGTCAGCTAGACCTCTACCACCTAGAAGGACAAGGGCAGCAGCACATGGGAACAACACCACCTGCACGTTCCCCTCCAAGTCACACATCATCCCGACTTGAAAATATATCACCGTTCCTTCATCGTCGCTGGGTCAAAATCCTGGAGCTCCCTTCCTAACAGCACTGTGGGAGAACCTTCACCACACGGACTGCAGCGATTCAAGAAGGTGGTTCACCACCACCTTCTCGAGGGCAATTAGGGATGGGCAATAAATGCTGGCCTCGCCTGCGACGCCCACATCCCATGACTGAATTAAAAAAAAATGAGTCATAGAGTCATAGAGTCATACAGCACGGATAGAGGCCCTTCGGCCCATCGTGTCCGCGCCGGCCATCAGCCCTGTCTACTCTAATCCCATATTCCAGCATTTGGTCCGTAGCCTTGTATGCTATGGCATTTCAAGTGCTCATCCAAATGCTTCTTGAATGTTGTGAGGGTTCCTGCCTCCACAACCCTTTCAGGCAGTGAGTTCCAGACTCCAACCACCCTCTGGGTGAAAAAGTTCTTTCTCAAATCCCCTCTAAACCTCCCGCCTTTTACCTTGAATCTATGTCCCCTTGTTATAGAACCCTCAACGAAGGGAAAAAGCTCCTTAGTATCCATCCTATCCGTGCCCCTCATAATTTTGTACACCTCAATCATGTCCCCCCTCAGCCTCCTCTGCTCCAAGGAAAAGAAACCCAATCTTCCCAGTCTCTCTTCATAGCTGAAGCGCTCCAGCCCTGGTAACATCCTGGTGAATCTCCTCTGCACCCTCTCCAAAGCGATCACATCCTTCCTGTAGTGTGGCGACCAGAACTGCACACAGTACTCCAGCTGTGGCCTAACCAGTGTTTTATACAGCTCCATCATAACCTCCTTGCTCTTATATTCTATGCCTCGGCTAATAAAGGCAAGTATCCCATATGCCTTCTTTACCACCTTATCTACCTGTTCCGCCGCCTTCAGGGATCTGTGAACTTGCACACCAAGATTCCTCTGACCCTCTGTCTTGCCTAGGGTCCTCCCATTCATTGTGTATTCCCTTGCCTTGTTAGTCCCTCCAAAGTGCATCACCTCGCACTTTTCCGGGTTAAATTCCATTTGCCACTGTTCCGCCCATCTGACCAACCCATCTATATCGTCCTGCAGACTGAGGCTATCCTCCTCACTATTTACCACCCGACCAATCTTTGTATCATCAGCGAACTTACTGATCATACCTTTTACATTCATATCCAAGTCATTAATGTAGACCACAAACAGCAAGGGACCCAGCACCGATCCCTGTGGTACCCCACTGGCCACAGGCTTCCAGTCACAAAAACAACCTTCGACCATCACCCTCTGCCTTCTGCCACTAAGCCAGTTTTGTATCCAAAGTGCCAAGGCACCCTGGATTCCATGGGCTCGTACCTTCTTGACCAGTCTCCTGTGGGGGACTTTATCGAAGGCCTTACTGAAATCCATGTATACCACATCCACTGCGTTACCCTCATCCACACGCCTAGTCACCCCCTCAAAAAATTCAATCAAATTAGTCAGACATGATCTTCCCTTGACAAAGCCATGTTGACTATCCCTGATTAATCCTTGCTTCTCCAAGTGGAGACTAATTTTGTCCTTCAGAATTTTTTCCAATAATTTTCCTACCACTGATGTTAGGCTCACTGGCCTGTAGTTCCCCGGTTTTTCCCTACTCCCCTTCTTGAATAATGGTATTACATTAGCGGTTCTCCAGTCCTCTGGCACATCCCCTGTGGCCAGAGAGGTTCTGAATATATGTGTCAGAGCCCCCGCAATCTCCTCCTTTGCCTCACACAGTAGCCTGGGATACATTTCGTCCGGGCCTGGGGATTTATCCATTTTTAGGCCTGCTAAAACCGCCAATACCTCCTCCCGCTCGATGTTAATATGTTCGAGTATATCACAGTCCCCCTGCCGTATTTCTATGTCTACATCGTCCTTCTCCATAGTGAAAACAGATGCAAAAAATTCATTTAGAACCCCTCCTACATCTGCCGGCTCCACACACAGATTGCCATTTTGTCCCTAATGGGCCCTATTTTTTCCCTAGTCATCCTCTTACCCTTAATATACTTATAAAACATCTTAGGATTTTCCTTTATTTTGCTCGCCAGTGTTATTTCATGGCCCCTCCTTGATCTCCTAATTTCTTTTTTAAGTATCCCCCTGCACTTTTTGTACTCCTCTAGGGCTTCCTCCGTCTTTAGCCTTTTGTATCTGCCAAAAGCCCTCCTTTTTTTCCTAATCCATTCTCGTATATTACAGTCTCCCTCTATTAAAGTGAATAAGCAGAAAACCACGGGCTGCTGTGCACTGACGTGGAATTTCTATTCCAGTGTATTATTTCTGGTCTTGTAAAATCTTCATTGAACTTTAAAAATCTTGGGTTCATTGTTAATCAGTACAGAGCTTCATTAACTCTTTTCCATCCAGATGTTGAAAGACTACCAATTGTATTCCACCCAAGCCATAATGTTTCTTTCTCTTTAAGATTTTCAAAGACTTTCGCCCATCTCCAGCATTTTGTTTTCATTACAGATTTCAAGCAATTGCAGATTCTCTTTTTCAACAACCCATTGTGTTCTTGTTCAACTTATCCGCAGATTTCATGGGCAAAAATGGTGGGTCCATTAGAATGGGAAAGTACCCAGCCCAACATCAACAAAAATGTTATAATTAAAGAAGAAGGAAAATCTGGCAAGAGTACTTTCAGTACAAATTGTTCTCTTACATGCATTATTTAAGAAAAAATTAAGACATCGTCTCCTACCTCGTAGGAGATATTTTTGATTTAGAGATTTATTTCTCCTCCCCAGAGATCTGCCATTGGGGTTTCAAGATTGGATTTGCTTGAATGGCATTGTTTTGGGGCAGCCCACAGTGGTGCCATTAAGTAATGTGGAAGTCAGCAATTGGATCAATATGGATGATGTCCTGGTGGTGTCTGAACCCAGGAATTTTAATAATGACAGGGTACAGCTGTCTACTCAAATGCTGTTAGATAGTGTAAAATTAGAATAACATTTTATTTAATCAAAAAGGTCAGTTGTTTCCTTCCTTGCTTTAATTAACAGTATTGTTCATTTGATGTGAAAAAATATATAGTTTGTTTCTTGGTATAGATGTGCATGTTTGTCATAGAGATGTCAAATGTTCACATTGGCCTGCATATTTGCCATTGTATTTGTGACATCAGGGCTGAGATTCTCCACCACAATCCCACCTGAAAGTGGCAGAAAACGATGGAAAATGTGGATGGTGAGGCCTATTTCCACTTCATGAATCCGACTGGGATTTACCACTCCCTGCCCCCACTGGGACTGCCACTGGCCACTCCTTCCCCACCTGCTGCATGTAAATGGCGGTGGGGGAGGACTGGGATTGGTTCCCCAATGGATTTCCTTCCTGTTCACCCCCGTTACTACCACTTCACAGGCATGCCTTGGGGAATGTGGCAGTAGGCCCTGGGATGACCATGGGTTCCCGTAGCGGAGAGAGAGGGCTTTGTAACACCCCCTCTCCCTCCATTCTGGCTCTCACTTACCTTCTTTTGTAGCGCTCAGTGTCTGCTGAGGCCTACTAGGAAGCCAATGTTCCATTGTTTGGGCTGCTTCTGCTCCATTAACTATCTGGCCACCTCTTGTGGTGCTGCAGCGCTGGTCTCATTGCAGCACCACTGGGATGTCATGGCTTGGCAATGGCAGGCCTCCCTCTTTCTGCTAGGAATCCTGTTCATACCGGATGAACCCCAATCCAGGAAACTAGTTCAGGGTTCCAGCGGTGATGGATGGGCAGGTAGAACACCCACCCCAGCGGAACACCACCACTGGGAGGACAATCCCGGCCCTATTCTATATGCATGTGTGTGTATGTATGAAGTATTATTGAGTTCGTTTAGAAAACTTTACATCAAGCCATTAACAATGTTGGTTCGACCGCTAAAAAGATTAAAAGCAGGAGTTTGAAACTGTAGTGTAATTCTTTCGGAATCTGGTGTTTGATTAGAAAAAGATCAATTTTCATTCCCTGCTTGAGGGACAAGTTCATATGGAAAACTTGCAAAAATGCAAAACTGGCTGAATATACCCTGCAGAAACTAACATTTTGCCCATTGAATTTACAGACATTTATACTCAAACTAATGCCATTATTATGGAGGGTAATTAATACATTATTTGCCTTTTTCAATGCATGTACGTTGGCATTTGTTGATTATGTTGCTTCATATTATTATTGAGTTGTAAAAAAAATGCATTATCCTTAAACGTCTGGTCTTTTTGGTAAAAGTTGCCATTTTGAAGAGAGTTTGATTTGAGAGACTGTGTTAAGTCCAGTAAGCAGATTCCTGCAAGTGTGACAATTGTTAACTCTTCCAGTCATTACCTCTTTGAGGACAGAATATACAAAAGGTATACTTTATGGATCACAGGGCATAAGATTGTATAGAGCCACTGTTAAGAAAATGAGAGAGAAATGGCTGTAAAAACCCTGCAATTGTAATAGATTGGCATGCAGGCCCATTTAAAGAGGTGACTTCCTTGAATGGCACTGCTCTGAACCACCCCTACAAATCATGGAGAAGCTCTGGATGAGAGTAGTGCCTGAAATAGTGGGTAAATCAGTCATTAAAAGAAAGAAAGACTTGCATGTTCATTTATATAGCACCTTTCATAAACTCAGGACATCCCAACACACTTTACAGCCAATTAAGTATTTTTTGAAATACGGTCACTGTTGCAATGTAGGAAACACACCAGCCAATTTGCGCACAGCAAGCTCACAAAAACAGTAATGAGATAATGACTGAATAATCTGTTTTTAGTGACGTTGGTTGAGGGATAAATATTTGCCAGGACAAAGGGGAGAACTCCCCTGCTCTTCTTCGAAATAATGTCTTGGGATCACCTGAGAGTGCAGACGGAGCCTTGGTTTAATGTCTCATCCAAAAGATAGCATCTTCGATAGTGCAGCACTCCCTCAGTACTGTCCTCAAGTGTCAGCCTGGATTATGTGCTCAAGTCTCTGGATTGGGACTTGAACCCACAGCCTTCTTACCCAGAGGCAAGAGTGCTACCACTGAGCCAAGGCTGACACTAGTTTTAAACCAAAGGTATCTTTAAACAAAAATGTAAAGACATACTTTGTACTGCCAGTGCTCCTCCTACCCTTTCCTTTTCATTCAATTTTAATTGATAATGGCCCTCCATTTTCTACCATTACGTTGCCGTAACTTTGTCGGAAGTGTGTCGGAAATCCCGTTTACATGCATAACCAGGGTTCCCACTGCATTTCCAACAAAGTTACGGCAGCGCAACAGCAGTAAGTGTGAGAAACTCCAGGGCCAAATTTTAATATATAAGTAACTTAAAAGGAGTTCAGGTGGCAATTCAAATGGCAACAAGATACTTGTAGTACACTTCTGAACTGACATGCTGCTCATTAACGTCATCCTAGGTGAAAATTATAGACATGGCAATGTTACAATAATGACCCAGAATTTGCTGCGAAAAGCACGGTGAATTAAAGGCACACGCCTTTACTTGTGTGTAAATCATCCAGCAACTTGTGGTGAGGAAGAGATACCCCGTGAGTTGCGAATCACCACAAATTGCTGGACAATTTGCATTGCTCCTCCGTTAGCCTCGTGAAAATGGAAGCTCGCCATCAACCTCCCCATGAATTTCAAGAAATTACTGCATTTGCGTTGTTAAAATGTATTAAACTCGCCGCAGAAAGTTAGGGCTGGTATTTAATGACGTAAGGACCCTTTTAATGATGAGATTTTTGTTCCTGCAAATGGAAAATTTTTAATTTATTTCTTACTTTTCCTTTCTATCTCTTTTTTCTCTGTCTCTTAATTCAATCTTTCCCTCTCATTATTTCTCTTTCTGTATCTTATTTGACTCTAATTCACCCTATTTCCTTCTCTGTCGTTCCCCTGTTTCTTTCTCTCTCCTTAAATCTCATTGCTAAAGGAGATAGACTGTTGGTCCTGTCATTCACCAAGGTTCCAGATGCCCTGTTGACCTTGTACTTCCAGCAATTTGCAGCGCAAAAAATTTTCAAGCTGAAGGGTGAAGAGAAATATTTAACAAATGGGGCATGCCGCGAGACGCCCAGCAAAATCTAGGCCAAAAAGTAGCAATGTTGGGAGGTTGAATTCAGCAAAACAGAAATTACAGTGCAAATTCAGTCTGTACCAATAACTGGATTAGAAAATTGTTTCACTTCATTCAGCCAAGGGGAAAATGTTCTCTAATGACCATAAAGAAATAGATACAATGCACATTTAAAAGGAGCTCTGCTTTCTATTATACAGAGATAAAAAGAAAAAGAAATCACAAATGTTGGGAATTTGAAGTAAAATAGAAAAGGTTGGAAATATCTGGTCGACCAATCAGCATCTGAAAGAAAATGACAGATGCAACCTGAAACTTTACCCTATTATCAGACACCATCCTGTCTTTCTGACAGGGCTGACTGCCCTTTATTGCAATTCCAACATTTTCTGTTTTATTTTTGTAAACTCATAAGGTTTTTAATTTCTGATAGTTTCGACAATGCAGTCACTTTTCGCAGGTTTATTCTGGGCAATTTATAGTGGTAAGTTCATAACTTTCACCACCAGGTGGAAAACTGATGGTATTAGATTGGCCTCCCATTATAGACCGTACCCGATTTTCCTTTCCACTGAAGTCAATGGAACGGAAAATCAGGTGGTGTGTATAGTGGACAGTCGATCCACTATCGGCAGTTTCCCAGTTAAAATCAGGTGGTGTGTATAGTGGACAGTCGATCCACTATCGGCAGTTTCCCAGTTAAAATCAGGTGGTGTGTATAGTGGACAGTCGATCCACTATCGGCAGTTTACCAGTTAAAATCAGGTGGTGTGTATAGTGGACAGTCGATCCACTATCGGCAGTTTACCAGTTAAAATCAGGTGGTGTGTATAGTGGACAGTCGATCCACTATCGGCAGTTTCCCAGTTAAAATCAGGTGGTGTGTATAGTGGACAGTCGATCCACTACCAGCAGTTTACCAGTTAAAATCAGGTGGTGTGTATAGTGGACAGTCGATCCACTACCGGCGGTTTACCAGTTAAAATCAGGTGGTGTGTATAGTGGACAGTCGATCCACTATTGGCAGTTTACCAGTTAAAATCAGGTGGTGTGTATAGTGGACAGTCGATCCACTACCAGCAGTTTACCAGTTAAAATCAGGTGGTGTGTATAGTGGACAGTCGATCCACTATTGGCAGTTTACCAGTTAAAATCAGGTGGTGTGTATAGTGGACAGTCGATCCACTATTGGCAGTTTACCAGTTAAAATCAGGTGGTGTGTATAGTGGACAGTCGATCCACTACCGGCAGTTTACCAGTTAAAATCAGGTGGTGTGTATAGTGGACGACTGATCCACTACCGGCGGTTTACCAGTTAAAATCAGATGGTGTGTATAGTGGACAGTCGATCCACTACCGGCAGTTTACCAGTTAAAATCAGGTGGTGTGTATAGTGGACAGTCGATCCACTACCGGCGGTTTACCAGTTAAAATCAGGTGGTGTGTATAGTGGACAGTCGATCCACTATCGGCAGTTTCCCAGTTAAAATCAGGTGGTGTGTATAGTGGACAGTCGATCCACTACCAGCAGTTTACCAGTTAAAATCAGGTGGTGTGTATAGTGGACAGTCGATCCACTACCGGCGGTTTACCAGTTAAAATCAGGTGGTGTGTATAGTGGACAGTCGATCCACTACCGGCAGTTTACCATTAAAATCAGGTGGTGTGTATAGTGGACAGTCGATCCACTACCGGCGGTTTACCAGTTAAAATCAGGTGGTGTGTATAGTGGACAGTCGATCCACTATCGGCAGTTTCCCAGTTAAAATCAGGTGGTGTGTATAGTGGACAGTCGATCCACTATCGGCAGTTTACCAGTTAAAATCAGGTGGTGTGTATAGTGGACAGTCGATCCACTACCGGCAGTTTACCAGTTAAAATCAGGTGGTGTGTATAGTGGACAGTCGATCCACTACCAGCAATTTACCATTAAAATCAGGTGGTGTGTATAGTGGACAGTCGATCCACTACCGGCGGTTTACCAGTTAAAATCAGGTGGTGTGTATAGTGGACAGTCGATCCACTATCGGCGGTTTACCAGTTAAAATCAAGTGGTGTGTATAGTGGACAGTCGATCCACTATCGGCGGTTTACCAGTTAAAATCAGGTGGTGTGTATAGTGGACAGTCGATCCACTATCGGCAGTTTCCCAGTTAAAATCAGGTGGTGTGTATAGTGGACAGTCGATCCACTATCGGCAGTTTCCCAGTTAAAATCAGGTGGTGTGTATAGTGGACAGTCGATCCACTATCGGCAGTTTCCCAGTTAAAATCAGGTGGTGTGTATAGTGGACAGTCGATCCACTACCGGCAGTTTACCATTAAAATCAGGTGGTGTGTATAGTGGACAGTCGATCCACTATCGGCAGTTTACCATTAAAATCAGGTGGTGTGTATAGTGGACAGTCGATCCACTATCGGCAGTTTCCCAGTTAAAATCAGGTGGTGTGTATAGTGGACGACTGATCCACTACCGGCGGTTTACCATTAAAATCAGGTGGTGTGTATAGTGGACAGTCGATCCACTACCGGCAGTTTACCAGTTAAAATCAGGTGGTGTGTATAGTGGACAGTCGATCCACTACCGGCGGTTTACCAGTTAAAATCAGGTGGTGTGTATAGTGGACAGTCGATCCACTATCGGCAGTTTACCAGTTAAAATCAGGTGGTGTGTATAGTGGACAGTCGATCCACTATCGGCAGTTTCCCAGTTAAAATCAGGTGGTGTGTATAGTGGACGACTGATCCACTATCGGCAGTTTACCAGTTAAAATCAGGTGGTGTGTATAGTGGACAGTCGATCCACTATCGGCAGTTTCCCAGTTAAAATCAGGTGGTGTGTATAGTGGACGACTGATCCACTACCGGCAGTTTACCAGTTAAAATCTACCCCATAATCTTTAGGTAAAGCAAGTGGCTGATGAAAATACTATACCATAATTGTTAATAAAAGGTCTGATTATGATGCAAGTCTACAAATCACTGTTAGCTTAATAATGTACAAAGAGTTAGTACAACCGTATGATGTTTCTCTGTCTGCTATTTAACAATGGTATTAATCAGTTTATTTTAAAAAGGTTAACACTTCCAGTAAAATAGCAGGTAGAAGAATGTCACACGAGCACTTTAAAGTGTTTGTACACTAATATCACAAAGAATAATTTCCAGGCTTCAGTCTTTCTGACAGTACTTACATGATAAGTGATTAGCATGCAGAAGCACTTCTGGTAAGTATAATTTGATGCTTCCATATATTTTGGAACAGTCCGACTCACTTTCAATATTCCTTCAGCTTTAATTTGATGCTAACTCTAATTGTCACTGTATGGAAAGAATCAGGAAGACTGCGTCTAGCTACCTGAAATCACTTGCCTCATTTTTCCTTCAATGGTATGGACATAGTTCAGCTAAGTCACTGATATCATGCAACTGAAAAAGTTCAACGTAAGTGGCAAATGTGTAAAAAATCAGGCTGATTCCTGATTCCAAAGTCTGTAAAAGTGAACATTTGTTATTTACATCATTTAACAAAAGGATCTCATATTGGTACTCAGTTCTTCTCTAAACATCCATTGGCAAATGCTTTACTAATAGTTTTTAAATATCTCTCCATTGTGCTAAAAACAAATGCACACAAATGGGAGAGACTGATACATTTCTGAAATCTCAGCATCCAGTGATGTCCTGTCAGTAGAAACTCATCAAAAGAAATGTTCACATCAATAATTTTATAACATACAATTGTTTTTACACACAAAGTGGTGTCTGCAAAAACAAATGTTGAGATTTTATTTATTTGCTGTATCTTATATATGTTATACCTCTGCTGAAAATACTGTATTTGTCCTGAACCTCTATCTATCCCTAACCATCAGTGCCGTTTTGTGACAGTAATCCAACCTGTGTCAGATCTGCTGTATGGTTACTTCATACTGGAAACAAAATATAAATGCTTTAACTGCAAGTAAAACTGCCAGTGAATTGTGATATCATGCAATCTGCAGTTTGAAAACATACACTAGATTTCAACACAAAGTTCAGTTCAGAGCATTATTTTAATTTTTCATATTTCAGTGTGATGAATTATCTGTAATAAGGTCTGACTTACCAAAATTATTAAAATTGTTCAGTAGTCACACATATGAAAAATATCAATTTAAAAACCAAGAAATAACTATTTCTGGAATTTTCTGACATTTGGTATATATATGAAGCCAAAGAACCTAATCGCCACAAAATTGAATGGTTTGATTCTGTGATTTATCAATACTACCAGCCATTCTCAACAGACTAATTTTCACAAATTATTAACAAATACTCATATTCTGAAAACTAAATAGCACAAAAAAACCAGCTTCTGCCATCACTCTCCTTTGTCTGATGAGCTAATCGTTAAAATAAGAAAATTAATTGATGAACCAGTTAACAGCAGTTTTTTTGCTAAACAATAATACTAAGTGTCAATTGCATGTTATGTTTCAAGGCATTCAGGAAACATATCTGCAAATAGATATTTGTTGAAATTCCTTTGTGTGGTATATTTAGTATTTGCACCGAATTCCTGTGAGTGCTGTTTAAACAAAGTCGTTAAATGTAACTCATTGTAAACACAATGGAACAGCCTTCATAGAGTCATAAAATGGTTGCAGCATGGAAGGAGGCCATTAGGCCCATCGAGTCTGTGCCAGTTCTCTGCAAGAGCAATCCAGCTAGTCCCACTCCCTCGCACTTTCCGCATAGCCCTGAAAATTGTTTCCCTTCAAGTACTTATCCAATTCCCTTTTGAAAGCCACGATTGAATCTGCCTCCACCATCCCCTCGGGCAGTACATTCCAGATCTTAACCACTTGCTGTGTAAAAAAGTTTTTCCTCATGTCACCTTTGGCTCTTTTGCCAATCACCTTAAATCTATGTCCTCTGGTTCTTGAACCTTCTGCCAATGAGAACAGTTTCTCTCTATCTACTCCATCTAGACCGTTGAATACCTCTATCAAATCTCCTCACAATCTTCTCTGTACTAAGGAGAACAACCCCAGTTTCTCCAGTCTATTCATGTAACTGAAGTCCTTCATCCCTGGAACCATTCTAGTAAATCTCTTCTGTACCCTCTCTAAGGCCTTCACATCTTTCCTGAAGTGCGGTGCCCAGAACTGAACAGAATACTCCAGTTGTGGCCGAACCAATGTTTTATAAAGGCTCATCATAACTTCCTTGCTTTTGTATTCCATGCCTCTATTTATAAAACCCAGGATACCGTATGATTTTTTAACTGCTTTCTCAACCTGCCCTGCCACCTTCAATGATTTGTGCACGTTTACCCCCAGATCTCTCTATTCCCGCACCCCTTTTAGAATTGTACCTTTTCGTTTATATTGCCTCTCCTCGTTCTTCCTAGCAAAATGAATCACTTCGCACTTTTCTGCGTTAAATTTTATCTGCCACGTGTCCGCCCATTCCACCAGCCTGTCTATGTCCTCTTGAAGTCTATCACTATTCTCCTCACTGTTCACTACCCTTCCAAGTTTTGTGTCATCTGCAAATTTTGAAATTGTGCCCTGTACACCCAAGTCCAAGTCATTAATATATATCAAGAAAAGCAGTGGTCCCAGCGCTGACCCCTGGGGAACACTACTGTATACCTCCTCCAGTCCGAAAAACAACTGTTCACCGTAATCTCTGTTTCCTGTCACTTAGCCAATTTCGTATCCATGCAGCCACTGCCCCTTTTATTCCATGTGCTTCAACTTCGATGACAAGCCTATTATGTCGCACTTTATCAAACGCCTTTTGGAAGTCCATATACACCACATCAACCACATTGCCCACATCGTCCCTCCCTGTTACCTCATCAAAAAACTTAATCAAGTTAATTAAACACGATTTGCCTTTAACAAATCCGTGCTGGCTTTCCTTAATAAATCCACACTTGTCCAAGTGACTATTAACATTGTCCCGGATTATCATTTCTAAAAGGTTCCCCACCACTGAGGTTAAACTGACTGGCCTGTATTTGCTGGGTTTATCCTCACACCCACCATATCATGGAACCAACCAGGGAACAGGCTATTTTAGATCTTGTACCGTGTAATGAGACAGGGTTAATTAGTAATCTCACAGTAAAGGATCCCCTGCAGAAGAATGATCATAATATGATAGAATTTCACATTGAGTTTGAGAGTGACATACTGAAATCAGAAACTAGAGTCTTAAACTTAAATAAAGCCAATTGGTACGAGGGGTGAGCTGGCAAAGGTAGATTGGGAAATTAGATTAAAGGGTATGACGGTAGATAAGCAATGGCAAACTAAAGAAATATTTCAACATTCTGAATGAATACACATTCCATTGAGAAAAAAAACTCCATGGGAAAAGTGGCTAACTAAAGAAGTTAAAGATAGTATTAGATTAAAAGAAGAGGCTTACAATGTTGCCAAGAAGAGTATTAAGCCTGAGGATTGGGAGAGTTTTAGAAACCAACAAAGGATGGCCAAAAAATTGATAAAAAGGGAGAAAACAGTATATGAAAGTAAACTAGCAAGAAATATAAAAACAGATTGTAAGAGCTGCTACAAATATTTAAAAAAGAGAGTAGCAAAAGTAAACATTGGTCCCCTAGAGGCTGAGACAGGAGAAATTATAATGGGGAATAAGGAAATGGCAGAGACGTTAAACAAATATTTTGTATCTGTCTTCACAGTAGAAGACACAAAAATCATACCAGAAATAGTGAGGAACCAAGGGGCTAATGAGAGTGAGGAACATAAAGTAATTAATATAAGTGGAGAAAAAGTACTGGAGAAACTAATGGGACTAAAAGCCAATAAATCCCCTGAACCTAATCACCTACATCCTAGGGTTCTAAAAGAAATGGTCACAGAGATAGTGGATGCATTGGTTGTGATCTTCCAAAATTCCTTCGATTCTAGGACAGTCCCAGCGGATTGGAAGGTAACAAATATAAACTCTTTATTCAAGAAAGGAGGGAAAGAGAAAACAGGGAACTACAGACCAGTTAGCCTGACAACAGTCATCGGGAAAATGCTGGAATCCATTATTAAGGAAGTGAATTATTAAGGTAACAGGGCACTTAGAACATCATAATATGATTAGTCTTGTACAGTGTTCATATGGAGGTATACAAATGACTTGGTTCTGGTTTAGAAATTAAAAGATAAAAGATAGTTCAGGTGTAGACTCTTAATAAGAACTTTCTGATGAAGGGTCTGTACCTGAATGGCCCCAATATTAGCAGGGAGGCGGGATAGCAGTGGGGGGGGTGGGGGGGGGGGGGGAGTGCGATTGGACGCGTGGGTAACCCACTTAATATGGCTTCCGAGTTTGCCGCCCGAAAGCTGCGCAGCGGGCGGACTGCGCTCCCGCATCTCAGGCTGTCAGCTGGAGGAGCTCTATTTAAAGGGGCAGTCCTCCAATGGATGCTCCTGGAGCAAACACCCACACCACAATGGAGCAGCACAGGGGAAAGACTGCTCCTAGATTTAGTGATGCCTCACTCCCAGAGTGCACGGGAGAGGGCGAGGAACGGAGTGGGGGCCGCAACAAATCGTTGCCCTCACAGACGCTGGAGGCGCTGGAACTGAGCTGAACCCTCGAGTGCCTGTCCGTCAGGGACGCCGAGACTGGCATCCGACAAACGTCTGGTGACAGAACGTTAAAATTCAGCACACATAATACGAATTGATGTTAACATGCCTTGCCATCTTCAGCACCTCAGTATGCTCATTGCAACATGACACATCTGTGATCGTGCTTAATATTGCCTTCTGTTCTCTTACAGGGCCTTCAGCGACCACTGTGATGGCAGAGGGCGATTCCTCAGAGGACCTGCCCCATGAGCACAAGCAGACACTGGTGACAGGGGCAGCTGTGGAGAATCTGTGTCGGTGGGAGCACTCCTCTCCAGGCTCTGCTCAGCTGGACACAGATGCTGAACCCTGGGGGCCATCCTTTAAAAGGAGAATGATCGAGGGGCAGCAGCACATTTGCAAGGTGCTGGAACAGGTGCCACGTGCACTCCCCACAAAGCACAGAGTATGGAGGAGTCCAACTCTTGCATGAGTGGAATGGTGACACAGGTACGGGAGGAAAACTCTGGTGCAGCAGGTAATCCGGAAGGCAAACGGAATATTGGCCTGTGTCTCTAGGGGGTGGAGTATAAAAGCAGGGAAATCATGCTACAACTGTACAGGGTGCTGGTGAGACCACACCTGGAGTACTGCATACAGTTCTGGTGCCCTTATTTAAGGAAGGACATACTTGCATTGGAGGCAGTTCAGAGAAGGTTCACTAGGTTGATTCCGGGTATGGAAGGATTGTCTTATGAGGAAAGACTGAACAGTTTGGGTCTATAATCATTGGAGTTTAGAAGAATGAGAGGAGATCTTATTGAAACATAGAAGATTCTGAGGGGACTTGATAGGGTAGATGCTGAGAGGATGTTACCCCTCATGGGAGAATCTAAAACTAGGGGGCATAGTCTCAAATAAGGGGTCACCCATTTAAGACGGAAATGAGGAGGAATTTCTTCTCCCAGAGGGATGTGAATCTTTGGAATTCTTTACCCCAAAAAGTTGTGGAGGCTGAGTCATTGAATACATTCAAGGCTGAATTAGACACATTTTTGATCAGCAAGGGAGTCAAAGGATATGGGGAAAAGGCGGGAAAGTGGAGTTGAGGTAAAAATCAGATCAGCCATGATCTCATTGAATGGCGGAGCAGGCTCGAGGGGCCGAATGGCCTACTCCTGCTCCTATCTCTTATGGTCATATGGTCTTATAGATAGTGTCACTGGGATGTGAGGGCATCTCTGACATACCATCATACTGTCGCGGGTAAGTGTGGGAACGTCTGCGATGGAGGGAAAGTTAGCTTCCATTGAGCTTCAAGCACGGCTCACAAATGAGTCCATTCAGGCCCTGACAATGGCCGTTCAGACTCACAGCGAACAACATTCTGCCGCCTTAAACAGGCAGGCAGATACACTAGCACTGGCCTTACAAGGCTTCACACATGTCCTCCAAATTGTTGTCCAGCAGAGTGGTAGGAGTGATGTGGGCCTGGCCCAGGGGAGGGATGATGGCGAAAGGGGACATGGAAGTGGGGATGCCATTCAAAGCACTCCCACTTCCTGTTGCCCCCCCCTCTCAACCAGTACCCGCAATGCTGCCTCCTCTCCAGGTGGCTGAGTCTGCCCCTGCACAGGTGCAGGTGGAGCAGTCTTTGGAAGGGCCCTCACGGGCACCAAAACCCAGAGGGCATAGGCCCAAAGCATCTAATTGGGTAGGGCATGAACAAGGCAACCTGCCACTACCTCTGCTGCAGCCACAGGGGATGCACCATGTAGAAGTAGTCGGAAGTGAAAAGCGAACGTTTTGTAAGCACGAAGGGGATGCACAAGGGTGTTTGACAGTTTGTCATGTTTTTTATTTATATTTGATTTTTGTTAAACTCACATTAAGTTTTCTTATTGTCACCACTACTGCCACATCTTGGCCATTCTTGACTGGCTTCTATAATAAGGCCCTTTCATGAGGTTCACCATGAATGCCCACACTTGATGCCACCCATTGGGTCACTCTACAGTGGGTGTGTGTAGTTGCAGGACTGTTTTGTGCAGGGAGGAGTGGGGTGGCGGGGGGGTGGGGGGAGGGTGCTGGCATGGGTGCTGCTGTATCCAGGTGGTGAGGACTGGACTCTTCACACTGTCTGATGTTAGGAGAACCGTTCACATATCAGTGACTCCCTGGCCTCACGAGCAGCCAGGTGAGCCGTTGCTCTGCCCATGGGTTGCTCCTGCATCCTCCTCCTCCTCCTCCTCCTCCTCCTCGTGGGTGGCAGACGTGGATGGGGCCTCCTCAAGCAGCACCCCTCTCTGTTGTGCCATGTTGTGCAGGGCACAACACATGACTATAATGTGTCCCACTCTGTCTGGTGCGTATTGAAGCATTCCCCCAGAATGATCAAGGCACCTGAACGCATCTTGAGCAGCCCTATAGCATGCTCAAATGTAGACCTGGTGGTGATGTGGCTGTCGTTATATTGACGCTACTGCTCGGTGATGGGGTTCCTCAGAGGTGTCATGAGCCACGTGTGCAGGGGGTATCCCTTGTCCCCGAGGAGCCGGCCCTTAAGGGTGTTCAGTGCGTGGAAGAGGGGCGGGATGTTGGATTCCCAGAGGATGAAGGAATCGTGGCAGCTGCCAGGGAATCTGCGCACATGTGAAGGAATCTTTTGCGGTGGTCACAAACGAGCTGAATGTTGATGGAGTGATAGCCCTTCCTGTTGATGAACAGTCCTGGCTCGAGTGGAGGTGCCCGTATTGCTATATGGGTGCAATCGATTACACTCTGCACCTGTGGGAAGCCAGCCACAGCGTGGAATCCCACTGCCCTCTCCGTCTGGCTGAGGTTGTCCATGGGGAACTTGACGTAGTGCGAGGCTCTGCGAAACAAGCCGTCGGTGTTCTGCCTTCTACACTTGTGTGCAGACGACTGAGAGACCCTGGCAATGTCCCCGGTGGCACCCTGGAATGATCCGGAGGCGAAGAAGTTGAGCGCAGTGGTGACTTTGACAGCGACAGGGAAGGAGATGCTGCTTGGCCCAGCTGGGAGCAGCTCGGCATGAAGGAGGATTCAGATGTCTGCAACTACCTGGCAAATGACTCTGAGGCTCCGTATGCAGTGCTCCTCAGAGAGGTCCAGTAAACTGAGCCTCGGTCTGTAGACCCTGTTACGAGGGTAGTGCCTCCTGCGACATCGCTCTCTCTGTTGTTGCCCTCTGTGCTCTTGTGCAGATGCGTATGGCGCAGCATTATGTTGTGGAACTCCACGTGGACGCCGTGCCTGGCGAGGTGGGTGATGTTGCTTGTCCTCGGACGTAGTGGTGAATGCAGCCATGGCGCCCTCCCATCCTGACGGTGTTAGTTTTAGGGGCTCCGCAAAGTAGTTAAATATGTTTGAACAGCAGAGTTTTGGGTGGAACGTAAGAATTTTGAAAACACAAAGGTCTTCCAGCCAAAACTTTGTCTGAAGTGACAGAGTGCCCTGCTGCAATAAATGACGTTTTCTCCCCACCTGTCAAATAAGCATTTGCATCTCCCACTGGCTGCTGGCTGAAACGCGTCTGTTGCAACAGGGAGTGTTTCCCTCAGCACAGGAAACACACTGAGGATGCTTCAAAATCGCACCCCTGCCAAAATGTCGAGTTAATCAAGTATTTCAAGTACTTCAACTAGCTGACAAACTATGCAAAGTATCATCCCGCCGACTTTAATTGCCGGTGGTACTTCCTCATTCAGGAGGCGCGCAAACCCGGACGCGGCACCGGGGAACCGGAAGTCGGCGGGTTACCCGCTTGGGATTTCAGCGATTTTCGGAACCCCCCGCCACCGCCCCAACGCACCCGCTTCTTCACCCGAAAATCGAGCCCATAAACTTTTTCCTCTCTTTTCAGTTTCTGACAGACCTGCTGTATATATCCAGCATCAATTCTTTTGTTTCCATTTCAGTTTTCCAGCATTTGCAGTTTTTCTTTTTATCTCTAGATTAGACCCATTTTAGGATTAGGTTGGAGCTACTAATTTCACATTTAATTTTGAACAACTAAGCTGAGCACAACGTGATTTGCCTGTTCTAGTTTCTTAAACCGGTTTTCTTTTTATATATATACACACACACACACAAGAGTCTCCATTATAGACCGTGAACTGGGTCAAGCAATTAAAGCACTAGTCTACTATTCCAAGACTGGTTACAGACAGTGGAACCTGCTCTGGTGAGCTTGACAATAGCAAACTTGTGCTTACAGAGAAACAGACATTCGACCACCTCAATTCACTTGTCTATTAACTAAATGAAATAACATTTTTATTATAATTAAATTGTTACTTGCTTATAGCTCTCTTCCACTTTTTAGCCCATGAGGAGCAATGAAATGTGTCCAACAGATCAATGAAAATTGGTGCCTGCAGCCACAAAGCGCTTAATCTTTCTCTGTGCATTGACTGAATTACACAGAGGATATGCAATGGATAAATTATTTTTACATTTGCCACTAATTAAGACTATTAAAGCAGGAGAGATGTATTAAAATTCTTAAATGGGTCATGTGAGCTACCTTAATAGATTTTAATATTACTAGACACAGTAAAGCACCAAGTTGCACCTATTCTAGAAGCTTTTCATCTTGCTTGCTCCTTTTATTTTTAAGATCTGGTCACAATCAGCAACCAAATCTCTTCAACATTAAGAGGGCAATTTTAACCTAACCCACCCATCGGGAAACTGACAGATTGGGTGCACCCTGGTTTTACACACCACCCATTTTACCCTAGTAATATTGTGCGGGGTGTAAAGCCAACATTCCACCCGATCCTGTGGGTTTCCTGCCCGGCGAGTTAGGTTAAAATTGCCCCCTGACAGTCAGACATCATATTAGAGGTAATTGTTTGAGGTAATTGCCCCCTGACATTCAGACATCACATTACAGGTAATTGTTTGAGGTAATTGCCCCCTGACATTCAGACATCACATTACAGGTAATTGTTTGAGGTAATTGCCCCCTGACATTCAGACATCACATTACAGGTAATTGTTTGAGGTAATTGCCCCCTGACATTCAGACATCACATTACAGGTAATTGTTTGAGGTAATTGTCCCCTGACAGTCAGACATCACATTAGAGGTAATTGTTTGAGGTAATTGTCCCCTGACATTCAGACATCACATTAGAGGCAATTGTTTGAGGTAATTGTCCTCTGACAGTCAGACATCACATTAGAGGTAACTGCAAAACAGAAGAAGAAAAACACAGAGGCAAACCAGAAGCACAGACAGATTTCTGCATATAAATTATAATATTGTAGGGATAAATCTAAGGGCAAAAATTGCAAAGGAGAGGAAAGTGATTCAAAAGGATTACAAAAAACAAAACGTTTTTCAAGAGTAGCAGAAAATAAAGATGGAATTTTGGTAGTAAGATTTCCAACTTGGGAATAATTTGCTTTTTTGTCAAAATTGTGATTTTAAAACCCTGCATTAGAGAGTTGATTTTCTATTTAGGTTGGAAGCACATTATACCATTCATACTTGGATGACGTTCTGTCAAGTGCAGTACTGCTGTGTTTATTTCTGTGCTATATTAAATCCTATATCCTTATATTCGTGGCCGACACTATGGAGACACAAGTTCTGTTGTGACAATCTGGATTTATCCATCAACTCCAGAAGTTCCTATGTGACAAAAACACTTCAGGCCATTGTCAGATTAGCCTGAGGAAAGAAAAAGCAGGGAAAACAGATGTGGATAGAAAAGTAATACAACGTCCCTTACCTTATATCACTGGAAGGAAAATTATTTTAAAGAGAGCAGATAATCCACTTTTACCAAAAGTAGATACAGAAACATATTTCGTTCCTCACATTTATGGGCAATTATATTCTTACTTTATATTTTTATACCATATTATTAAATTTTCTATCGATTGTACATATAACTTTAATGGCTTAACAGGCTATATGAATGGGAAAAAATTAATTAAAATGAGAGGCATACTACCTCCTGCATCATATGCCTGTGCCTCCAGTTAGCAATTGATTCAAGTGTGAGCTGGACGTAATTGTAAAACCCAATAGAAGCCTTTATGCTGGATAATCCCACACTGCTCAGGTAATTGAGGATCTGGATAAATTGAAACCTTTATCCGTGGTTTCTTCACTGCCCATCAAAACAAAAAAAAGTGTTGTTTAGTTGCTTAAAATAAAATACTGAATTCAAAGCCTTTAAAGACATCATCATGAATATGTAGTTAGTTTTTGGATGGACACATATTAATTATGCTTAACCTGACACACCAGATTATATCGGGTGAAGACCAGTGGTTAAGAACTGATTTGGGGGTAATTTTGACTTTGTGCGATAGTGTAAAATGGGTAATTTTTTTTTTTATTCGTTCATGGGATGTGGGCGTCGCTGGCGAGGCCAGCATTTATTGCCCATCCCTAATTGCCCTCGAGAAGGTGGTGGTGAGCCGCCTTCTTGAACCGCTGCAGTCCGTGTGGTGACGGTTCTCCCACAGTGCTGTTAGGAAGGGAGTTCCAGGATTTTGACCCAGCGACGATGAAGGAACGGCGATATATTTCCAAGTCGGGATGGTGTGTGACTTGGAGGGGAACGTGCAGGTGGTGTTGTTCCCATGTGCCTGCTGCTCTTGTCCTTCTAGGTGGTAGAGGTCGCGGGTTTGGGAGGTGCTGTCGAAGAAGCCTTGGCGAGTTGCTGCAGTGCATCCTGTGGATGGTACACACTGCAGCCACAGTGCGCCGGTGGTGAAGGGAGTGAATGTTTATGGTGATGGATGGGGTGCCAATCAAGCGGGCTGCTTTATCTTGGATGGTGTCGAGCTTCTTGAGTGTTGTTGGAGCTGCACTCATCCAGGCAAGTGGAGAGTATTCCATCACACTCCTGACTTGTGCCTTGTAGATGGTGGAAAGGCTTTGGGGAGTCAGGAGGTGAGTCACTCGCCGCAGAACACCCAGCCTCTGACCTGCTCTCGTAGCCACAGTATTTATATGGCTGGTCCAGTTCAGTTTCTGGTCAATGGTGACCCCCAGGATGTTGATGGTGGGGGATTCGGCGATGGTAATGCCGTTGAATGTCAAGGGGAGGTGGTTAGACTTTCTCTTATTGGAGATGGTCATTGCCTGGCACTTATCTGGCGCGAATGTTACTTGCCACTTATGAGCCCAAGCCTGGATGTTGTCCAGGTCTTGCTGCATGCGGGCTCGGACTGCTTCATTATCTGAGGGGTTGTGAATGGAACTGAACACTGTGCAGTCATCAGCAAACATCCCCATTTCTGACCTTATGATGGAGGGAAGGTCATTGATGAAGCAGCTGAAGATGGTTGGGCCTAGGACACTGCCCTGAGGAACTCCTGCAGCAATGCCCTGGGGCTGAGATGATTGGCCTCCAACAACCACTACCATCTTCCTTTGTGCTAGGTATGACTCCAGCCACTGGAGAGTTTTCCCCCTGATTCCCATGGACTTCAATTTTACTAGGGCTCCTTGGTGCCACACTCGGTCAAATGCTGCCTTGATGTCAAGGGCAGTCACTCTCACCTCACCTCTGGAATTCAGCTCTTTTGTCCATGTTTGGACCAAGGCTGAAATGAGGCCTGGAGCCGAGTGGTCCTGGCGGAACCCAAACTGAACATCGGTGAGCAGGTTATTGGTGAGTAAGTGTCGCTTGATAGCACTGTCGACGACACCTTCCATCACTTTGCTGATGATTGAGAGTAGACTGATGGGGCGGTAATTGGCCGGATTGGATTTGTCCTGCTTTTTGTGGACAGGACACACCTGGGCAATTTTCCACATTGTCGGGTAGATGCCAGTGTTGTAGCTGTACTGGAACAGCTTGGCTAGAGGGGCAGCTAGTTCTGGAGCACAAGTCTTCAGCACTACAGCTGGGATGTTGTCGGGGCCCATAGCCTTTGCTGTATCCAGTGCACTCAGCTGTTTCTTGATATCACGTGGAGTGAATCGAATTGGCTGAAGACTGGCTTCCGTGATGGTGGGGATATCGGGATGAGGCTGAGATGGATTATCCACTCGGCACTTCTGGCTGAAGATGGTTGCAAACGCTTCAGCCTTGTCTTTTGCACTCACGTGCTGGACTCCGCCATCATTGAGAATGGGGATGTTTGCAGAGCCTCCTCCTCCCGTTAGTTGTTTAATTGTCCACCACCATTCACGACTGGATGTGCCAGGACTGCAGAGCTTTGATCTGATCCGTTGGTTGTGGAATCGCTTAGCTCTGTCTATAGCATGTTGCTTCCGCTGTTTAGCATGCATGTAGTCCTGAGTTGTAGCTTCACCAGGTTGGTACCTCATTTTTAGGTACGCCTGGTGCTGCTCCTGGCATGCTCTTCTACACTCCTCATTGAACCAGGGTTGATCCCCTGGCTTGTTGGTAATGGTAGAGTGAGGAATATGCCGGGCCATGAGGTTACAGATTGTGGTGGAATACAATTCTGCTGCTGCTGATGGCCCACAGCGCCTCATGGATGCCCAATTTTGAACTGCTAGATCCGTTCTGAATCTATCCCATTTAGCACGGTGGTAGTGCCACACAACACGTTGGATGGTGTCCTCAGTGCGAAGACGGGACTTCATCTCCACGAGGACTGTGCGGTGGTCACTCCTACCAATACTGTCATGGACAGATGCATTTGCGACAGGGAGATTGGTGAGGACAAGGTCAAGTAAGTTTTTCCCTCGTGCTGGTTCGCTCACCACCTGCCGCAGGCCCAGTCTAGCAGCTATGTCCTTCAGGACTCGGCCAGCTCGGTCAGTAGTGGTGCTACCGAGCCACTCTTGGTGATGGACATTGAAGTCCCCCACCCAGAGTACATTTTGTGCCCTTGCTACCCTCAGTGCTTCCTCCATAGTGAATCAGCAGCCCATTTTACATTTATACAGATTTTTATTTCCAATGGAGACAAAAATCGGGAGTGGTGTAGAACCAGCTGCCGATTCACAATCACCCGTTTACACTATTGCACAAAGTCAAAATTACCCCCTGAGTGAGAAGGGAACTCCCCAAATGGCTTATTGGATGAATACATTAACTAGTGTGGTATAGAAGCAGCAGATCAGAAAGGCAGCACTGCGACACTTTAATTGAGCTAGGGAGGGGAAAAATTTAGGAGGATTCACATGCCTGATTGCTGTCCAGTCACCCCAGCTTGAAAGTGCCCGTGTCGACATTGGGTGAAGATAGGATCAGGTTTGGCTGAATAGGTGCGGCACTCACAAGCTCGGCTCACACACGAAGAATAGTCACTTGGGTAAGGTACCAGAGGGCTTCCAGCACCCTCAGAATGGTACCTCAGTAAAATTCAGGAAAAAAGATCAGGAAAGAAAATTGAGAAATAAGTGTGGGAAAGTTAGCGTTGTACTGCTCCTCATAGTGAGGGGGTGACATTGACTTCCAGCTACGGGTATAAAACTTTTAGAATACTTATACAAGCTGCATTATTTCCTGGTAACCAACTTCTGATTATAACTTAATAAATTTACCATGATTATCTCACAATTGTTAGTCCATCAGTAAGTGTCATCATGCATCAATTGCATGCAGTGCACTGGCTGTTAGAATAATCATTGCCAGCAAAAAATTTAATCAGACTCATTACAAATTATAATGATGTTCATGTATCAGAAAAGCAAGTTTATGACTCATCCCAAACCCACAATGAGACTAATGTCTTGTAATCACTCCTGTGTATCTGTGCTTTGTTAGTTAAGGAAATTAATTGCATCTCAGACACTGCTGATGTTCTTAGGATTGCATCTTGCTGCTGCTTTTTCTGTTTCAGCACCGTTAGTCAATATCTATTCATCCAGCTGGCTCCTACTACAATGAAATTTTGCCATGACAGACAAGATTTAGGGGTTAGGCAGGAAACATTGATGCTCAAATGCTGGTAGTAAAGTGAGCTATTCCAGTGAGACCAGTCAGCCAACTCTGACCTAATGCCAGCCACAGCAAGGCAATCATTTTCAGAAAAGGCTGGTACTTACACAAAATAGATGTGTTTTTTTTAGAAAAGCAGCAAAAAGCTCAAATGGTTGAAATGGCTAATAAACCAGTGTTTGAACGGCTGCTGTCGCTTTACCATGAATATAAATGTTTAGTTACTACACAACAAATACATCACTGATCTGGGAGTTATTTCAGCTCATTTCTGCAATGACTTCTCCATAAGTGCTTTACACCAGCTGTTCTTGAGTGTGTTTAGAAATGAAAACAATATTTCTTTTTTTTAAATTATCATGGATATTTCAAATCTGTTTTCATGTATTGAGCTCATGAGGGGGAAAGTTTTCAATACTGAGAAATAGAATATCTACTTTTTTCATCCAATTAATCAACTGCTGTCAAGCAATTGTTTTTTTAAGACATTTTTTTTTAGCTACACAAAATAATTTTTCTTCCTGTACTTGACATACCTTCTAAAAGTGGTTCAGACTATCCAGGAAAGCAAATAATAGATCAGGCGGACAGCGGGAAAATAGTAGGTGCTGGCAATGTGTGTACCGAGGGAGGGGAAGGCAAGTGGCTTGAGGCTAGTGGTGAGGACCCCCCAATCTTACCTTTCTATCAGAACACTTTGCTGGCAGGGTGGTCTGCAACCTTGGTGTCGACCTATTTTTTGCTTCCACCAGAATCCTGGTCGACTGCCAGTTTTTTATATTTCCCACTCTACTTACTGATCTCTCCTTAGCTCTTCTCACACACTCAGTGTCTTGTACACATCTTTTATTTCTTTGATTTCTTTCATTAATGCCTCCTTTTTTCTCCTGTGCATCTAACTTCTGCCCTTTAACCAGTACCTGATCTCCACTTTACAGGACAGTGTGTGCATGTGTGTGCGATCATGCATGCGTGTGTGTCCCCTTCTCTTGTTCTGTTCCTTCATAAATGCTGATCATCTGTAATATCAGTTCTGGGGAAGGGTTTACCTGAAATGTCAATTGTCTTGTGTATGCGTGAGCAGTGCCGCCTGATCTACTGAGCATCTCACGCGTTTACTGTCTTGTTTCAAATGTCCAACACCTGCAGTATTTCACTTTATGTTCGAAGTAAATGAGGTCACCTGGCACGGTAAATAGTTTTGTTAGATGAAAAACACGGGGTAACTTTCCACTTTGGCAGGGGCGAAAAATGGGTGTGTTGGACCAGCGGCCCGTTATAAACCCCGCCTGATTTGCCTTTCAACTGAAGTCAATGGAATGGAAATTCAGACAGGGTGAATAACCGGTGGCCAATCTAATACTGACAGTTTTCTGCCTACGCTGAAGTTGAAAGTCATCCTCACAGACAAGAGCATCAATATTTAGAATGACCACAAATTTGCCCTCAAAGGACCAAAAACTTTTTCTTTAGTCTCCCATTGCAATTACTGTTAACCAAGACTTTAACAGTGACACAATGCAACAACTTGGCCAGGGGGCATCACTATTCCAGACACATTTAGACTCTTTCTGATACTATGGGGTGGGGAGGGGGGTGGATTTTGGTGTGGAGCACAGATCGGGCAGGGGTTGTGATCAGGGCGTCCATTCCACCCGCCTGATGAAATTGACGGGAGGCCAGATCCATTTCCATGGTTGGACCTCATTTAAAAGTAATCAGCAAACTGCCAGCATCAGTTGTACTCTCTACAGGCAGCTCGCCGATTGAATGGCGGGAAACTCGGTGGGGCGGCTGCTAATTAAAGACAGTCTGCATCTTTTAAAGAGGAGATGCACTTTTCAATACTTTCTTTTTATTCTTCTTCTTCAGGATGTGGGCACCACTGACAAGGCCAGCATTTATTGTCCATTCCTAGTTGCCCTTGAGAAGGTGGTGGTGGGCCTTCTGCAATCCATGTGGTAAAGGTACTCCCACAATATTCTTAAATAGGGAGATCCACAATTTTCACCCAGTGACAATGAAGGAACGCAGATATACATCCAAGTCAAGATAATGTGTGACTTCGAAGGGAACCTGGAGGTGATGGTCTTCCCATGCATTTGCTGCCCTTGTCCTTCTAGGTGGTGGAGGTCGCAGGTTTTGGAGATGCTACCGAAGAAGCCTTGGCGACTTGCTGCAGTGCATTCAGTAGATAGTACACATTGCAGCCACGGTACACATGTGGTGGAGGGAGTTGGTGTTTAGGGTAGAGGACGGGGTGCCGATCAGGCGGACTGCATTATACTTGATGCTGTTGAACTTCTTGAGTGTTGTTGGAGCTGCACCCATCTTTGCAAGTGGAGAGTATTCCATCACAATCCTGACTTGTACCATGAAGGTGGTGGAAAGGCTTTGGGGATTCTGGAGGTGAGCCACTTGCCTCAGAATACACAATCTCTGACCTGCTCTCATAGCCACAGCATTTATGTGGTTGCTCCAGTTGACTTCTGGTCAATGATGACCACCAGGATGTTAATGGTGGAGGATTCAGCGATGGTAATGTCATTGAACATCATGGGGAGGTGGTTAGGCTCTCTCTTGTTGGAGATGGTCATTGCCTAGTACTTGTGTGATGCTGGACGTTGTCCAGGCCTAATCGCGTTTGGGCATGGACTGTTTCATTATCTGAGGAATTGCCAATGAAGCTGAACATTGTGCAATCATCATCGAACAGCCCCACTTCTGACCTTATGATGGAGGGAAGGTCATTGAACCAGCTGAAGGTAGTTGGGCCTAGGACGTTGGCCTGAGGAACTCCTACAGCGATGTCCTGGGGCTGAGATGATTGTCTTCCAACAACCACAACATATTTCTTTGTGTCAGGTATGACTCCAGCCAATGGAGAATTTTCCCCCTGATCCTCACTGACTTTGGTTTTACTAGGGCTCCTTGATGCTACACATGATCGAATGCTACCTTGATGTCAAGGGCAGTCATTCTCACCTTACCTTTGGGATTCAGCTCATGTCAATGTGCGGATGAAGGCTATAATGAGGTCTGGAGCTGATTGGTATTAGACGGATAGAGTGGTAGTTGGCTGGTTTGGACTTGTCCTGCCAAGTTGCTGCAGTCTGCAGCTGGGCCCCCTCAGGCCGCAGCTCCTAGAGGTCATGAGCATTTCTAAAGCCCTTGACTGAGCCACAACAGTCTTTCATCTCCCATACTAAAGCCACTGGGGAAGCACCTCATAGGAACACTGCAGACAGGCACTATGAACACTCACCAGAGTGATAATTAATATCAGGAATTGTTATCAGCCATGAAAACTATAATCCTTTGTGTGCAAAGAGTGTTCCTGAAATAGATGGTGACCCTACAATGTTAGTTGACATGATTATCAATGTTAGTTTTGAAATGATGCTGTTTATTTGAGCGTGAAATGACTTGGAGAGATATTGGACATGACTGTTAATACAGGGGAGCAGGGATTGTTCAGCTGAAGTACTCTTCAGTGAGCTGATGCTGAAGAGCTTTAGCTGCAGGCAAATGTTGGACCTCTCCTACTTCTTTGTCATCCTCTATGTCATCAGTGTTGCCTCTCTAATTATGGTGACGGTCCTCATCCAATGATGGCTCCATGTTTTGTCTCCGTTGAAAAACAAGTTATGCCGCATACATCAAACCAGTATCATACAGGACACTCTTTGTAGACTGTATTGCAGGAAATCACCAAACCTGTCCAGGCAGCAGAATCATTGCTTGAAGACTCCAATGACCTGCTGAATGAGTGCTCTAGTTGATCCATGGATCGATTGTAGTGTTGTTCGGCCGCCAAGTGTGTATTCCTGACAGAAGTCATGAGCCACTTGTTCTGGGGTAGCCCTTCTTCCCAAGCAGCCAGCTTCTCACTTGTTGTGCAGGGACAAAGAGTGGGCATTAGAAGATTGGTGCAATATAAAAACATCTTAGCAGCTGCCGGGAAAACAAGAATGGGCCTGTATGATGCACTGCTGGTCATCACACACAGTAGTACATTAATGAAGTAAAGGCCTTGCACTTCATGAAGGTTTATCTGAAGGAACCTGCAGGGCGATGTGGGTGAAGTCAATGAGGCCTTAGGCTTGGAGGAAT
This sequence comes from Heptranchias perlo, assembly GCF_035084215.1. Lineage (NCBI taxonomy): Eukaryota > Metazoa > Chordata > Chondrichthyes > Hexanchiformes > Hexanchidae > Heptranchias > Heptranchias perlo. The sequence goes on from NC_090325.1 coordinate 134,378,761, forward strand.
CCTGTGATCTGAGCAAACCCCAAAGCTCTATCCTGCTGCTTCTGGATAGCTAAGGGAAAGTAATGAAAGATGGCATCAGTCACCTGCAGACTGGTTGATGTTACTGAGATCCCTTGTGGCAGCCTGGAAGGAGCCAGAGGCAAAGAAGTTGAGGGTAGCAGTGACCTTGACTACCATGGCAGTTGGTTGTGGGTCTTGCTGTAGGAGATGGCACAACTCTGTGACAACCTCCCTGGAGAAGCTCAGCCTCCTTATGCTCAGAGTACCAGATTACTGCAGGTATGTTGTCCTGGGCTATACATTCTGTTGGGAGGGTAAGGATTCCTGCGAGCGTGCCTCCTTCTATTTGCAGTTCTATGTGCTCCTTCCTCCTGAGCCTACTCCTCCTCTTCTTCTGGCCAGTGGATTCCCATGATGAATAAAAGTGCGTTGCCAGAAACCTATTAAGAGTTCAGAGTGTTTTACAGGCACTACAAGCACTTTAAAATGGTCAAAGTAGCCAAAAACCACATTGTGATAGAAGCGAAATGTTTCCCAGAACCTTCCAGTGCTTTACCCGAGAACAGCTGAGAATCCCTTTAGGTCATTAGTTCAACAAATAAACGCAAATCTTCTTGGTTTAAGATTTTTGTAGTTGATTTAAAAAATGCATTTTAATGGTCATTTTAAACCACATTTAGAAACACTTAACCTTGAGCAAATTAATACATACCACGATTTTGCATACCTGATTGGCCATATGGATAGGCCACTGCACAGCTGATAAACAATCTGTTAAAGTTTGGCCATTCAATACAACCATCTGGCTTTGCTGAGCTTATTAGCCAATTGTAATGGATATTTCTGTCGTGCGATTTATCTTGACTTGAATTGTACAGATTAGACTATGCTGCTGATTCAGAATAAATAAAACGTTAAGATATTAAACATCTGAGGATGGAAATTGGTTATAGGCCATTATTTGAATCCATAATCAGCATTGCACCAACACCTCAATCTGGAGGCCAGAGGCCGGCCTGAAATTGTTCCTTGGGCCTTATTAACATTTTTGCGCTAGCTGCCATCTTACTAAGAAGAATATCTGGCCGCTTGCCTCGCAGGCAAAGACCCGAAGGTAAGACATGGAAGGGGAGGGGGGAGGGGTTTGGAGCAGAAATGGGGTGGGGGCGATCAAAAGGACTGTGGAGTCAGGGGAGCATTCCTGCCTTTGATTTGTCACACACTTGTCAGACATGAGCAGACATTTCCTCCAACTAAATATTGGGAAGACCGAAGCCATTGTCTTCGGTCCCCGCCACAAACTCCATTCCCTAGCCACTGACTCCATCCCTCTCCCTGGCCACTGACTGAGGCTGCACCAGACCGTTCGCAACCTTGGCATCCTATTTGACCCTGAGATGAGCTTCCGACCCTCTATCCACTCCATTACCAAGACCGCCTACTTCCACCTCTGTAACATTGCCCATCTCCACCCCTGCCTCGGCTCATCTTCTGCTGAAACCCTCATCCATGCCTTTGTACCTCTAGGCTTGACTATTCCAATGCTCTCATGGCTGGCCTCCTATCTTCCACATTCTATAACCTTGAGTCCATCCAAAACTCTGCTGCCCATATCCTAACTCGCACAAATCCCATTCACCCATCGCCCCTGTGCTCATTTATCGACATTGGCTCCCGGTCTGGCAACACTTCAATTTTAAAAATCTCATCCTTTTTTTCAAACCCCTCCATGGCCTCGCCCCTCCCTATCTCTGTAATCTCCTCCAGCCCTACAACCCTCCGAGATCTCTGGGCTCTTGCGCATCCCCAATTATCTTCGCTTACCACTGGCGAACAAGCCTTCAGCTGCCTAGACCCTAAACTCTAGAATTCCCTTCCTAAACCACTCAACCACTCTCTACTGCTCTCTCCTCCTTTAAGACGCTCCTTAAAACATAGCTCTTTGACCAAGCCTTTGGTCACCTGGCTTAATATTTCCTTATGTGGCTCAGTGTTAAATTTTATTTGATAACGCATCTGTGAAGTGCCTTCGGACATTTTAGTACATTAAAGGCGCTATATAAATGCAAGTTGTTGTTGTAAATTAGGAAGGAGGAACAAAATGGAAAATTCTTGCTCCTAGATCCAAGGCTGAAGCTTAGTACTTGTATCTAGAGTGAGGCCAAAGGTTATCTAAATTTAAATATAACTAGGACTAGGGATGATTTTATATTACTAGTGCAGAAACTTAAGATAAGAATAAAGCTAGGACTGGAGAGAGAAGGGGCTCAATTTTCCTGGGAAATTGCGGGTGCATTGGGGCTCCAAAAATCGGGGAAATCCCTTTCGGGTTTGGAAACCAGCTCCAACCCGCCAATTTCCGAGTTCCCCATTGACGCACCAATTAAAGCTGGTGGGATGATATTTAAAGAGCCAAGTGTACCTCATTGAGTAACTTAAGGCACTTTACTTGTGACATATTAGGTAGTTGGAACGATTTTGAACTTACCTGGGCGGCTTTTCCACGACTTCTGGTGAAACCAGGAGTGAAGGGCCAGATCAGTGAAAAAGAAAGAAAATAAATTAAATAAAAAACCATTGCATGAAGTTAAAACACAAAATCAACCTACCTTTCCACCCTGCTCTGATGTCCGTGTCCCCCTCTCCGATCTACCCCTCTTCACCCCCCCCCCCGATGTCCCCCCGATCTCTCCCTCTTCACCCCCCCGATCTCCCCCTCTTCCCCCCCACCCTCCTATCTTGCATTCCAGTGCCGGATGACGTCTTGCTCTCTCTCTTTCTCACCCCCACCCCCGCATTGCAGCTCCTGACAGCAGCTAGCCTGTCAATCAGGCTGGCTGCCGGGCGCGAAACCCGGAGAACATGTTAATCACCATCAATTACGATGCGATCGTGCTGGAAACGGTAAGTTTTGTTCATTCGGGTTTGCCACGCACACCTTCGCACCCCCGCTGCCAACCCGCCACCATTTCAAAATTGAGCCCAAGGTCTGTGAGGCAGATACATGGAGGCAACAACTGGGACTGTGGATCACGCTGCCTTTTTAATGGATTGCTGATATATGCAAAGTGGGGCATCTACACACACATTAGGTTTTATTTAATGTAATGATCCTAAACAGTATGTGAACATGGAATCTTTTATTGGTAATTTGGTGAGTGTGAGCTCTAGCCAGCTGATAAGCAAAAATGATTAAACTGACTGGCAACCAGAGTTATAACAAGTCAAGCCTAACCACTTAAATGGCAGAAACAATTTAAGCTAACATGAGGCATTTTCCATTTTTAGATAATATATTTGGACTGTTTCTGATGTCAAATTGTTGACTAACTTAAAACTAATTTCACCCTAAATTGAACTGATCATTGAATTTTTTCCAGATATCACAATGCTAGCTTAACCATTTTCTCTGTACCTTCAAGTCACAGACACTGATGTATTGCAGTGTTACACGGCCAAGCTAGCAGTATGGCCATGATGGAGAGCCTCACTCCTCGCTGAAACAACAACGCCTCTTGTTCAATTGGTCATTGGTTACACTACTCACTTGAATAGTACCCTTTACAAATCGTGTTTTGGCATTGTGGGAAAGCTTCACATCCAATAAATTGAAATCCATCAAAACACTGTCGAACTGCAGCATGAGATTCCTATTCAGCAGCCTGTCGGAGGCTGACGCACAGTGCAGATAAATTTGCCCTTGTGAAAGATGAATTCTTCAGTGTGGTAAACTACTTAATGCGGATCTATCCAATTGGTTACTTAGTGGCTCTTTTGTACAAGCAGATCGAATTTGACCCACCTCAAACAGCTGGTTGAAATTGAAGCCATTACATCCTTCTTTGTTAAGTGAAATTGGATTCAATCTGTGTGCTGCTGGCTCAGCATTGTTAAACCATCAGATAACATGAATAGAATCTTAGTTTTATGTTGTCCAAGCTGAAAGGTAGACAAGAGGATTTTGTGTCTGGTAACTTTGTAAAATCTAGCATAATGTGAGTCTTAAAATACCAAGTGATCGTTTTCACCACTACGTTGAAATTGTTAGCATTGATTTGCTTGTAACCATTGTTTCTAAAGAACAAAAATGGCTCTTCATGAACTTTGCTACATTAGGACCACATTTCTTTACCTTGGTTGAACTTATCATCTTGTTCTATTTGTTTCTGTCTTGCTTTCCTCCTTTTCAGAGCTGCTAAAATCAGAAAGATGTTAAACTTATGATCATAAAAAATTGCAAAGCTATTTAATTTTTTTTACTAAACTGTGATTATAAACTTATGCCAATTTAGTAAAAGATGCTTTTTTTTACACGCAGAGCAAAATAGACCCCTTAGAGATGTTAAACTTGACAGGTCTGCTTTTTTATTATTTCTTTTGAGGAAATAGAAGCTTAAAGCCACATTACAGTTATGAGGCTCATTAAAAATAATTGAAAAGAATCCAAATTTCAGCCACTTCAGATTATTTGAGAGACTAATCAATCTCAATTTTGGTCAGTGTTTCTTTTTCTGGTGGGTAATCAAAACCAACAAATCTTCCTCTTTTTTTAACCATTATTTAATTATAGAACTCCATTCCAATTAACATAATATTATTTCCTATTCTGCAAAGGCTCCTATGACCAAAGCATATCTGTAATCACAAAAATTAGGAAACATGAATGTCATGGAAAATATCTCTGAGGAATCTTTGAAGATTGATTTATATTTTCATGAGTAAAAGTAATTCACAAGTGATGAAGTCACTTGAAATATTCCTCATGAAAAATCACTTTTACACCTCACATAAAAATGGACACGGTGGCACACAATCTAGTACGAATATGTTGCATTTAAAAAGTTACTGTGTAGTGTGTGAAACTGAAACAATGAAAGCAATTGCTCTATTGGAATCTTTTTATAATGTGGGTGTATGTTCATGCATCATCCATTATCCATTTTATTTCTGTTATCCTTCCAACTGCATCTCGTGTTAGAATAGACTAAACTCTCTCTCTCTCTGTCTCTGTATGTATGTGTGTATAATAAAATAATGGGTGATGAGTGGGATTCCTCCAGAGCTGGGGAAACAGAGCGCTACTAGTTGTCATTGAGAACGTTAGTGTTTTACAAAGCCTAAGTCTGTCCTGTGGTAACATTTGGTAGCTGTGTGTGGCAGTCAGCAGAGAAAACAATCTATTATGTGCTAGACTCAGTTTCCTCCAAAAGTCATACAGATAAGTGGACTTGATCAAGTGGCATGTTCTATCGCAGAGTCCAACCTCCACTACACCAAAAAGATCTGGGCAGGTTATCAGTCTGAGACAAAGTTATGGCTGAGCAGTAACACAAGAAATGTCAATGATAAAGCCTGACCTCTACATTTATGCCAGGGAAATACAAGCTGCTGCAAATGTTCCCCAACACTCTGTATCAATCCAAAGTCTCTGCAGGAATACCTGCACCAAAGCTTCACTGACCATTTCTGCCTCTGACACTCTTTCCCAATCAGTCTAGCCACCTGGATCAGTGTTCTTTGTTCCTAAAAGTTAGCACTAACCACCAGTTGCTGAAACAGGCCGATGGAAATGTGCACTCAGCTATGGGAATCTGTGACTTTGTCTGTTTCTGTGGCCCTCAGCAAATACTTTGTCAATTTTAACAAAAACTTGCATTTATATAGGGGCCCGATATTACCATGGCGGCGGGTTGGCGGCGGGGGATCGATTGGGCGTGTGGGTAACGCGCCCGGTGAAATCAGTCTGCTCCGCACGCAATCGCAGGCTAATTGGATCCACTTACCTCTTGTTCCAGGTTCCCCGTTGTTAACCTGCGCGGCGGGCGGACTGCGCATGTGCAGTAAGGTCTCTCAGCTGGAGGAGCTCTATTTAAAGGGGCAGTCCTCCACTGACAGATGCTGCAGGAAATAAGAAAAATTACAGCATGGAGCAGCCCAGATGGAAGGCTGCTCCCAGGTTTAATGATGCCTCACTCCAGCTCTTATTGGATGGGGTTAGGAGGAGGGGGAGGACAGAGATCTTCCCCCTGGCGGGCGGGAGGAAGCGGCCTGCCTCTGCCACCAAGAAGGCCTGGCTCGAGGTGGCAGAGGAGTTCACCTGCACCACCAACATATCGCGCACCTGCATACAGTGCAGGAGGCGCTGCAATGACCGAAGTAGGTCAGCCAAAGTGAGTACACTTACTCATTCCCCTACACTCCATCTGCCACATCACCGCCCCCACCCCACATCTCCTTCTGCACAGCCAACACTACTCTGTCACATCACTCCTCACATCCACTCAAACCTCATCCTCATCTTACCTGCACTTACTCACCTCGCCAGTACTCATCCCGCCACTACCACTCAACCCAATCCTCATACAATCACATGGCTCTGTCTCATACTCACCCTCTCATGCATCTCTTTCACGGTCAGCCTCACTCAACCTGCCAATACCTGTGCTGCAGCCACAGGGCATGCATCACATATGTGCAGTAGGAAGCGTAAGGCAAATGTGTTGTGAGCATGAAGGGGATGCACAAGGGTGTTTGAGGGTTTGTCATGGTTTTCACTTATATTTAATTTCTGATCAACTCACATTACATATTATATTGGCACAACTACTGCCACGTCTTTGCGAATCTTGTCTGGTTTGTGCAATAATGCCCTTTCCTGAGGATCACAATGAAGACCCACAACTGATGCCACCCATTGTGTCACTGCAGAGTGGGTGTAGGTGTATTTGGAGGGCTCTTTTGTGCAGACGATTGAGAGACGTCGGCAATGTCTCCGGTGGCACCCTGAAAGGATGCGGAGGAGAAGTTGTTGAGGGCAGTGGTGACTTTGACAGCGACAGGTAAGAAGGTGGTGCTCGGGCCAGCCGGGAGCAGCTCGGCATGAAGGAGGCTGCAGATGTCTACGACTACATGTCGAGTGACTCTGAGCCTCCGTGTGCACTGCTGCTCAGAGAAGTCCAGGAAGCTGAGCCTCGGTCTGTGGACCCTATGGCGAGGGTAGTGCCCTCTGCGACGCATCTCTCTCTGCGGTAGCCCTCCCTCCTGCTGTACAGGTGGATGTGTCACAGCACTGTGTTGTGGAGCTCCACGTGTCAGAGGTGGACGGCGAGGCCGGCGAGGCTGGTGATGCTGTTCGTCCTCCAAGGAGGTCATGACTGCAGCTACGGCGGCCCCCATCCGGAAGATGTGCATCTGAGGGGGTCTGCAAGGTAGGTAAATGTGTCTGGACACCGGGGTAAGTGTGCAAGTTGGTGAATTTTGTTGTTCGGAGCAGGGTGGTGGAGGCCAAACTTTGTCCAAAGTGACAGAGTGGCCTCCTGCAATGAGTGAGGGTATCCCCCCCCCCAACCTGTCAAATGGACCTTTGCAGCTGCCACAGGCTGATGGCTGCAACACGTCCATTTGAACTGGGAGTGTTTCCCCCAGTACGGGAAACAGTCTCAGTCAGTTGCGAAATCCGATCCCTGCTAAAATATCAGGTCAATCAGGTCTGTAAACAACCTGAAGTACCTGTTCAAGTACTTTAAGTGGCACCCCACGGCTTTAATTGCCGGCGGGCGTCCCACATGCGGGGGCTGCGCGCGCATGTCAGCGCGTCAGTGGGGAAACCCGGAAGTGAGCGGGTTGGAGCCGGGCTCCGGACCCGCCCCGGGAATCCCCGATTTTCGCAGCCCCCCCGCCATGAACGCACCCGATCGCAGGTGCGAAAATTGAGCCCATAGTGTTTTTAGCGTGGTAAAACAGTAAAACATTCCAAGGCTCTTAAGGGGCAACTATCCTTGTTACAGTATTTTCAAGCCACTTCATGTTGTGTGGCCTAGTAGGAAAAAAGGAACAAGGCATTGGAGAAAAGGGAGGACAAAATGTTTCATTCATGGACCTCCTGAGCCATTTAAAGAGATAGCTATGAGATCTTGCACTTCAGGGGTGTCCAAGCTTTGGTCTTTGTGAAGCCGCATCGGTGCAAACCATGTAGCCTTGGGGACACATATGAAGCATATATCAATGTTCCCATTAATTTGCACATATTTTGAACTGCTGAACTAATGGATCTTGGTGTTCTGCTTTAGGATTCATCTACCAACGAGGCGACATTACAAAAGTTGGCCTTTTGAAGTGTCTAGTTCCACAAAATTCAAAGAGAGCAAACCAGCAAGTAAGAAATATAAATGCAAACAGGACAGGGCCGGATTGTCAGAACTTGTCAGAATATATGGCTGTAGGGCCACAGATTGGACACCCCTGTTCCACATGAATATCTAGTTTAAATAACTGTTAGCTAACATGGCAGGGCAGTTGGGGCCTGTTGCATGCACATCCTGTGTCATGTGGGAACTCCAGAACACTTTGTGCGTTCTGGAAAACAACATGTGCAGGAAGTGCCGCCAACTGCTCAAGGTCAAGCTCAGAGTCTCAGAGCTTGAGGGGTGGCTGGCATCACTACAGTGCGAACAGGAAGCTGAGGGCTTCGTGAATAGCATGTTTCAGGAGGTGGTCACCCCGCAGCTACAGAGAATTCAGGAGGAAAGGGAGTGGATGACCATCAGGCAGACTAGGAGAAACAGGTAAGCAGCGCAGGAATCCCCTGGGAGTGTGGCACTCACAAACTGGTATTAATACCAGCGAGGGTGATGACACCTCAGGGGAGTGCAGTCAGAAGCAAATCTGCAGCACCATGGGAGACTCGGCTGTACAGGGGGCCACAAGAAAGTGTAGAAATGCAGTTGTTGTAGGGGATTCGATAGTCATGGAGATAGTCAGGCATTTCTGCAACTGCCGATGTGAGTCCCGAATGGTGTGTTGCTTCCCTGGTGCCAGGGCAAAAGATATCACTGAACAGCTGTAGGACACTCTGCAAGGGGAAGGGGAACAGCCAGAAGTCGTGGTCCATGTTGGGAACCAACGCAATGACATAGGTAGGAAAAGGGTTGAGATCCTATAGGCAGAGTTTCAGGAGTTAGGAAAAAGATGAAAGAACAGGACCTCAAAGGTGCTACTCTCTGGATTACTCCCAACGCCACGTGCGAGTGAGTACAGAAATAGGAAAATAGTGCAGGTGAATGCATGGCTGGAGAAGTGGTGCAAGAGGGAGGGTTTCAGATTCCTGGGGCACTTGGGACCTGTACAAGCCGGACGAGTTGCACATAGGTGCAGGGCTGGGACAAATGTCCTCACTGAGAGGTTAACTGTTGCTGTTGGGGAGGGTTTAAACTAATTTGGCAGGGGGAGGTGAACCAGGACATAGCAGCAGCGAGGAGAGACAAGATGCATAGAAAACTTGAGGTGGGGGGGGGGGTGGCAAACAGCAACAGAATAAAGAATAGTGTAGAAAGAACAAGAATTAGATGGAGGAAAAAGCAAAACCAACTAGCATGGTGTTGGAATGCATGTGTGTTAATGCAAGGAGTGTTACAAATAAGGTTGATTAGCTGCAGGCACAAGTTGCCACGTGGGGTTATGACATATTGGCTATAACAGACACTTGGTTAAACATGGGCAGGAATGGGAACTAAACATTCCTGGCTAGAATGTATTCAGGAGGGATAGGGAGGGAAAAAGAAAGGATGGATGGAAGTGGGGGCCGGTGACAGTATTGATCAAGGATAATATTACAGTTCTAAGAGGGACGACTTACAAGAGGGTTCAAAGAACGAATCTATTTGGTTAGAGTTGAGGAACAGAAAGGGAGCTGTTACATTGCTGGGTGTTTACTATAGACTCCCACATAGTGAGAAGGAGAAAGAGGAGCAAATCTGCAGTCAAATTTCAGAGAAATGTAAAAATAATAGAGCAGTAATAGTAGGGAACTTCAATTACCTAATATAGACTGGGAAAAGAAACAATGTAAAAGACAAGGAAGGTGAAGAATTCCTGAAATGTGTACAGGAGAACTTTCTTAATCGGTATGTTTCTAGCCCAATGAGGAAGGAAGCAGTGCTGAATCTAGTTCTGGAGAATGAAGTAGGGCAAGTAGATTGTGTTTCAGGGGGAGAACATCTGGGTAATAGTGATCATAATATAATTAGGTTTAAAATAGTTATGGAAAGGGACAAAGAAAAATCAAAGGTGAAAATAGCCAATAGGAAAAGTGCCAATTTCAGTGATTTGAGAAGGGATCCAGCACAGGTGAACTGGAAAAAAATATTGGTCAGAAAAACAGTAAATGAGCAATGGCAGGCCTTCAAGGCGGAGATAGTTCGGGTACAAACCAAGCATATTCCCATAAAGAGGAATGATGGGGCATCCAAAGCTAGAGGTCCCTGGATGACTAAGGAAATAGGGGTTAAAAGAAAAGAGAATAAGGATTATGACAAATGTCAGGTATAGAATACAACAGAAAACCAGGCAGAATACAGAGAGTGCAGGGGGAAATTGATAAAGGATATACGAAGGGCAAAGAGAGAATATGTGAAAAGATTAGGGGATAACATAAAAGGGATCCCAGAAATCTTTTATAAACGTATAAAAAGTAAAAGGCTGGTTAAAAGAATGATGGGATTGATTTGGGACAAAAAAGGAAATCATCTTGTAGATGCAAAGGGCATGACTGAGGTACTTTGCATCTGTCTTCACAAAAGAAGAGAATGAAGTTAATGTCGCAGTAGAGGAGGGGGAAGTAGATATATTGGATAGCATAAAAATAGATAGAAAGGAGGTATTAAATAGTTTGGCATCACTCAAAGTTAACAAGTCACCCAGTCCAGATGGGATGCATCCTAGGTTGTTGAGGGAAGCAAGGGTGGAGATATCAGAAGCTCTGACCACAACCTTTCAATGCTCCTTGGATATGGGAGTGGTGCCAGAGGACAGGAGGATTGCAAATGTTACACTCCTGTTCAAAAAAGGAGAGAGGGATAAACCTGGTAACTACAGAGCAGTCAGCCTAACATCAGTGGTGGGAAAATGACAAGAGACCATTGTCAAGGACAAAATTAATTCTAACTTGGAGAAGCATGGGTTAATAATGGACAGCCAACACGAATTTGTTAAAGGCAAATCATGTCTGACTATCCTGATTGAGTTCTTAAAATAACAGAGGGGGTTGATGAAGATAGTGCAGTAGATGTTGTACATATGGACTTTCAAAAGGCATTTGTTAAAGTACCACATAACAGAGTTATTCAGAAAATAGAACCACGTGGTATTAAAGGGACGGTGGTAACTTGGGTACGTAATTGGTTAAGGGATAAGAGGCAGAGAGTAGTGGTGAACGGATGTTTTTCTGACTGGAGGGAAGTATGTAATGGGGTCCCCAGGGGTCGGTATAAGGACCATTTCTTTTCTTGTTATATATAAATCATTGAATCATAGAAAGGTTACAGCACGGAAGGAGTCCATTCAGCCCATCGAGTCCGTGCTGACTCTATGCAAGAACAATCCAGCTAGTCCCACTCCCTTGCCCTATCCCCGTAGCCCTGCAATTCTTTTCCTTTCAAGTACTTATCCAGTTCCCTTTTGAAGGCTATGATTTAATCTGCCTCCACACTCCACCCCCACCCCTGCTCAGGCAGTGCATTCCAGATCCTAACCACTCGCTGTGTAAAAAAGTTTTTCCTCATGTCACCTTTGGTTCTTTTGCCAATCACTGTAAATCTATGTCCTTTGGTTCTTGACCCTTCCACTGATGGGAATAGTTTCTCTCTATCTATTCTGTCCAGAACCTTCATGATTTTAAATACCTCTGTCAAATCTCCACTCAACCTTCTTGGTTCCAAAAAGAACAACCCCAGCTTCTCCAGTCTATCCACATAACTAAAGTCCCTCATCCCTGGAAGCATTCTAGTAAATCTTTTCTGCACCCTCTCTAAGGCCTTCACATCTTTCCTAAAGTGTGCTGCCCAGAACTGGAAACAATACTCCAGTTGTGGTCGAACGAGTGTTTTATAAAGGTTCATTATGATTTCCTTCCTTTTGTACTCCATGTCTCTATTTATAAAGCCCAGGATCCCATATGCTTTTTTAACCGCTTTCTCAACCTGCCCTGCCACTTTCAACGATTTGTGCACATATACCCCAGATCTCTCTGTTCCTGTACCCCTTTTAGAATTGTGCCCTTTAGTTTATTTGCCTCTCCTTGTTCTTCCTACCAAAATATATCACTTCGCATTTTTCTGCATTAAATTTCATCTGCCAAGTGTCCGCCCATTTCACCAGCCTGTCTATATCCTCTTGAAGTCTAACACTATCCTCCTCACTGTTCACTACACTTCCAAGTTTTGTACCATCTGCAAATTTGGAAATTGCGCCAAGTCCAAGTTATTAATATATATCAAGAAAAGCAGTGGTCCTATTACTGACCCCTGAGGAACACCGCTGTACACCTCCCTCCAGTCCGAAAAACAACTGTTCACCACTACTCTCTGCTTCCTGCTACTTAGCCAATTTTGTACCCATGCTGCTACTGTCCTCTTTATTCCATGGACTTCAATCTTAATGATAAGTCTATTATGCGGCACTTTATCAAACGTCTTTTGAAAGTCCACGTACACATCATCAATCTCAGTGCCCTCGTCGACCCTCTCTGTTACCTCATCAAAAAACTCTATCAAGTTAGTTAAACATGATTTGCCTTTAACAAATCCGTGCTGGCTTTCCCTAATCAATCTACACTTGTCTAAGTGACTGTTAATTCTGTCCTTGATTATCATTTCTACAAGGTTAAACTGACTGGCCTGTAATTGCTGGGTTTATCCTTACACCTATTTTTGAACAAGGGTGTAACTTTTGCAATTCTCCAGTTCTCTGGTACCACCCCTGTATCTAAGGATATTTGGAAGATTATAACCAGCACCTCTGCAACTTCCACCCTTACTTCCCTCAGCAGCCTAGGATGCATCCCATCCAGACTTGGTGACTTATCTACTTTAAGTACAGCTAGCCTTTCTAGTACCTCCTCTCGATCAATTTTTAGCCCATCCACTATCACAATTACATCTTCCTTTACTGAAACTCTGGCAGCATCTTCTTCCTTGGTAAAGACAGATGCAAAGTATTCATTTAGTACCTCGGCCATGTCCTCTGCCTCCATGACTAGATCTCCTTTTTGGTTCCTGATCAGCCCCACCCCTCCTCTTACTATCCGTTTACTGTTTACATGCCTATAGAAGACTTTTATGTTTGCCACCAGTTTATTCTCGTACTCTGTCTTTGCCCCTCTTTTTTCCTTTTTCACTTCCCCTCTGAACTTTATATATTCAGCCTAGTTCTCACTTACGTGATCAACCTGATATCTGTCTACGCCTCCTTTTTTTGCCATCTTACTCTCTATCTCTTTTGTCATCCAGGGAGCTCTGGCTTTGGTTGCCCTACCTTTCTCTCTCATGGGAATGTACCTAGACTGTACCCGAACCATCTCCTTCTTAAAGGCCACCCATTGTTCAATTACAGTTTTGCCTGCCAATCTTTGATTCCAATTTACCCGGGCCACATCTGTTCTCATCCCATTGAAATTGGCCCTCCTTCAATTGAGTATTTTTGCTTTAGAGTCCATGTCCTTTTCCATAGCTATTCTGAACCTTATGATACTTTGATCGCTGTTCCCTAAATGTTCCCTCACTGACACTTGCTCCACTTGGCCCGCCTTATTCCCTAGAACCAAATCCAGCAATGTCTCTTCCCTCGTTGGGCTGGAAACATACTGGTCAAGAAAGTTCTCCTGAACACACTTCAAAAATTCCTCCCCGTCTTTGCCCCTTATATTATTACAATCCCAGTATATATTAGGATAGTTGAAGTCCCCTGTTATCACAACTCTATGGCTTTTGCACCTCTCTGTAATTTATCTGCAAATTTGCTCCTCTATCTCCTTCCCACTAATTGGTGGCCTATAGAATACACACAGTAGTGCAATGGCACCTCTATTGTTTTTTTAACTCGAACCAAATAGATTCTGTCCTTGACCCCTCCAGGACCCCTCTCCCTCCAGCACTGCAATATTCTCCTTAATCAATACTGCCACCCCTCTCCTTTCTTTCCTTTCCTATCTTTCCTGAACACCTTGTATCCAGGAATATTTAGTACCCAATCCTGCCCTTTTTTGAGCCAGGTCTCCGTTATTGCCACAGCATCATATTCCCATGCGGATAATTGCGCCTGCAGCTCTCCAACCTTATTTACTACGCTTTGTGCGTTTACACACATGTACTGTAAACCTATCTTAGACCTTCTTGTATTCTCTCTTAGTCTGGTCCCATCTACTACCGTACTATTTCTTGCTCTAGTGCTATCTTTCTCTCCCATTCCTTTGTGCACCTTGTTTCTCCTTTCCAATGATACATCCTGGTGCCCATCCCCCTGCCAAATTAGTTTAAACCCTCCCCCACAGCACTAGTGAACCTCCCTGCGATGACATTTGTCCCAGCTCCCTTGAGGTGCAACCCGTCTGGCCTGTACAGGTCCCACCTCCCCCAGAACTGGTCCCAATGCCCCAGGAATCTAAAGCCCTCCCTCCTGCACCATCTCTCCAGCCATGCATCCATCTGCTCTATCTTCCTATTTCTATACTTGCTAGCACGTGGTACCGGGAGTAATCCAGACATTAGTACCTTTGAGGTCCTGCTTCTTAATCTCTTTCCTAACTCCTTAAAATCTACCTGCAGGACCTCATCCCTCTTTCGACCTATGTCATTAGTACCGATATGGACCACGACCTCTGGCTGTTCACCACCCCTCCCCCCTCCAGAATGGTCTGCAGCCGCTCAGTGACATCCTTGACCCTGGCACCAGGGAGGCAACATACCATCCTGGAATCACGTCTGCGGCTGCAGAAACGCCTGTCAGTTCCCCTAACTATAGAATCCCCTATCACTATTGGTCTCCTGACCTTTCTCCTGCCCCCGCCCCCCCACCATACAGCTGAGCCACCCATGGTGCTATGATCTTGGCTCTGGCTGCACTCCCCAGAGGAACCCTCTCCCTCACCAGTATTCAGAACTGAATATTGGTTAGAGAGTGAGATGCCCTCCGGGGACTCCTGCACTACCTGCCTGGTCCTCCTTATCTGTCTGGCGGTCACCCAGTCCCTCTCTGCCTGCACTCTCTTAAGCTGCAGGGTGACCACCTCCTGAAACGTGCTATCTAAACGACCTGGACTTGGGTATAGGGAGTACAATTTTGAAGTTTGCAGATGATACAAAACTTGGCAACGTAGTAAATAGTGAGGAGGATAGTAACAGACTTCAGGAGGACATAGACAGACTGGTGAAATGGGCAGACACATGGCAGATGCAATTTATTGCGTGCAAGTGTGAAGTGATGCACTTTGGGAGGAACAAAATGGTACTATTTTGAGGGGGGCACGAGAGCTGAGGGACCTGGGGATGCATATTCACAAATCTTTGAAGATGGTAGGGCAAGTTGATAAGGGGGTTAAGAAAGCATATAGGATACTTGGCTTTGTAAATAGGGGCATTGAATATAAAAACAAGGAAGTCATGCCAAACTTTACAAGTCACTGGTTAGGCCTCAGCTGGTGTATTGTGTACAATTCTGGGCTCCACACTTTAGGAAGGATGTCAAGGCCTTGGAGGGGGTATAGTGGAGGTATACCCCTCCAGGATGGTACCAGGGATGAGGGACTTCAGTTATGTGGAGAGATTGGAGAATCTGGGATTGTTCTCCTTAGAGCAGAGAAGGTTAAGGGGAGGCCTAATAGAGATATTCAAAATTATGAGGGATTTTGATAGAACAAGTAGGGAGAAACTGTTTCCTCTGGCAAGAGGGTTGGTAACCAGAGGTCACAGATTTAAAATACTTGAGGAGAAATTAGGAGAATTTTTTTTGTACAGAAGGTTGTTAAGATCTGGAATGCACTACCTGAAAGGGTGGTGCAAGCAGATTCCATGGGAACTTTCAAAAGGCAATTGGACATGTACTTGAAGAGGACTAATTTGCAGGGTTATGGAGAAAAATCTGGGGTGTGGGACTAAATTGGACAGCTCTTTCAAAGAGCCAGCACAGGCATGACAGTCCGAATGGCCTTCTTCTGTGCTGTAGGATTCTATGATTCTAGTGGCTTCAGCAACCAATGTATCATTTACAGTACAGGTCACTGTCTATTCCTAGACAAAAATTCAGAAAGTAATCTTACACCAAAGCTCAACAAAAATGTCATGGGGGATTTTCAACTTTCACCCCCAAAAATTTTTCTGGGCCTTTCCTTGAGCAGCCTCCAATATGTTTGGTACTTGCATATTGTTAACTGAACACTAGATGGCCCCCTGATGGGAGTAAGTACATTGTAGCAATTAAACTTCTCCTGTATTATTTTTGTTATTTTTGGATGGGAATCTTCCAGAGCGTCTGGTAATAAAATCAGTTAGTTATTACTATACCAATACGAGTGGTTATTCGGACAAAACAGCCTCCAGTGGTTCCTTTAAGGACCGCTGGTTGGGCGATTCATCAGCTGGTACAAATGGGCGGAACTGCGCAGTGCACGCTCCATCCATTTATACCTGAAAATTGCAAACGGGGGTCTACAACTGCCGTAGGATCTCGATTATCATATGTAAGCAGCCTCCCATCTATTTTAGATGGACGTGCAGTGCGCCCATTTACATGCCCACCTGAAAGTTGCATCCGGCGAGGTGCAGGATGGATTTTCAACTGCTGGCTGTCTGTTTTTCAGGCGAGAAATGGGCATTAGCAGTTGAAAATTGTCCCTCTAGGTCTCAGTAATTGATTGCAAACTTGAATGGAAAGGTCCCATTACCATATTCTCTAATAAGAATCACAAGTTGGACATATGAGGAGAGGTTGAGTAGATTGGGACTCTACTCATTGGAGTTCAGAAGAATGAGAGGCGATCTTATTGAAACATATAAGATTGTGAAGGGTCTTGATCGGGTGGATGCAGTAAGGATGTTCCCAAAGATGGGTGAAACTAGAACTAGGGGGCATAATCTTAGAATAAGGGGCTGCTCTTTCAAAACTGAGATGAGGAGAAACTTCTTCACTCAGAGGGTGGTCGGTCTGTGGAATTTGCTGCCCCAGGAAGCTGTGGAAGCTACATCATTAGATAAATTTAAAACAGAAATAGACAGTTTCCTAGAAGTAAAGGGAATTAGGGGTTATGGGGAGCGGGCAGGAAATTGGACATGAAGCTGAGTTCGGATCGGTCAATGCCCTGTGGGTGGCGGAGAGGGCCCAGGGGCTATGTGGCCGGGTCCTGCTCCGACTTCTTGTGTTCTTTAGATTTGTGGTTGGGATCAGATCAGCCATGATCTTATTGAATGGTGGAGCAGGCTCGAGGGGCCGATTGGCCTACTCCTGCTCCAATTTCTTATGTTCTTATGTTCTTAAGTTGTAATTACTTGTGACATTCTGAATCTTGACCAAAGGTTAGTTACAGTTAAGCAATACATAGCTAGAACAGCCTGATTAAACACATGAAGAGTGTGGAGAAGTCATTTGACTCCATTCCTCAAATGATGGTTCTCTGGTTTGGAGTCTGTGTTTGGCGAGGCACTGGCATCCTTTAAAAATACAGGCTTCACCGCAGTAGCCCGCTGTTAAAAAACAGGAGTGAAAGGCTTGATGCAAGTAAGAAAAATAAAAGTCCTTCCAAATAATGGCTATCCTCCCACACCTCCCTGCCAACCTCTAATACCTGATTTCCTCCTGCTGGTTCTTCAGCATATTCTCTTCATCTTGTTGCTCCTTTGACTGCTCCTCATCGTGTGAAACATGCAGCACAATAACAATTTTTCCAGCTTTCACAGAGGAATATAGAAAGGCCTCATCTGAGTAATCTGAACACGTTGCACTCTGCTTTTACTATTTCTACATCAGCACTTTGCAAATGGGAGGAATTACTTTTAGATGATAATTGTAAACAATTTTACAACACCAAGTTATAGTCCAGCAATTTTATTTTAAATTCACAAGCTTTCGGAGACTTCCTCCTTCCTCAGGTAAAAACATTTACCTGAGGAAGGAGGAAGTCTCCGAAAGCTTGTGAATTTAAAATAAAATTGCTGGACTATAACTTGGTGTTGTAAAATTGTTTACAATTGTCAACCCCAGTCCATCACCGGCATCTCCACATTTAGATGATAGACTGACGTATCTTAGTCCCAGCTGAGGTTGCAGCCATTCCAGCAGACTCCCACCAAACTTACGAGAGTCCGGTGGGACAGTTGTGGTTTTTGGGCCCCATACATTCTATCCTTATTTATGTGTAATATTTTGAGCCAGTTATTTGTCTGCTAGTATTGCTAACGGTAATTTTTAGCCAACAATTTTTTGTAGTTATAATCACACATTTGTCAGTACAAAAAAGTGAATTAGAATGCTTCTGTACCTCACAATTGTGTCTATTCTTACTTGCATAAAATAAATATACTCAGTACTTACTACAGGTCGGAATCTGTCTTAATAGAAGCAAAGCTCCAGAGAGAACTGAAAGCAGCTGCTGCACATAAATCTAAATAATCACATTTGCTGACTGCTTTAGAGGTCATTAAGAACTGTCTTCTGAATTATGATGAGTGGAGACAGATAAATCAGCCCTTCACCTACTTTCAATTGCAGGGATACTCCATCTACTACACTATCAGACCTGAAGTGTTTTATTTTCTAGATAGAAGTCATTCGTTTTCACTCACATAGTTATGAAACAAAGAATAAATTTGAATAAGCAACATTATTGCATGAGCTTGGCTCATTTACAGAGGCTCACAGTGGAAGCGATTTGGCAAAGACAATTCTTTATTTTGTTTACATGAAGCCTGTTTTGTAATATAGTAACTGATGTTAAAGTTGAGCAATATAAACAGTTAATTCTTATCATTAGACAATGTCTTCCTTTTGCCTCCATGCTCGGTCTCCAGTCCCATTTTATAAAGAAAATACTGAAGACCTTGGTGCAACTTACTTCCTGTCAAACGTGGTTCACTTTTATCTTCTGGGTCCTGTTTTCATTAATATATTCATTGAAAAGGAGGTGTCATTTGAAACGGGAGTTATTTTCTCCACGTAATACTGCTATTACAACCTTTCCAAAGTGTGCATTCAAAACACGTAAGTCAGTGGGGTAGAATTTAACTTTCACCACCGGCCGGTAAACTCGGCTTTGCAGATTAGCCACCTGCATACACCCCACCTGATTTTCCTTTGAATTGACTCAATGGAAAGGAAGATCGGGCCAGGTGTATAATGGGCAGCCGATCCGCAACACGGGGCTCGATTTTACCACCAGCTATCGGGTGCGTTCTTGGCGGGGGGGCCCCGAAAATCGGGAAATCCAGGAGCGGGACTGGATCCCGCCTCGATCCCGCCCACTTCCGGGTTCCCCGCTGGGGGAAACACTCCCAGCTCAAATGGACGTGTTGCAGCTGTCAGCCTGTGGCAGCTGCAAAGGTCCATTTGACAGGTGGGGGGGGGAGACCCTCGCCCATTGCAGGAGGCCACTCTGTCACTTGGGACAAAGTTTGGCCCCCACCACCCTCTTCCTGACGGTCAAAGTCACCAACCCGCACACTTACCCCGGGGTCCGGAGACATGTACCTACCTTGCGGACCCCCTCAGATGTACATCTTGCGGATGGGGGCCGCCGTAGCTGCAGTCATGACCTCCTCGGAGGGCGAACAGCATCACCAGCCTCACCAGCCTCGCCATCCACGCCGTCAACCTCTGACACGTGGAGCTCCACAACAGAGTGCTGTGACACATCCACCTGTACAGCAGGAGGGAGGGCTACCGCAGAGAGAGATGCGTCGCAGAGGGCACTACCCTCGCCACAGGTTCCACAGACCGAGGCTCAGCCTCCTGGACCTATCTGAGCAGCAGTGCACACGGAGGCTCAGAGTCACTCGACATGTAGCCGTGGACATCTGCAGCCTCCTTCATGCCGAGCTGCTCCTGGCTGGCCCGTGCACCATCTTCCTACCTGTCGCTGTCAAAGTCACCACTGCCCTCCCGACCTTCTCCTCCGCAGCCTTCCAGGGTGCAACCGGGGAAATCACCGATGTCTCTCAGTCATCTGCGCAGAAGAGCCCTGCAAATACACCTACACCCACTCTGCAGTGACACAATGGGTGGCATCAATGGTGGGTCCTCATAGTGATACCCAGGAGCGGGCATTATTGCACAAACCAGACAGGATTCACGAAGACATGGCAGTAGTGGTGCCAATATAATGTGTGATGTGAGTTGTTCTAAAATTCAATATAAGTAAGAACCATGACAAACCCTCAAACACCCTTGTGCATCCCCTTCATGCTCACGACACGTTTGCCTTACACTGCCTACAGCACATATGTGATGCATGCCCTGTGGCTGCAGCACAGGTGGTGGCAGGTTGATTGAGGCTGGCCGTGAGAGAGATGCACGGGAGGGTGAGTATGGGATAGAGCCATGAGATTGTATGAGGATTGGGTTGCGTGGTAGTGGCGGGGTGAGTACTCGCAAGGTGAGTAGGTGCAGGTAAGATGAGGATGAGGTTTGAGTGGGTATGAGGGGTGATGTGACAGAGTAGTGTTGGCAGTGCCAAAGGAGATGTGGGGTGGGGACAGTGATGTGGCAGACGGAGAGTAGGGGAAAGACTACGTGTACTCACTGTGGCTGACCTACTGAGGTCATTGGACCTCCTCCTGCACTGTGTGCAGGTGGGCGATATGCTGGTGGCGCAGGTGACCCCCTCTGCCACCTCGAGCCAGGCCTTCCTGGTGGCGGAGGCGGGCCGCTTCCTCCCGCCCGCCGAGTGGAAGATC
The DNA here is from genome assembly GCF_035084215.1 of Heptranchias perlo. Lineage (NCBI taxonomy): Eukaryota > Metazoa > Chordata > Chondrichthyes > Hexanchiformes > Hexanchidae > Heptranchias > Heptranchias perlo. The sequence continues at coordinate 134,399,472 of NC_090325.1, forward strand.
TCTGTCCTCCCCCTCCTCCTCACCCCATGTATTGATACCTGGGGTGAGGCATCATTAAACTGGGAGCAGTCTTCCCCCTGGGCTGCTCCATGCAGTCATCTTTGCTATTGGTTGCAGCATCTGTCAGTGGAGGACTGTCCCTTTAAATAGAGCACCTCCAGCTGACAGATCTTACTGCGCATGCGCAGCCCGCCCGACGCGCAGATCAGCAGCAGGGAACCCGGAGGAGCAGGTAAGTGGATCCAATTAGTAGTTTGCCTGCTACGATCGCGCGGGAAACCCACTAATTTCACCGGGCGCGTTACCCACGCGCCTGATAGCCCACCCGCCGAGAACCCGCAGCCCTGCTAGAATCGGGCCCACTGAGTTTACAGCTCGGTGGTGAAAGTTAAATTCTATTCAAATGTAATGCAAAATTTGATGTACGTATTGGACTATGAAAAAATGCTGGGAAATTCATTCATTCAGGTTTGTTCGAGCAATAACTATATTGTTCTATGTTGCATCAGTATAGTTGAAACATTTATTTCTAGTTTGTTGTTTAATCAAAGCTGCATAATTTGAATCATGGGATTGTTCTAATTCAAATTACGTTTGAAAGGGATACCGTGCCATTCTAGTGTAATTGCTTCATTTGAATTTACGAAGGTTTCACATTTTAGAGACAAAACACAACTTATCAGGAGTAGAACAGCAAGCAGTGGCAACCGCCAACCGCACGCCAAAACTGATGAGCAAAATTCATCCACTTGTGTCATTAGCATGCAGCCAGCAGATTCATTGAATTTCCAATTTGCTTTTCCTGATGAAGGTCTTCCAGTTCCTTACCTTGGATCATGTAAGGAATCTTACAACACCAGGTTATAGTCCAACTGTTTTATTTGAAAATCACAAGCTTTCGGAGGCTTTCTCCTTCGTCAGGTAACCTGGTGTTGTAAGATTCCTTACATTTGCTTACCTTGGATCATAAGAGAAGACCAGACGGTTGCTGCTATGGTTTGTCCAATTCTACTCTTTTATTTTCAAAAGATTCATTCCTTTCGTGCATGTTTGGTCATCTAATTTCTCACCTCTTGCTGCTTTGAAATGGGGAATCCCCAAAATTTCTTCTCTCTGGGTTTGGTGGTTGAGGGTTTTGGAATCCTCAGGTGCAGGGTTAAATTGTTCTGAATTAGGACATTTGTTGGTGTTGTGATCACTCTAACACAGGATTGCTCTTGATGACAGAGGGACAGACTTGATGAATGTGCACTCAGCTTTCTCCTCTTCTAGTTTGGCCAGGCACGTTCTCTTCTTGTCCTCTTTCTTTTCCCATTGTCAGTCAGAATATATAATCTTTGTTCTGTGGGTGAACAAACTTTGCTGCAAGGTAGTGTGCATCTTCACACAGGCCTTCTGCTAGCGGGGAGTTGTGCTTTTTTTTTTGCGTGTGTTGTCAGGGAAAACTAATGCTATGTCTTTCGGATGAGACATTAAACCGAGGCCCTGTCTGCCCCCTCAGGTGGACATAAAAGATCCCATCGCACTATTTCGAAGAAAAGTAGGGGAGTTCTCCTCGGTGTCCTGGCCAATATTTATCCCTTAACCAACATTACTAAAACAGATGACCCGGTCATTATCACATTGCTGTTGGTAGAATCTTGCTGCGTGCAAATTGGTTGCCGTGTGTCCTATATTAATATATTAACAGTGACTACACTTCAAAAGAATTTAATTGGCTGTAAAGTGCTTTGAGACATCCTGAGGTTGTGAAAGGCGCTATATAAATGCAAGTCTTTCTTTCTATATATCCATTTGTGGATCCAGTTGATGTTACTTTACTATTTCCTCTGTTGCCATGGTTGATTATTGGCTGTTGCTGTGTCACTCATTCCCTCATTCATAGCGGGAGAGAATTTACAAAAGTATTAGCGGCTAGCACTTTCCCTTTTTCAGCCTCTGTGCTTTCTTTCTCTTTCACACCGTGAGCAGTATAGTAAACAAAAGCAAGCTTCTTCTTGCGACATTTCATACTTCCAACAATTCTTTCAACCCTTGCTTCCAAAGTTCCTTATCTACACATATATTTTCAGTTGGCTGGCGGACAGACTTTGAAAAGCCCAGATTCTCTTTCCTGAGCAAAGTGTGTGTCAATGATATGCAATGGCATGCACTTTCAAATCACTTTTCTATTTTTAAAACTTTGTTCTGCTCATCTGCATGTATCTTGGATGCCTGGGACCATGATTATTTTGCAGAAGGGGATACATTGAGATTTCTGAGAGTTGAATACTGGACTATGACATAACGTCAGGTGCTGCTCAATAATACTCAACTAATCTCATAACATTATGTTCACAGCACCACCTACAGACGCAGTACTTTGGAATCTTCAGGCCAATCACCATTCTTGGTGTACAATAGGAGCACAAATAGTCTGATTAAAATTAAACCACAAGCAAAATCACAGAAATGCACATTTTTGAATGTGCAATTACTGAGAGTGCAATTTTATTATTGGTAATGAAAAAATTGCAACTGAGCACGAGACAGCTGCAATATCAATCCATTAACACTTTTTAAGCAGGCAATAAGCCACTTGATTGGTACAAAGATTCATTATTCCAGGCTCGGAGTGGACAATAGAAGTGAAGAATTACTAACAGCAACAGAGAAAATTAAGTTTTATCCTGCAAGTCCTGATGAACTCTGTTATTGAGAGTCACAGGAATATTTTTTGTGGAGCCCCCAAATGTGTAAAGAAGGTGGGGTGCATGGAAGCAGATGACAGAGATGATGAACTCTGTGTCAAACATTAGAAGGAGCTGGAAAAAAAGCTGAGAAAGAAGTTTAAAACGAGCACAAAATAAACCAGATGATAAAAGATAGTGTTGTTAAAGATACATCCAAAATGTTGTTCTGACACAAATGAAATGGCTGGCAGACACCCAGAATACAATATTATTTAAGGAAGCTGTCATTGATCTGTTCATATGGAGAGCTTGGAAGATGTAGGACTGTCAAAATTGTATCCTTAAACTGTGATTGAACTCAAACACATAATAGAGCATGCAATGACAGAGCAACACCCTTATGGACAAGTCTTCTTACTTGTAGCATTTGCTCTTCTTACAGTCCAAGCAGACCACAGTTGTCCTCTAGCAGAATCTGAAGAACACCACTCACTAAAGGATCAACCAAACTATCCTCACATCATAGAATCATGGATATCACAGCACAGACAGAGACCATTCAGCCATCGCACCCATGCTGGTGCTAGCTCGTCAACTGGGCGATCTACTTTCATCCTATTCCTCTGCCCTTTACCCATATGCTTTTTTAGTCTTCCTTTTGAAATATGAATTAAATTCTGTTCTAAATGATGTTATGGTCTCCGTCTCAGTAACCACTTGTGGGAAAGCATTCAATATTCTAATAGCCCTCTGTGAAAAAAATCTCTCTTAAACTGGCCCATATTAATTCTGGGTTTCTGCCCCCTTGTTGCCGATTCACCGACCAGTGGAAACAATCTTTCACCATTTCCATATCAACTCTTTTCATAATTTTGAAAATGTCTCATAGATCCCCCTTAACTTTTCCTGTTCTAGTGAAGAAGGCCTCAACATTTGAACCTTTTTTTACTATAAATTTTTATTCCTGGTATAATTCTAGTGAATCTTTGCTGTATTATGTCTATAACTCTAATATCCTTCCGATAATGGGGTGCCCAAAACTTCACGCAATGCTTCAACTGCGGATTAACCAATACCTTGTACAAATTCAACATCACTTCCTTGCTTTTGCGTTCAATCAAGCCACTTGATTGGTACAAAGATTGAAAGTTCATTATTCCAGGCTCGGAGTGGACAATAGAAGTGGAGAATTACTCAACAGCAACAGAGAAAATTAAGTTTTATCCTGCAAGTCCTGATGAACTCTGTTATTGAGAGTCACAGGAATATTTTTTGTGGAGCCCCCAAATGTGTAAAGAAGGTGGGGTGCATGGAAGCAGATGACAGAGATGGTGAACTCTGTGTCAAACATTAGAAGGAGTTTGTTGTTTATAGTCTTGAAACAGTCAATGGTACAGATAGACACACCTTGGGAAAGGTTGATAATGGTGTTCAAGTGGAATTACAAGTTGAGGCACTGAGCGCCAGTGAGGAAGCGATCGCAGTGCTGGTAATGAGGAGCTAATTGATGCAGCTTGCATATCAAGCATGCTGAGTGCATTGTCACTATGATCTGTCAAATCCTCAGTTTTCAATTTGACTGTGGATCTGTAGAACACCAAGGCCCTGATAGTTAATCAAAGTAAGGAAGAGAGCGGGGTGGGGAGAGGATTATCGGATGGGAAATCCGAAAGGAAGGGATTTAACGGCAAGATGACTTTTAAATTTTTTCATCAGGTTTCAGGCCTGACAGCCAGCCAGATAGACTGGGGGGGAGAGGGGAGGGAGAGAGTCGGACATTGCGTGCGGGGGGTGTGGGGAGGGGATAGAAATTGGATGTCGCACAAGCGGTGGGGGTGAGAGTCAGACGTTGCGCTAGGTGTAGAGTTAGATGTTGTACGGGGGGGGAGGAGGAGGAGGAGGAGGAGGAGGAGGACGTTGCGCGGGTTGGGGGGGGCGAGTCGGACTGGGGGGGTGGAGGAGGGGATAGTGAAGCATTCCAGCTCCTCCTGGCCCACAAACAGTGCAATGAAGTCACTTACCTCTTGATCCAGTCCTTCTCGCCCCCTCTTACGTGGTGAGAATCGCTAACCCCGGCCACCATGAGTTAAAAATAAAAATGTACTTAAATTGGAGGCCCACAACCTCCTTAAAAGATTTTAGTGACCGATCCGCCTCCGCTAAAACCAGAAGTGGGCAGCTTGGAGGCGAGTTGAGGTTGGGTTTGAGAATTTTAGGATTTTTACCTTCTCACCCATCCATCCTTGTGGGGGGTAAAATTCCCTCCCTGCGCCCCCCCCCATCCCAAGAGTTCATCATTAATGAATAAGACTTTAACAAGCAAAAATTGGACTTTGTCCTCATATTTTAATCCACTTTTGGAGACAGAAATCCCTGTGGTAAATTGCATAGACCTGTGAGATATCTTGTGCTCTTTGTCAATTCTCTTTTCCTTTAAGAAAGGACTCAAAACACTACAAGTTATGTCAAACTTTTTTACACAGCGAGTGGTTAGGATCTGGAATGCACTGCCCAAGGGGACGATAGAGGCAGATTCAATCATGGCCTTCAAAAGGAAACTGGATAAGTACTTGAAAGGAAAAAAAATTGCAGGGCTACAGGGATAGGGTGGGGGAGTGGGACTCGCTGGATTGCTCTTGCATAGAGCCGGCATGGACTCGATGGGCCGAATGGCCTCCTTCAGTGCTGTAACTTTTCTATGATTCGATGAACCACAAAGACAATAATGCAGCAGTGATAGGAAAGGTTACATTTTTATTGCAAGCAAATGCAACTTTGGACATATCACAATAAACCTTTCTCTTTTCTGTTTGCAGCAGGAGCGGTTTCTGAAATGGGAGTAAAAAAACAGATGATGAAGCCGTGCGATTTATGGGCAGGTCATATTGAAATTGTAGTTGTTCTTGCAAACAGGCTACAAACAGAAAACAATCACTCTTCAACACGAACACATGCAAAAATAAATCTTCCCTGTGACCTTACAGAAATTAATTGAGGCAATAAATAGGTTAATTATAAAAAGAATGGTTTCCAAGCTACATAAATAATGGTTATAAAGAACTCAGATAGAAACCGTAACAAAATAATGGAACTGCTGGAGGAGATGGATCTAATTTTGATTTCAGCAGCATTGCTGGATTAACAGTGGTTTCCAAAATGCTGTTTAAAAAAGGTCACATAACTAGTTTTAGACCCTTTGGCCTCTGTTTGGGTATTTGTTGACCTCTCTAGATTTTGTTTCAAATCAATGTAATCGCGTACAATGGTTAAGATTAGCATGCTGTAATTTTAATTAAAAATCACTGATCACTACAAATGGCATTAGTTAGACTTAAAGCCAGAAATAGTCACTGTTGCTTCTCTATCCACATTCCACATACTTTTACTGTGATTTTCAGAGTTTCAGAGAGGGGAGCTACAGGCAGGAGCCGACCTGGGAGAGAGCGCAGGATTCGGAGACTACTAAAGGTCCAGGCTCGAAGGCCCACCCGCACTTGGAGCGGAGCTACAGGCGGGAGCAGACCTAGGACAGAGCTCAGGACTCGGAGACTACTAAAGGTCCAGGCTCGAAGGCCTACCTACACTCGGAGCAAAGCTACAGGTGGGAGCGGACCTGGGAGAGAGTGCAGGACTCGGAGACTACTAAAGGCCCAGGCTCGAAGGCCTACCTACACTCAGGGCGGAGCTATAGGCGGGAGTGGAACTGGGAGTGAGCGCAGGACTCGGAGACTACTCAAAGCCCAGGCTCGAAGGCCTACTCACACTCGAAGCGGAGCTACAGGCGGGAGTGGAACTGGGAGAGAGCGCAGGACTCGGAGACGACTAAAGGCCCAGGCTCGAAGGCCTACTCACACTCGGAGCGGAGCTACAGGCGGGAGTGGAACTGGGAGAGAGCGCAGGACTCGGAGACGACTAAAGGCCCAGGCTCGAAGGCCTACTCACACTCGGAGCAGAGCTACAGGCGGGACCGGACCTAGGAGAGAGCGCAGGAGTCGGAGACTACTAAAGGCCCAGGCTCGAAGGCCTACCTACACTCAGGGCGGAGCTACAGGTGGGAGTGGAACTGGGAGAGAGCGCAGGACTCGGAGACTACTCAAGGCCCAGGCTCGAAGGCCTACCTACACTCAGGGCGGAGCTACAGGTGGGAGTGGAACTGGGAGAGAGCGCAGGACTCGGAGACTACTCAAGGCCCAGGCCCGAGGGCCTACCTACACTCGGAGCAGAGCTACAGGCAGGAGTGGACCTGGGAGAGAGCGCAGGACTCGGAGACTACTCAAGGCCCAGGCTCGAAGGCCCACCCACACTCGGAGCGGAGCTACAGGCGGGAGTGGACCTGGGAGAGAGCGCAGGACTCGGAGACTACTCAAGGCCCAGGCTCGAGGGCCTTCCTACACTCGGAGCGGAGCTACAGGCGGGAGTGGACCTGGGAGAGAGCGCAGGACTCGGAGACTACTCAAGGCCCAGGCTCGAGGGCCTTCCTACACTCGGAGCGGAGCTACAGGCGGGAGTGGACCTGGGAGAGAGCGCAGGACTCGGAGACTACTCAAGGCCCAGGCTCGAGGGCCTTCCTACACTCGGAGCGGAGCTACAGGCGGGAGTGGACCTGGGAGAGAGCGCAGGACTCGGAGACTACTCAAGGCCCAGGCTCGAAGGCCCACCCACACTCGGAGCGGAGCTACAGGCGGGAGTGGACCTACGAGAGATCGCAGGACTCGGAGACTACTCAAGGCCCAGGCTCGAAGGCCTTCCTACACTCGGAGCGGAGCTACAGGCGGGAGTGGACCTGGGAGAGAGCGCAGGACTCGGAGACTACTCAAGGCCCAGGCTCGAAGGCCTTCCTACACTCGGAGCGGAGCTACAGGCGGGAGTGGACCTGGGAGAGAGCGCAGGACTCGGAGACTACTCAAGGCCCAGGCTAGAAGGACTTCCTACACTCGGAGTGGAGCTACAGGCGGGAGTGGACCTGGGAGAGAGAGCAGGACTCGGAGACTACTCAAGGCCCAGGCTCGAAGGCCTTCCTACACTCGGAGCGGAGCTACAGGCGGGAGTGGACCTGGGAGAGAGCGCAGGACTCGGAGACTACTCAAGGCCCAGGCTCGAAGGCCCACCCACACTCGGAGCGGAGCTACAGGCGGGAGTGGACCTGGGAGAGAGCGCAGGACTCGGAGACTACTCAAGGCCCAGGCTCGAGGGCCTTCCTACACTCGGAGCGGAGCTACAGGCGGGAGTGGACCTGGGAGAGAGCGCAGGACTCGGAGACTACTCAAGGCCCAGGCTCGAAGGCCTTCCTACACTCGGAGCGGAGCTACAGGCGGGAGTGGACCTGGGAGAGAGCGCAGGACTCGGAGACTACTCAAGGCCCAGGCTCGAAGGCCCACCCACACACGGAGCGGAGCTACAGGCGGGAGTGGACCTGGGAGAGAGCGCAGGACTCGGAGACTACTCAAGGCCCAGGCTCGAGGGCCTTCCTACACTCGGAGCGGAGTTACAGGCGGGAGTGGACCTGGGAGAGAGCGCAGGACTCGGAGACTACTCAAGGCCCAGGCTCGAAGGCCTACTCACACTCGGAGCAGAGCTACAGGCGGGACCGGACCTAGGAGAGAGCGCAGGAGTCGGAGACTACTAAAGGCCCAGGCTCGAAGGCCTTCCTACACTCGGAGCGGAGCTACAGGCGGGAGTGGACCTGGGAGAGAGCGCAGGACTCGGAGACTACTCAAGGCCCAGGCTCGAAGGCCTACCTACACTCAGGGCGGAGCTACAGGTGGGAGTGGAACTGGGAGAGAGCGCAGGACTCGGAGACTACTCAAGGCCCAGGCCCGAGGGCCAACTACACTCGGAGCAGAGCTACAGGCAGGAGTGGACCTGGGAGAGAGCGCAGGACTCGGAGACTACTCAAGGCCCAGGCTCGAAGGCCCACCCACACTCGGAGCGGAGCTACAGGCGGGAGTGGACCTGGGAGAGAGCGCAGGACTCGGAGACTACTCAAGGCCCAGGCTCGAGGGCCTTCCTACACTCGGAGCGGAGCTACAGGCGGGAGTGGACCTGGGAGAGAGCGCAGGACTCGGAGACTACTCAAGGCCCAGGCTCGAGGGCCTTCCTACACTCGGAGCGGAGCTACAGGCGGGAGTGGACCTGGGAGAGAGCGCAGGACTCGGAGACTACTCAAGGCCCAGGCTCGAGGGCCTTCCTACACTCGGAGCGGAGCTACAGGCGGGAGTGGACCTGGGAGAGAGCGCAGGACTCGGAGACTACTCAAGGCCCAGGCTCGAAGGCCCACCCACACTCGGAGCGGAGCTACAGGCGGGAGTGGACCTAGGAGAGATCGCAGGACTCGGAGACTACTCAAGGCCCAGACTCGAAGGCCTTCCTACACTCGGAGCGGAGCTACAGGCGGGAGTGGACCTGGGAGAGAGCGCAGGACTCGGAGACTACTCAAGGCCCAGGCTCGAAGGCCTTCCTACACTCGGAGCGGAGCTACAGGCGGGAGTGGACCTGGGAGATAGCGCAGGACTCGGAGACTACTCAAGGCCCAGGCTCGAAGGACTTCCTACACTCGGAGTGGAGCTACAGGCGGGAGTGGACCTGGGAGAGAGCGCAGGACTCGGAGACTACTCAAGGCCCAGGCTCGAAGGCCTTCCTACACTCGGAGCGGAGCTACAGGCGGGAGTGGACCTGGGAGAGAGCGCAGGACTCGGAGACTACTCAAGGCCCAGGCTCGAAGGCCCACCCACACTCGGAGCGGAGCTACAGGCGGGAGTGGACCTGGGAGAGAGCGCAGGACTCAGAGACTACTCAAGGCCCAGGCTCGAGGGCCTTCCTACACTCGGAGCGGAGCTACAGGCGGGAGTGGACCTGGGAGAGAGCGCAGGACTCGGAGACTACTCAAGGCCCAGGCTCGAAGGCCCACCCACACTCGGAGCGGAGCTACAGGCGGGAGTGGACCTGGGAGAGAGCGCAGGACTCGGAGACTACTCAAGGCCCAGGCTCGAAGGCCTTCCTACACTCGGAGCGGAGCTACAGGCGGGAGTGGACCTGGGAGAGAGCGCAGGACTCGGAGACTACTCAAGGCCCAGGCTCGAAGGCCCACCCACACACGGAGCGGAGCTACAGGCGGGAGTGGACCTGGGAGAGAGCGCAGGACTCGGAGACTACTCAAGGCCCAGGCTCGAGGGCCTTCCTACACTCGGAGCGGAGCTACAGGCGGGAGTGGACCTGGGAGAGAGCGCAGGACTCGGAGACTATTCAAGGCCCAGGCTCGAAGGCCTTCCTACACTCGGAGCGGAGCTACAGGCGGGAGTGGACCTGGGAGAGAGCGCAGGACTCGGAGACTACTCAAGGCCCAGGCTCGAAGGCCCACCCACACTCGGAGCGGAGCTACAGGCGAGAGTGGACCTGGGAGAGAGCGCAGGACTCGGAGACTACTCAAGGCCCAGGCTCGAGGGCCTTCCTACACTCGGAGCGGAGCTACAGGCGGGAGTGGACCTGGGAGAGAGCGCAGGACTCGGAGACTACTCAAGGCCCAGGCTCGAGGGCCTTCCTACACTCGGAGCGGAGCTACAGGCGGGAGTGGACCTGGGAGAGAGCGCAGGACTTGGAGACTACTCAAGGCCCAGGCTCGAGGGCCTTCCTACACTCGGAGCGGAGCTACAGGCGGGAGTGGACCTGGGAGAGAGCGCAGGACTCGGAGACTACTCAAGGCCCAGGCTCGAAGGCCTTCCTACACTCAGGGCGGAGCTATAGGCGGGAGTGGACCTGGGAGAGAGCGCAGGACTCGGAGACTACTCAAGGCCCAGGCTCGAAGGCCCACCCGCACTCGGAGCGGAGCTGCAGGCGAGAGTGGACCTGGGAGAGAGCGCAGGACTCGGAGACTACTCAAGGCCCAGGCTCGAAGGCCCACCCACACTCGGAGCGGAGCTACAGGCGAGAGTGGACCTGGGAGAGAGCGCAGGACTCGGAGACTACTCAAGGCCCAGGCTCGAGGGCCTTCCTACACTCGGAGCGGAGCTACAGGCGGGAGTGGACCTGGGAGAGAGCGCAGGACTCGGAGACTACTCAAGGCCCAGGCTCGAGGGCCTTCCTACACTCGGAGCGGAGCTACAGGCGGGAGTGGACCTGGGAGAGAGCGCAGGACTTGGAGACTACTCAAGGCCCAGGCTCGAGGGCCTTCCTACACTCGGAGCGGAGCTACAGGCGGGAGTGGACCTGGGAGAGAGCGCAGGACTCGGAGACTACTCAAGGCCCAGGCTCGAAGGCCTTCCCACACTCAGGGCGGAGCTATAGGCGGGAGTGGACCTGGGAGAGAGCGCAGGACTCGGAGACTACTCAAGGCCCAGGCTCGAAGGCCCACCCGCACTCGGAGCGGAGCTACAGGCGGGAGTGGACCTGGGAGAGAGCGCAGGACTCGGAGACTACTCAAGGCCCAGGCTCAAGGGCCTTCCTACACTCAGAGCGGAGCTACAGGCGGGAGTGGACCTGGGAGAGAGCGCAGGACTCGGAGACGACTCAAGGCCCAGGCTCGAAGGCCCACCCGCACTCGGAGCGGAGCTACAGGCGGGAGTGGACCTGGGAGAGAGCGCAGGACTCGGAGACTACTCAAGGCCCAGGCTCGAAGGCCCACCCGCACTCGGAGCGGAGCTACAGGCGGGAGCGGACCTGGGAGAGAGCGCAGGACTCGGAGACTACTCAAGGCCCAGGCTCGAGGGCCTACCCGCACTCGGAGCGGAGCTACAGGCGGGAGTGGACCTGGGAGAGAGCGCAGGACTCGGAGACTACTCAAGGCCCAGGCTCGAGGGCCTACCCACACTCGGAGCGGAGCGACAGGCGGGAGTGGACCTGGGAGAGAGCGCAGGACTCGGAGACTACTCAAGGCCCAGGCTCGAGGGCCTTCCTACACTCGGAGCGGAGCTACAGGCGGGAGTGGACCTGGGAGAGAGCGCAGGACTCGGAGACTACTCAAGGCCCAGGCTCGAGGGCCTTCCTACACTCGGAGCGGAGCTACAGGCGGGAGTGGACCTGGGAGAGAGCGCAGGACTCGGAGACTACTCAAGGCCCAGGCTCGAAGGCCCACCCACACTCGGAGCGGAGCTACAGGCGGGAGTGGACCTGGGAGAGAGCGCAGGACTTGGAGACTACTCAAGGCCCAGGCTCGAAGGCCTTCCTACACTCGGAGCGGAGCTACAGGCGGGAGTGGAACTGGGAGAGAGCGCAGGACTCGGAGACTACTCAAGGCCCAGGCTCGAAGGCCCACCCACACTCGGAGCGGAGCTACAGGCGGGAGTGGACCTGGGAGAGAGCGCAGGACTCGGAGACTACTCAAGGCCCAGGCTCGAAGGCCCACCCACACTCGGAGCGGAGCTACAGGCGGGAGTGGAACTGGGAGAGAGCGCAGGACTTGGAGACTACTCAAGGCCCAGGCTCGAGGGCCTACCCGCACTCGGAGCGGAGCTACAGGCGGGAGTGGACCTGGGAGAGAGCGCAGGACTCGGAGACTACTCAAGGCCCAGGCTCGAGGGCCTTCCTACACTCGGAGCGGAGCTACAGGCGGGAGTGGACCTGGGAGAGAGCGCAGGACTCGGAGACTACTCAAGGCCCAGGCTCGAGGGCCTTCCTACACTCGGAGCGGAGCTACAGGCGGGAGTGGACCTGGGAGAGAGCGCAGGACTCGGAGACGACTCAAGGCCCAGGCTCGAGGGCCTACCCGCACTCGGAGCGGAGCTACAGGCGGGAGTGGACCTGGGAGAGAGCGCAGGACTCGGAGACTACTCAAGGCCCAGGCTCGAAGGCCCACCCACACTCGGAGCGGAGCTACAGGCGGGAGTGGACCTGGGAGAGAGCGCAGGACTCGGAGACTACTCAAGGCCCAGGCTCGAGGGCCTACCCGCACATGGAGCGGAGCTACAGGCGGGAGTGGACCTGGGAGAGAGCGCAGGACTCGGAGACTACTCAAGGCCCAGGCTCGAAGGCCTTCCTACACTCGGAGCGGAGCTACAGGCGGGAGTGGACCTGGGAGAGAGCGCAGGACTCGGAGACTACTCAAGGCCCAGGCTCGAAGGCCCACCCACACTCGGAGCGGAGCTACAGGCGGGAGTGGACCTGGGAGAGAGCGCAGGACTCGGAGACTACTCAAGGCCCAGGCTCGAGGGCCTTCCTACACTCGGAGCGGAGCTACAGGCGGGAGTGGACCTGGGAGAGAGCGCAGGACTCGGAGACTACTCAAGGCCCAGGCTCGAAGGCCCACCCACACTCGGAGCGGAGCTACAGGCGGGAGTGGACCTGGGAGAGAGCGCAGGACTCGGAGACTACTCAAGGCCCAGGCTCGAGGGCCTTCCTACACTCGGAGCGGAGCTACAGGCGGGAGTGGACCTGGGAGAGAGCGCAGGACTCGGAGACTACTCAAGGCCCAGGCTCGAAGGCCCACCCACACTCGGAGCGGAGCTACAGGCGGGAGTGGACCTGGGAGAGAGCGCAGGACTCGGAGACTACTCAAGGCCCAGGCTCGAGGGCCTTCCTACACTCGGAGCGGAGCTACAGGCGGGAGTGGACCTGGGAGAGAGCGCAGGACTCGGAGACTACTCAAGGCCCAGGCTCGAAGGCCTTCCTACACTCGGAGCGGAGCTACAGGCGGGAGTGGACCTAGGAGAGAGCGCAGGACTCGGAGACTACTCAAGGCCCAGGCTCGAAGGCCTTCCTACACTCGGAGCGGAGCTACAGGCGGGAGTGGACCTGGGAGAGAGCGCAGGACTCGGAGACTACTCAAGGCCCAGGCTCGAGGGCCTTCCTACACTCGGAGCGGAGCTACAGGCGGGAGTGGACCTGGGAGAGAGCGCAGGACTCGGAGACTACTCAAGGCCCAGGCTCGAAGGCCTTCCTACACTCGGAGCGGAGCTACAGGCGGGAGTGGACCTCGGAGAGAGCGCAGGACTCGGAGACTACTCAAGGCCCAGGCTCGAAGGCCCACCCACACTCGGAGCGGAGCTACAGGCGGGAGTGGACCTGGGAGAGAGCGCAGGACTCGGAGACTACTCAAGGCCCAGGCTCGAAGGCCTTCCTACACTCAGGGCGGAGCTACAGGCGGGAGTGGACCTGGGAGAGAGCGCAGGACTCGGAGACTACTCAAGGCCCAGGCTCGAGGGCCTTCCTACACTCGGAGCGGAGCTACAGGCGGGAGTGGACCGGGGAGAGATCGCAGGACTCGGAGACTACTCAAGGCCCAGGCTCGAGGGCCTTCCTACACTCGGAGCGGAGCTACAGGCGGGAGTGGACCTGGGAGAGAGCGCAGGACTCGGAGACTACTCAAGGCCCAGGCTCGAAGGCCTTCCTACACTGGGAGCGGAGCTACAGGCGGGAGTGGACCTGGGAGAGAGCGCAGGACTCGGAGACTACTCAAGGCCCAAGCTCGAAGGCCTTCCTACACTCGGAGCGGAGCTACAGGCGGGAGTGGACCTGGGAGAGAGCGCAGGACTCGGAGACTACTCAAGGCCCAGGCTCGAGGGCCTTCCTACACTCGGAGCGGAGCTACAGGCGGGAGTGGACCTGGGAGAGAGCGCAGGACTCGGAGACTACTCAAGGCCCAGGCTCGAAGGCCCACCCACACTCGGAGCGGAGCTACAGGCGGGAGTGGACCTGGGAGAGAGCGCAGGACTCGGAGACTACTCAAGGCCCAGGCTCGAGGGCCTACCCGCACATGGAGCGGAGCTACAGGCGGGAGTGGACCTGGGAGAGAGCGCAGTACTCGGAGACTACTCAAGGCCCAGGCTCGAGGGCCTACCCACACTCGGAGCGGAGCTACAGGCGGGAGTGGACCTGGGAGAGAGCGCAGGACTCGGAGACTACTCAAGGCCCAGGCTCGAAGGCCCACCCACACTCGGAGCGGAGCTACAGGCGGGAGCGGACCTGGGAGAGAGCGCAGGACTCGGAGACTACTCAAGGCCCAGGCTCGAAGGCCCACCCACACTCGGAGCGGAGCTACAGGCGGGAGTGGACCTGGGAGAGAGCGCAGGACTCGGAGACTACTCAAGGCCCAGGCTCGAGGGCCTTCCTACACTCGGAGCGGAGCTACAGGCGGGAGTGGACCTGGGAGAGAGCGCAGGACTCGGAGACTACTCAAGGCCCAGGCTCGAGGCCCTTCCTACACTCAGAGCGGAGCTACAGGCGGGAGTGGACCTGGGAGAGAGCGCAGGACTCGGAGACTACTCAAGGCCCAGGCTCGAAGGCCCACCCACACTCGGAGCGGAGCTACAGGCGGGAGTGGACCTGGGAGAGAGCGCAGGACTCGGAGACTACTCAAGGCCCAGGCTCGAAGGCCTTCCTACACTCGGAGCGGAGCTACAGGCGGGAGTGGACCTGGGAGAGAGCGCAGGACTCGGAGACTACTCAAGGCCCAGGCTCGAGGGCCTTCCTACACTCGGAGCGGAGCTACAGGCGGGAGTGGACCTGGGAGAGAGCGCAGGACTCGGAGACTACTCAAGGCCCAGGCTCGAAGGCCTTCCTACACTCGGAGCGGAGCTACAGGCGGGAGTGGACCTAGGAGAGAGCGCAGGACTCGGAGACTACTCAAGGCCCAGGCTCGAGGGCCTTCCTACACTCGGAGCGGAGCTACAGGCGGGAGTGGACCTGGGAGAGAGCGCAGGACTCGGAGACTACTCAAGGCCCAGGCTCGAAGGCCCACCCACACTCGGAGCGGAGCTACAGGCGGGAGTGGACCTGGGAGAGAGCGCAGGACTCGGAGACTACTCAAGGCCCAGGCTCGAAGGCCTTCCTACACTCGGAGCGGAGCTACAGGCGGGAGTGGACCTAGGAGAGAGCGCAGGACTCGGAGACTACTCAAGGCCCAGGCTCGAAGGCCTTCCTACACTCGGAGCGCAGCTACAGGCGGGAGTGGACCTGGGAGAGAGCGCAGGACTCGGAGACTACTCAAGGCCCAGGCTCGAGGGCCTTCCTACACTCGGAGCGGAGCTACAGGCGGGAGTGGACCTGGGAGAGAGCGCAGGACTCGGAGACTACTCAAGGCCCAGGCTCGAGGCCCTTCCTACACTCGGAGCGGAGCTACAGGCGGGAGTGGACCTGGGAGAGAGCGCAGGACTCGGAGACTACTCAAGGCCCAGGCTCGAAGGCCCACCCACACTCGGAGCGGAGCTACAGGCGGGAGTGGACCTGGGAGAGAGCGCAGGACTCGGAGACTACTCAAGGCCCAGGCTCGAAGGCCTTCCTACACTCGGAGCGGAGCTACAGGCGGGAGTGGACCTGGGAGAGAGCGCAGGACTCGGAGACTACTCAAGGCCCAGGCTCGAGGGCCTTCCTACACTCGGAGCGGAGCTACAGGCGGGAGTGGACCTGGGAGAGAGCGCAGGACTCGGAGACTACTCAAGGCCCAGGCTCGAAGGCCTTCCTACACTCGGAGCGGAGCTACAGGCGGGAGTGGACCTAGGAGAGAGCGCAGGACTCGGAGACTACTCAAGGCCCAGGCTCGAGGGCCTTCCTACACTCGGAGCGGAGCTACAGGCGGGAGTGGACCTGGGAGAGAGCGCAGGACTCGGAGACTACTCAAGGCCCAGGCTCGAAGGCCCACCCACACTCGGAGCGGAGCTACAGGCGGGAGTGGACCTGGGAGAGAGCGCAGGACTCGGAGACTACTCAAGGCCCAGGCTCGAAGGCCTTCCTACACTCGGAGCGGAGCTACAGGCGGGAGTGGACCTAGGAGAGAGCGCAGGACTCGGAGACTACTCAAGGCCCAGGCTCGAAGGCCTTCCTACACTCGGAGCGCAGCTACAGGCGGGAGTGGACCTGGGAGAGAGCGCAGGACTCGGAGACTACTCAAGGCCCAGGCTCGAGGGCCTTCCTACACTCGGAGCGGAGCTACAGGCGGGAGTGGACCTGGGAGAGAGCGCAGGACTCGGAGACTACTCAAGGCCCAGGCTCGAAGGCCTTCCTACACTCGGAGCGGAGCTACAGGCGGGAGTGGACCTAGGAGAGAGCGCAGGACTCGGAGACTACTCAAGGCCCAGGCTCGAAGGCCTTTCTACACTCGGAGCGGAGCTATAGGCGGGATTGGACCTGGGAGAGAGCGCAGGACTCGGAGACTACTCAAGGCCCAGGCTCGAAGGCCCACCCACACTCGGAGCGCAGCTACAGGCGGGAGTGGACCTGGGAGAGAGCGCAGGACTTGGAGACTACTCAAGGCCCAGGCTCGAAGGCCTTCCTACACTCGGAGCGGAGCTACAGGCGGGAGTGGACCTGGGAGAGAGCGCAGGACTCGGAGACTACTCAAGGCCCAGGCTCGAAGGCCTTCCTACACTCAGGGCGGAGCTATAGGCGGGAGTGGACCTGGGAGAGAGCGCAGGACTCGGAGACTACTCAAGGCCCAGGCTCGAGGGCCTTCCTACACTCGGAGCGGAGCTACAGCGGGAGTGGTCCTGGGAGAGAGCGCAGGACTCGGAGACTACTCAAGGCCCAGGCTCGAAGGCCCACCCACACTCGGAGCGGAGCGACAGGCGGGAGTGGAACTGGGAGAGAGCGCAGGACTTGGAGACTACTCAAGGCCCAGGCTCGAGGGCCTTCCTACACTCGGAGCGGAGCTACAGGCGGGAGTGGACCTGGGAGAGAGCGCAGGACTCGGAGACTACTCAAGGCCCAGGCTCGAAGGCCTTCCTACACTCGGAGCGGAGCTATAGGCGGGAGTGGACCTGGGAGAGAGCGCAGGACTTGGAGACTACTCAAGGCCCAGGCTCGAAGGCCTTCCTACACTCGGAGCGGAGCTACAGGCGGGAGTGGACCTGGGAGAGAGCGCAGGACTCGGAGACTACTCAAGGCCCAGGCTCGAAGGCCTTCCTACACTCGGAGCGGAGCTACAGGCGGGAGTGGACCTGGGAGAGAGCGCAGGTTTCGGAGACTACTCAAGGCCCAGGCTCGAGGGCCTTCCTACACTCGGAGCGGAGCTACAGGCGGGAGTGGACCTGGGAGAGATCGCAGGACTCGGAGACTACTCAAGGCCCAGGCTCGAGGGCCTTCCTACACTCGGAGCGGAGCTACAGGCGGGAGTGGACCTGGGAGAGAGCGCAGGACTCGGAGACTACTCAAGGCCCAGGCTCGAGGGCCTTCCTACACTCGGAGCGGAGCTACAGGCGGGAGCGGACCTGGGAGAGAGCGCAGGACTCGGAGACTACTCAAGGCCCAGGCTCGAAGGCCTTCCTACACTCGGAGTGGAGCTACAGGCGGGAGTGGACCTGGGAGAGAGCGCAGGACTCGGAGACTACTCAAGGCCCAGGCTCGAGGGCCTACCCGCACATGGAGCGGAGCTACAGGCGGGAGTGGACCTGGGAGAGAGCGCAGGACTCGGAGACTACTCAAGGCCCAGGCTCGAGGGCCTACCCACACTCGGAGCGGAGCTACAGGCGGGAGTGGACCTGGGAGAGAGCGCAGGACTCGGAGACTACTCAAGGCCCAGGCTCGAAGGCCCACCCACACTCGGAGCGGAGCTACAGGCGGGAGCGGACCTGGGAGAGAGCGCAGGACTCGGAGACTACTCAAGGCCCAGGCTCGAAGGCCCACCCACACTCGGAGCGGAGCTACAGGCGGGAGTGGACCTGGGAGAGAGCGCAGGACTCGGAGACTACTCAAGGCCCAGGCTCGAGGGCCTTCCTACACTCGGAGCGGAGCTACAGGCGGGAGTGGACCTGGGAGAGAGCGCAGGACTCGGAGACTACTCAAGGCCCAGGCTCGAGGCCCTTCCTACACTCGGAGCGGAGCTACAGGCGGGAGTGGACCTGGGAGAGAGCGCAGGACTCGGAGACTACTCAAGGCCCAGGCTCGAGGGCCTTCCTACACTCGGAGCGGAGCTACAGGCGGGAGCGGACCTGGGAGAGAGCGCAGGACTCGGAGACTACTCAAGGCCCAGGCTCGAAGGCCTTCCTACACTCGGAGCGGAGCTATAGGCGGGAGTGGACCTGGGAGAGAGCGCAGGACTCGGAGACTACTCAAGGCCCAGGCTCGAAGGCCTTCCTACACTCGGAGCGGAGCTACAGGCGGGAGTGGACCTGGGAGAGA
Source organism: Heptranchias perlo (assembly GCF_035084215.1). Classification (NCBI taxonomy): domain Eukaryota; kingdom Metazoa; phylum Chordata; class Chondrichthyes; order Hexanchiformes; family Hexanchidae; genus Heptranchias; species Heptranchias perlo. The sequence continues at coordinate 134,418,185 of NC_090325.1, forward strand.
TCGCAGGACTCGGAGACTACTCAAGGCCCAGGCTCGAAGGCCTTCCTACACTCGGAGCGGAGCTACAGGCGGGAGTGGACCTGGGAGAGAGCGCAGGACTTGGAGACTACTCAAGGCCCAGGCTCGAAGGCCCACCCACACTCGGAGCGGAGCTACAGGCGGGAGTGGACCTGGGAGAGAGCGCAGGACTCGGAGACTACTCAAGGCCCAGGCTCGAAGGCCTTCCTACACTCGGAGCGGAGCTACAGGCGGGAGTGGACCTGGGAGAGAGCGCAGGACTCGGAGACTACTCAAGGCCCAGGCTCGAAGGCCTTCCTACACTCGGAGCGGAGCTACAGGCGGGAGTGGACCTGGGAGAGAGCGCAGGACTCGGAGACTACTCAAGGCCCAGGCTCGAGGGCCTTCCTACACTCGGAGCGGAGCTACAGGCGGGAGTGGACCTGGGAGAGAGCGCAGGACTCGGAGACTACTCAAGGCCCAGGCTCGAAGGCCTTCCTACACTCGGAGCGGAGCTACAGGCGGGAGTGGACCTAGGAGAGAGCGCAGGACTCGGAGACTACTCAAGGCCCAGGCTCGAGGGCCTTCCTACACTCGGAGCGGAGCTACAGGCGGGAGTGGACCTGGGAGAGAGCGCAGGACTCGGAGACTACTCAAGGCCCAGGCTCGAAGGCCCACCCACACTCGGAGCGGAGCTGCAGGCGGGAGTGGACCTGGGAGAGAGCGCAGGACTCGGAGACTACTCAAGGCCCAGGCTCGAAGGCCTTCCTACACTCGGAGCGGAGCTACAGGCGGGAGTGGACCTAGGAGAGAGCGCAGGACTCGGAGACTACTCAAGGCCCAGGCTCGAAGGCCTTCCTACACTCGGAGCGCAGCTACAGGCGGGAGTGGACCTGGGAGAGAGCGCAGGACTCGGAGACTACTCAAGGCCCAGGCTCGAGGGCCTTCCTACACTCGGAGCGGAGCTACAGGCGGGAGTGGACCTGGGAGAGAGCGCAGGACTCGGAGACTACTCAAGGCCCAGGCTCGAAGGCCTTCCTACACTCGGAGCGGAGCTACAGGCGGGAGTGGACCTAGGAGAGAGCGCAGGACTCGGAGACTACTCAAGGCCCAGGCTCGAAGGCCTTTCTACACTCGGAGCGGAGCTACAGGCGGGATTGGACCTGGGAGAGAGCGCAGGACTCGGAGACTACTCAAGGCCCAGGCTCGAAGGCCCACCCACACTCGGAGCGGAGCGACAGGCGGGAGTGGAACTGGGAGAGAGCGCAGGACTTGGAGACTACTCAAGGCCCAGGCTCGAGGGCCTTCCTACACTCGGAGCGGAGCTACAGGCGGGAGTGGACCTGGGAGAGAGCGCAGGACTCGGAGACTACTCAAGGCCCAGGCTCGAAGGCCTTCCTACACTCGGAGCGGAGCTATAGGCGGGAGTGGACCTGGGAGAGAGCGCAGGACTTGGAGACTACTCAAGGCCCAGGCTCGAAGGCCTTCCTACACTCGGAGCGGAGCTACAGGCGGGAGTGGACCTGGGAGAGAGCGCAGGACTCGGAGACTACTCAAGGCCCAGGCTCGAAGGCCTTCCTACACTCGGAGCGGAGCTACAGGCGGGAGTGGACCTGGGAGAGAGCGCAGGACTCGGAGACTACTCAAGGCCCAGGCTCGAGGGCCTTCCTACACTCGGAGCGGAGCTACAGGCGGGAGTGGACCTGGGAGAGATCGCAGGACTCGGAGACTACTCAAGGCCCAGGCTCGAGGGCCTTCCTACACTCGGAGCGGAGCTACAGGCGGGAGTGGACCTGGGAGAGAGCGCAGGACTCGGAGACTACTCAAGGCCCAGGCTCGAGGGCCTTCCTACACTCGGAGTGGAGTTACAGGCGGGAGTGGACCTGGGAGAGAGCGCAGGACTCGGAGACTACTCAAGGCCCAGGCTCGAGGGCCTTCCTACACTCAGAGCGGAGCTACAGGCGGGAGTGGACCTGGGAGAGAGCGCAGGACTCGGAGACTACTCAAGGCCCAGGCTCGAAGGCCCACCCACACTCGGAGCGGAGCTACAGGCGGGAGTGGACCTGGGAGAGAGCGCAGGACTCGGAGACTACTAAAGGCCCAGGCTCGAGGGCCTTCCTACACTCAGGGCGGAGCTATAGGCGGGAGTGGACCTGGGAGAGAGCGCAGGACTCGGAGACTACTCAAGGCCCAGGCTCGAGGGCCTTCCTACACTCGGAGCGGAGCTACAGGCGGGAGTGGACCTGGGAGAGAGCGCAGGACTCGGAGACTACTCAAGGCCCAGGCTCGAGGGCCTTCCTACACTCGGAGCGGAGCTACAGGCGGGAGTGGACCTGGGAGAGAGCGCAGGACTCGGAGACTACTCAAGGCCCAGGCTCGAAGGCCCACCCACACTCGGAGCGGAGCTACAGGCGGGAGTGGACCTGGGAGAGAGCGCAGGACTCGGAGAATACTCAAGGCCCAGGCTCGAAGGCCTTCCTACACTCGGAGCGGAGCTACAGGCGGGAGTGGACCTGGGAGAGAGCGCAGGACTCGGAGACTACTCAAGGCCCAGGCTCGAAGGCCCACCCACACTCGGAGCGGAGCTACAGGCGGGAGTGGACCTGGGAGAGAGCGCAGGACTCGGAGACTACTCAAGGCCCAGGCTCGAAGGCCTTCCTACACTCGGAGCGGAGCTACAGGCGGGAGTGGACCTGGGAGAGAGCGCAGGACTCGGAGACTACTCAAGGCCCAGGCTCGAAGGCCTTCCTACACTCGGAGCGGAGCTACAGGCGGGAGTGGACCTGGGAGAGAGCGCAGGACTCGGAGACTACTCAAGGCCCAGGCTCGAAGGCCTTCCTACACTCGGAGCGGAGCTACAGGCGGGAGTGGACCTGGGAGAGAGCGCAGGACTCGGAGACTACTCAAGGCCCAGGCTCGAAGGCCTTCCTACACTCGGAGCGGAGCTACAGGCGGGAGTGGACCTGGGAGAGAGCGCAGGACTCGGAGACTACTCAAGGCCCAGGCTCGAAGGCCTTCCTACACTCGGAGCGGAGCTACAGGCGGGAGTGGACCTGGGAGAGAGCGCAGGACTCGGAGACTACTCAAGGCCCAGGCTCGAGGGCCTTCCTACACTCGGAGCGGAGCTACAGGCGGGAGTGGACCTGGGAGAGATCGCAGGTCTCGGAGACTACTCAAGGCCCAGGCTCGAGGGCCTTCCTACACTCGGAGCGGAGCTACAGGCGGGAGTGGACCTGGGAGAGATCGCAGGACTCGGAGACTACTCAAGGCCCAGGCTCGAGGGCCTTCCTACACTCGGAGCGGAGCTACAGGCGGGAGTGGACCTGGGAGAGAGCGCAGGACTCGGAGACTACTCAAGGCCCAGGCTCGAGGGCCTTCCTACACTCGGAGCGGAGCTACAGGCGGGAGCGGACCTGGGAGAGAGCGCAGGACTCGGAGACTACTCAAGGCCCAGGCTCGAGGGCCTTCCTACACTCGGAGCGGAGCTACAGGCGGGAGCGGACCTGGGAGAGAGCGCAGGACTCGGAGACTACTCAAGGCCCAGGCTCGAAGGCCTTCCTACACTCGGAGCGGAGCTACAGGCGGGAGTGGACCTGGGAGAGAGCGCAGGACTCGGAGACTACTCAAGGCCCAGGTTCGAGGGCCTTCCTACACTCAGGGCGGAGCTATAGGCGGGAGTGGACCTGGGAGAGAGCGCAGGACTCGGAGACTACTCAAGGCCCAGGCTCGAGGGCCTTCCTACACTCGGAGCGGAGCTACAGGCGGGAGCGGACCTGGGAGAGAGCGCAGGACTCGGAGACTACTCAAGGCCCAGGCTCGAAGGCCTTCCTACACTCGGAGCGGAGCTACAGGCGGGAGTGGACCTGGGAGAGATCGCAGGACTCGGAGACTACTCAAGGCCCAGGCTCGAGGGCCTTCCTACACTCGGAGCGGAGCTACAGGCGGGAGTGGACCTGGGAGAGATCGCAGGACTCGGAGACTACTCAAGGCCCAGGCTCGAGGGCCTTCCTACACTCGGAGCGGAGCTACAGGCGGGAGTGGACCTGGGAGAGAGCGCAGGACTCGGAGACTACTCAAGGCCCAGGCTCGAGGGCCTTCCTACACTCGGAGCGGAGCTACAGGCGGGAGTGGACCTGGGAGAGAGCGCAGGACTCGGAGACTACTCAAGGCCCAGGCTCGAAGGCCTTCCTACACTCGGAGCGGAGCTACAGGCAGGAGTGGACCTGGGAGAGAGCGCAGGACTCGGAGACTACTCAAGGCCCAGGCTCGAAGGCCTTCCTACACTCGGAGCGGAGCTACAGGCGGGAGTGGACCTGGGAGAGAGCGCAGGACTCGGAGACTACTCAAGGCCCAGGCTCGAGGGCCTACCCACACTCGGAGCGGAGCTACAGGCGGGAGTGGACCTGGGAGAGAGCGCAGGACTCGGAGACTACTCAAGGCCCAGGCTCGAAGGCCTTCCTACACTCGGAGCGGAGCTACAGGCGGGAGTGGACCTGGGAGAGAGCGCAGGACTCGGAGACTACTCAAGGCCCAGGCTCGAGGGCCTACCCGCACTCGGAGCGGAGCTACAGGCGGGAGTGGACCTGGGAGAGAGCGCAGGACTCGGAGACTACTCAAGGCCCAGGCTCGAAGGCCCACCCACACTCGGAGCGGAGCTACAGGCGGGAGTGGACCTGGGAGAGAGCGCAGGACTCGGAGACTACTCAAGGCCCAGGCTCGAGGGCCTTCCTACACTCGGAGCGGAGCTACAGGCGGGAGTGGACCTGGGAGAGAGCGCAGGACTCGGAGACTACTCAAGGCCCAGGCTCGAGGGCCTACCCGCACATGGAGCGGAGCTACAGGCGGGAGTGGACCTGGGAGAGAGCGCAGTACTCGGAGACTACTCAAGGCCCAGGCTCGAGGGCCTACCCACACTCGGAGCGGAGCTACAGGCGGGAGTGGACCTGGGAGAGAGCGCAGGACTCGGAGACTACTCAAGGCCCAGGCTCGAAGGCCCACCCACACTCGGAGCGGAGCTACAGGCGGGAGCGGACCTGGGAGAGAGCGCAGGACTCGGAGACTACTCAAGGCCCAGGCTCGAAGGCCCACCCACACTCGGAGCGGAGCTACAGGCGGGAGTGGACCTGGGAGAGAGCGCAGGACTCGGAGACTACTCAAGGCCCAGGCTCGAGGGCCTTCCTACACTCGGAGCGGAGCTACAGGCGGGAGTGGACCTGGGAGAGAGCGCAGGACTCGGAGACTACTCAAGGCCCAGGCTCGAGGCCCTTCCTACACTCGGAGCGGAGCTACAGGCGGGAGTGGACCTGGGAGAGAGCGCAGGACTCGGAGACTACTCAAGGCCCAGGCTCGAAGGCCCACCCACACTCGGAGCGGAGCTACAGGCGGGAGTGGACCTGGGAGAGAGCGCAGGACTCGGAGACTACTCAAGGCCCAGGCTCGAAGGCCTTCCTACACTCGGAGCGGAGCTACAGGCGGGAGTGGACCTGGGAGAGAGCGCAGGACTTGGAGACTACTCAAGGCCCAGGCTCGAAGGCCCACCCACACTCGGAGCGGAGCTACAGGCGGGAGTGGACCTGGGAGAGAGCGCAGGACTCGGAGACTACTCAAGGCCCAGGCTCGAAGGCCTTCCTACACTCGGAGCGGAGCTACAGGCGGGAGTGGACCTGGGAGAGAGCGCAGGACTCGGAGACTACTCAAGGCCCAGGCTCGAAGGCCTTCCTACACTCGGAGCGGAGCTACAGGCGGGAGTGGACCTGGGAGAGAGCGCAGGACTCGGAGACTACTCAAGGCCCAGGCTCGAGGGCCTTCCTACACTCGGAGCGGAGCTACAGGCGGGAGTGGACCTGGGAGAGAGCGCAGGACTCGGAGACTACTCAAGGCCCAGGCTCGAAGGCCTTCCTACACTCGGAGCGGAGCTACAGGCGGGAGTGGACCTAGGAGAGAGCGCAGGACTCGGAGACTACTCAAGGCCAGGCTCGAGGGCCTTCCTACACTCGGAGCGGAGCTACAGGCGGGAGTGGACCTGGGAGAGAGCGCAGGACTCGGAGACTACTCAAGGCCCAGGCTCGAAGGCCCACCCACACTCGGAGCGGAGCTACAGGCGGGAGTGGACCTGGGAGAGAGCGCAGGACTCGGAGACTACTCAAGGCCCAGGCTCGAAGGCCTTCCTACACTCGGAGCGGAGCTACAGGCGGGAGTGGACCTAGGAGAGAGCGCAGGACTCGGAGACTACTCAAGGCCCAGGCTCGAAGGCCTTCCTACACTCGGAGCGCAGCTACAGGCGGGAGTGGACCTGGGAGAGAGCGCAGGACTCGGAGACTACTCAAGGCCCAGGCTCGAGGGCCTTCCTACACTCGGAGCGGAGCTACAGGCGGGAGTGGACCTGGGAGAGAGCGCAGGACTCGGAGACTACTCAAGGCCCAGGCTCGAAGGCCTTTCTACACTCGGAGCGGAGCTACAGGCGGGATTGGACCTGGGAGAGAGCGCAGGACTCGGAGACTACTCAAGGCCCAGGCTCGAAGGCCCACCCACACTCGGAGCGGAGCTACAGGCGGGAGTGGACCTGGGAGAGAGCGCAGGACTTGGAGACTACTCAAGGCCCAGACTCGAAGGCCTTCCTACACTCGGAGCGGAGCTACAGGCGGGAGTGGACCTGGGAGAGAGCGCAGGACTCGGAGACTACTCAAGGCCCAGGCTCGAAGGCCTTCCTACACTCAGGGCGGAGCTATAGGCGGGAGTGGACCTGGGAGAGAGCGCAGGACTCGGAGACTACTCAAGGCCCAGGCACGAGGGCCTTCCTACACTCGGAGCGGAGCTACAGCGGGAGTGGTCCTGGGAGAGAGCGCAGGACTCGGAGACTACTCAAGGCCCAGGCTCGAAGGCCCACCCACACTCGGAGCGGAGCGACAGGCGGGAGTGGAACTGGGAGAGAGCGCAGGACTTGGAGACTACTCAAGGCCCAGGCTCGAGGGCCTTCCTACACTCGGAGCGGAGCTACAGGCGGGAGTGGACCTGGGAGAGAGCGCAGGACTCGGAGACTACTCAAGGCCCAGGCTCGAAGGCCTTCCTACACTCGGAGCGGAGCTATAGGCGGGAGTGGACCTGGGAGAGAGCGCAGGACTTGGAGACTACTCAAGGCCCAGGCTCGAAGGCCTTCCTACACTCGGAGCGGAGCTACAGGCGGGAGTGGACCTGGGAGAGAGCGCAGGACTCGGAGACTACTCAAGGCCCAGGCTCGAAGGCCTTCCTACACTCGGAGCGGAGCTACAGGCGGGAGTGGACCTGGGAGAGAGCGCAGGACTCGGAGACTACTCAAGGCCCAGGCTCGAGGGCCTTCCTACACTCGGAGCGGAGCTACAGGCGGGAGTGGACCTGGGAGAGAGCGCAGGACTCGGAGACTACTCAAGGCCCAGGCTCGAAGGCCTTCCTACACTCGGAGCGGAGCTACAGGCGGGAGTGGACCTGGGAGAGAGCGCAGGACTCGGAGACTACTCAAGGCCCAGGCTCGAGGGCCTTCCTACACTCGGAGCGGAGCTACAGGCGGGAGCGGACCTGGGAGAGAGCGCAGGACTCGGAGACTACTCAAGGCCCAGGCTCGAAGGCCTTCCTACACTCGGAGTGGAGCTACAGGCGGGAGTGGACCTGGGAGAGAGCGCAGGACTCGGAGACTACTCAAGGCCCAGGCTCGAGGGCCTTCCTACACTCAGAGCGGAGCTACAGGCGGGAGTGGACCTGGGAGAGAGCGCAGGACTCGGAGACTACTCAAGGCCCAGGCTCGAAGGCCCACCCACACTCGGAGCGGAGCTACAGGCGGGAGTGGACCTGGGAGAGAGCGCAGGACTCGGAGACTACTAAAGGCCCAGGCTCGAGGGCCTTCCTACACTCAGGGCGGAGCTATAGGCGGGAGTGGACCTGGGAGAGAGCGCAGGACTCGGAGACTACTCAAGGCCCAGGCTCGAGGGCCTTCCTACACTCGGAGCGGAGCTACAGGCGGGAGTGGACCTGGGAGAGAGCGCAGGACTCGGAGACTACTCAAGGCCCAGGCTCGAGGGCCTTCCTACACTCGGAGCGGAGCTACAGGCGGGAGTGGACCTGGGAGAGAGCGCAGGACTCGGAGACTACTCAAGGCCCAGGCTCGAAGGCCCACCCACACTCGGAGCGGAGCTACAGGCGGGAGTGGACCTGGGAGAGAGCGCAGGACTCGGAGACTACTCAAGGCACAGGCTCGAAGGCCTTCCTACACTCGGAGCGGAGCTACAGGCGGGAGTGGACCTGGGAGAGAGCGCAGGACTCGGAGACTACTCAAGGCCCAGGCTCGAAGGCCCACCCACACTCGGAGCGGAGCTACAGGCGGGAGTGGACCTAGGAGAGAGCGCAGGACTCGGAGACTACTGAAGGCCCAGGCTCGAAGGCCTTCCTACACTCGGAGCGGAGCTACAGGCGGGAGTGGACCTGGGAGAGAGCGCAGGACTCGGAGACTACTCAAGGCCCAGGCTCGAAGGCCCACCCACACTCGGAGCGGAGCTACAGGCGGGAGTGGACCTGGGAGAGAGCGCAGGACTCGGAGACTACTCAAGGCCCAGGCTCGAAGGCCTTCCTACACTCGGAGCGGAGCTACAGGCGGGAGTGGACCTGGGAGAGAGCGCAGGACTCGGAGACTACTCAAGGCCCAGGCTCGAAGGCCTCCACACTCGGAGCGGAGCTACAGGCGGGAGTGGACCTGGAGAGAGCGCAGGACTCGGAGACTACTCAAGGCCCAGGCTCGAAGGCCTTCCTACACTCGGAGCGGAGCTACAGGCGGGAGTGGACCTGGGAGAGAGCGCAGGACTCGGAGACTACTCAAGGCCCAGGCTCGAAGGCCTTCCTACACTCGGAGCGGAGCTACAGGCGGGAGTGGACCTGGGAGAGAGCGCAGGACTCGGAGACTACTCAAGGCCCAGGCTCGAGGGCCTTCCTACACTCGGAGCGGAGCTACAGCGGGAGTGGACCTGGGAGAGAGCGCAGGACTCGGAGACTACTCAAGGCCCAGGCTCGAAGGCCTTCACCTTCCTACACTCGGAGCGGAGCTACAGGCGGGAGTGGACCTGGGAGAGAGCGCAGGACTCGGAGACTACTCAAGGCCCAGGCTCGAAGGCCTTCCTACACTCGGAGCGGAGCTACAGGCGGGAGTGGACCTGGGAGAGAGCGCAGGACTCGGAGACTACTCAAGGCCCAGGCTCGAAGGCCTTCCTACACTCGGAGCGGAGCTACAGGCGGGAGTGGACCTGGGAGAGAGCGCAGGACTCGGAGACTACTCAAGGCCCAGGCTCGAGGGCCTTCCTACACTCGGAGCGGAGCTACAGGCGGGAGTGGACCTGGGAGAGATCGCAGGTCTCGGAGACTACTCAAGGCCCAGGCTCGAGGGCCTTCCTACACTCGGAGCGGAGCTACAGGCGGGAGTGGACCTGGGAGAGATCGCAGGACTCGGAGACTACTCAAGGCCCAGGCTCGAGGGCCTTCCTACACTCGGAGCGGAGCTACAGGCGGGAGTGGACCTGGGAGAGAGCGCAGGACTCGGAGACTACTCAAGGCCCAGGCTCGAGGGCCTTCCTACACTCGGAGCGGAGCTACAGGCGGGAGCGGACCTGGGAGAGAGCGCAGGACTCGGAGACTACTCAAGGCCCAGGCTCGAGGGCCTTCCTACACTCGGAGCGGAGCTACAGGCGGGAGCGGACCTGGGAGAGAGCGCAGGACTCGGAGACTACTCAAGGCCCAGGCTCGAAGGCCTTCCTACACTCGGAGCGGAGCTACAGGCGGGAGTGGACCTGGGAGAGAGCGCAGGACTCCGAGACTACTCAAGGCCCAGGTTCGAGGGCCTTCCTACACTCAGGGCGGAGCTATAGGCGGGAGTGGACCTGGGAGAGAGCGCAGGACTCGGAGACTACTCAAGGCCCAGGCTCGAGGGCCTTCCTACACTCGGAGCGGAGCTACAGGCGGGAGTGGACCTGGGAGAGAGCGCAGGACTCGGAGACTACTCAAGGCCCAGGCTCGAGGCCTTCCTACACTCGGAGCGGAGCTACAGGCGGGAGCGGACCTGGGAGAGAGCGCAGGACTCGGAGACTACTCAAGGCCCAGGCTCGAGGCCTTCCTACACTCGGAGCGGAGCTACAGGCGGGAGTGACCTGGGAGAGATCGCAGGACCTCGGAGACTACTCAAAGGCCCAGGCTCGAGGGCCTTCCTACACTCGGAGCGGAGCTACAGGCGGGAGTGGACCTGGGAGAGATCGCAGGACTCGGAGACTACTCAAGGCCCAGGCTCCGAGGGCCTTCCTACACTCGGAGCGGAGCTACAGGCGGGAGGGGACCTGGGAGAGAGCGCAGGACTCGGAGGACTACTCAAGGCCCCAGGCTCGAGGGCCTTCCTACACTCGGAGCGGAGCTACAGGCGGGAGTGGACCTGGGAGAGATCGCAGGACTCGGAGACTACTCAAGGCCCAGGCTCGAGGGCCTTCCTACACTCGGAGCGGAGCTACAGGCGGGAGTGGACCTGGGAGAGATCGCAGGACTCGGAGACTACTCAAGGCCCAGGCTCGAGGGCCTTCCCGACACTCGGAGCGGAGCTACAGGCGGGAGTGGACCTGGGAGAGAGCGCAGGACTCGGAGACTACTCAAGGCCCAGGCTCGAGGGCCTTCCTACACTCGGAGCGGAGCTACAGGCGGGAGTGGACCTGGGAGAGAGCGCAGGACTCGGAGACTACTCAAGGCCCAGGCTCGAAGGCCTTCCTACACTCGGAGCGGAGCTACAGGCAGGAGTGGACCTGGGAGAGAGCGCAGGACTCGGAGACTACTCAAGGCCCAGGCTCGAAGGCCTTCCTACACTCGGAGCGGAGCTACAGGCCGGGAGTGGACCTGGGAGAGAGCGCAGGACTCGGAGACTACTCAAGGCCCAGGCTCGAGGGCCTTCCTACACTCGGAGCGGAGCTACAGGCGGGAGTGGACCGGGAGAGAGCGCAGGACTCGGAGACTACTCAAGGCCCAGGCTCGAAGGCCTTCCTACACTCGGAGCGGAGCTACAGGCGGGAGTGGACCTGGGAGAGAGCGCAGGACTCGGAGACTACTCAAGGCCCAGGCTCGAGGGCCTTCCTACACTCGGAGCGGAGCTACAGGCGGGAGTGGACCTGGGAGAGAGCGCAGGACTCGGAGACTACTCAAGGCCCAGGCTCGAGGGCCTTCCTACACTCGGAGCGGAGCTACAGGCGGGAGTGGACCTGGGAGAGAGCGCAGGACTCGGAGACTACTCAAGGCCCAGGCTCGAAGGCCTTCCTACACTCGGAGCGGAGCTACAGGCGGGAGTGGACCTGGGAGAGAGCGCAGGACTCGGAGACTACTCAAGGCCCAGGCTCGAGGGCCTTCCTACACTCGGAGCGGAGCTACAGGCGGGAGTGGACCTGGGAGAGAGAGCGCAGGACTCGGAGACTACTCAAGGCCCAGGCTCGAAGGCCCACCCACACTCGGAGCGGAGCTACAGGCGGGAGTGGACCTGGGAGAGAGCGCAGGACTCGGAGACTACTCAAGGCCCAGGCTCGAGGGCCCTTCCCTACACTCGGAGCGGAGCTACAGGCGGGAGTGGACCTGGGAGAGAGCGCAGGACTCGGAGACTACTCAAGGCCCAGGCTCGAAGGCCTTCCGACAACTCGGAGCGGAGCTACAGGCGGGAGTGGACCTGGGAGAGAGCGCAGGACTCGGAGACTACTCAAGGCCCAGGCTCGAAGGCCCACCCACACTCGGAGCGGAGCTACAGGCGGGAGTGGACCTGGGAGAGAGCGCAGGACTCGGAGACTACTCAAGGCCCAGGCTCGAGGGCCTTCCTACACTCGGAGCGGAGCTACAGCGGGAGTGGACCTGGGAGAGAGCGCAGGACTCGGAGACTACTCAAGGCCAGGCTCGAAGGCCTTCCTACACTCGGAGCGGAGCTACAGGCGGGAGTGGACCTGGGAGAGAGCGCAGGACTCGGAGACTACTCAAGGCCCAGGCTCGAGGGCCTTCCTACACTCGGAGCGGAGCTACAGGCGGGAGTGGACCTGGGAGAGAGCGCAGGACTCGGAGACTACTCAAGGCCCAGGCTCGAGGGCCTTCCTACACTCGGAGCGGAGCTACAGGCGGGAGTGGACCTGGGAGAGAGCGCAGGACTCGGAGACTACTCAAGGCCCAGGCTCGAAGGCCTTCCTACACTCGGAGCGGAGCTACAGGCGGGAGTGGACCTGGGGAGAGAGCGCAGGACTCGGAGACTACTCAAGGCCCAGGCTCGAGGGCCTTCCTACACTCGGAGCGGAGCTACAGGCGGGAGTGGACCTGGGAGAGAGCGCAGGACTCGGAGACTACTCAAGGCCCAGGCTCGAGGGCCTTCCTACACTCGGAGCGGAGCTACAGGCGGGAGTGGACCTGGGAGGAGAGCGCAGGACTCGGAGACTACTCAAGGCCCAGGCTCGAGGGCCTTCCTACACTCGGAGCGGAGCTACAGGCGGGAGTGGACCTGGGAGAGAGCGCAGGACTCGGAGACTACTCAAGGCCCAGGCTCGAGGGCCTTCCCTACACTCGGAGCGGAGCTACAGGCGGGAGTGGACCTGGGAGAGAGCGCAGGACTCGGAGACTACTCAAGGCCCAGGCTCGAGGGCCTTCCTACACTCGGAGCGGAGCTACAGGCGGGAGTGGACCCTGGGAGAGAGCGCAGGACTCGGAGACTACCTCAAGGCCCAGGCTCGAGGGGCCTTCCTACACTCGGAGCGGAGCTACAGGCGGGAGTGGACCTGGGAGAGAGCGCAGGACTCGGAGACTACTCAAGGCCCAGGCTCGAGGGCCTTCCTACACTCGGAGCGGAGCTACAGGCGGGAGTGGGACCTGGGAGAGAGCGCAGGACTCGGAGACTACTCAAGGGCCAGGCTCGAAGGCCTTCCTACACTCGGAGCGGAGCTACAGGCGGGAGTGGACCTGGGAGAGAGCGCAGGACTCGGAGACTACTCAAGGCCCAGGCTCGAGGGCCTTCCTACACTCGGAGCGGAGCTACAGGCGGGAGTGGACCTGGGAGAGAGCGCAGGACTCGGAGACTACTCAAGGCCCAGGCTCGAAGGCCCACCCACACTCGGAGCGGAGCTACAGGCGGGGAGTGGACCTGGGAGAGAGCGCAGGACTCGGAGGACTACTCAAGGCCCAGGCTCGAGGGCCTTCCTACACTCGGAGCGGAGCTACAGGCGGGAGTGGACCTGGGAGAGAGCGCAGGACTCGGAGACTACTCAAGGCCCAGGCTCGAAGGCCTTCCTACACTCGGAGCGGAGCTACAGGCGGGAGTGGACCTGGGAGAGAGCGCAGGACTCGGAGACTACTCAAGGCCCAGGCTCGAAGGCCATCCTACACTCGGAGCGGAGCTACAGGCGGAGTGGACCTGGGAGAGAGCGCAGGACTCGGAGACTACTCAAGGCCCAGGCTCCGAAGGGCCCTCCTACACTCGGAGCGGAGCTACAGGCGGGAGTGGACCTGGAGAGAGCGCAGGACTCGGAGACTACTCAAGGCCCAGGCTCGAAGGGCCTTCCTACACTCGGAGCGGAGCTACAGGCGGGAGTGGACCTGGGAGAGAGCGGCAGGACTCGGAGACTACTCAAGGCCCAGGCTCGAAGGCCTTCCTACACTCGGAGCGGAGCTACAGGCGGGGAGTGGACCTGGGAGATGAGCGCAGGACTCGGAGACTACTCAAGGCCCAGGCTCGAGGGCCTTCCTACACTCGGAGCGGAGCTACAGGCGGGAGTGGACCTGGGAGAGAGCGCAGGACTCGGAGACTACTCAAGGCCCAGGCTCGAAGGGCCTTCCTACACTCGGAGCGGAGCTACAGGCGGGAGTGGACCTGGGAGAGAGCGCAGGACTCGGAGGACTACTCAAGGCCCAGGCTCGAGGGCCTTCCTACACTCGGAGCGGAGCTACAGGCGGGAGTGGACCTGGGAGAGAGCGCAGGACTCGGAGACTACTCAAGGCCCAGGCTCGAGGGCCTTCCTACACTCGGAGCGGAGCTACAGGCGGGAGTGGACCTGGGAGAGAGCGCAGGACTCGGAGACTACTCAAGGCCCAGGCTCGAGGGCCTTCCTACACTCGGAGCGGAGCTACAGGCGGGAGTGGACCTGGGAGAGAGCGCAGGACTCGGAGACTACTCAAGGCCCAGGCTCGAGGGCCTTCCTACACTCGGAGCGGAGCTACAGGCGGGAGTGGACCTGGGAGAGAGCGCAGGACTCGGAGACTACTCAAGGCCCAGGCTCGAGGGCCTTCCTACACTCGGGAGCGGAGCTACAGGCGGGAGTGGACCCTGGGAGGAGAGCGCAGGACTCGGAGACTACTCAAGGCCCAGGCTCGAGGCCCTTCCTACACTCGGAGCGGAGCTACAGGCGGGAGTGGACCTGGGAGAGAGCGCAGGACTCGGAGACTACTCAAGGCCCAGGCTCGAAGGCCTTCCTACACTCGGAGCGGAGCTACAGGCGGGAGTGGACCTGGGAGAGAGCGCAGGACTCGGAGACTACTCAAGGCCCAGGCTCGAGGGCCCACCCACACTCGGAGCGGAGCTACAGGCGGGAGTGGGACCTGGGAGAGAGCGCAGGACTCGGAGACTACTCAAGGCCCAGGCTCGAAGGCCTTCCTACACTCGGAGCGGAGCTACAGCGGGAGTGGACCTGGGAGAGAGCGCAGGACTCGGAGACTACTCAAGGCCCAGGCTCGAAGGGCCTTCCTACACTCGGAGCGGAGCTACAGGCGGGAGTGGAACCTGGGAGAGAGCGCAGGACTCGGAGACTACTCAAGGCCCAGGCTCGAGGGCCTTCCTACACTCGGAGCGGAGCTACAGGCGGGAGTGGACCTGGGAGAGAGCGCAGGACTCGGAGACTACTCAAGGCCAGGCTCGAAGGCCTTCCTACACTCGGAGCGGAGCTACAGGCGGGAGTGGACCTGGGAGAGAGCGCAGGACTCGGAGACTACTCAAGGCCCAGGCTCGAGGGCCTTCTACACTCGGAGCGGAGCTACAGGCGGGAGTGGACCTGGGAGAGAGCGCAGGACTCGGAGACTACTCAAGGCCCAGGCTCGAAGGGCCTTCCCTACACTCGGAGCGGAGCTACAGGCGGGAGTGGACCTGGGAGAGAGCGCAGGACTCGGAGACTACTCAAGGCCCAGGCTCGAGGGCCTTCCTACACTCGGAGCGGAGCTACAGGCGGGGAGTGGACCTGGGAAGAGAGCGCAGGACTCGGAGACTACTCAAGGTCCCAGGCTCGAAGGCCTTCCTACACTCGGAGCGGAGCTACAGGCGGGGAGTGAACCTGGGAGAGAGCGCAGGACTCGGAGACTACTCAAGGCCCAGGCTCGAAGGCCTTCCTACACTCGGAGCGGAGCTACAGGCGGGAGTGGACCTGGGAGAGAGCGCAGGACTCGGAGACTACTCAAGGCCCAGGCTCGAAGGGCCATCCACACTCGGAGCGGAGCTACAGGCGGGAGTGGACCTGGGAGAGAGCGCAGGACTCGGAGACTACTCAAGGCCCAGGCTCGAGGGCCTTCCTACACTCGGAGCGGAGCTACAGGCGGGAGTGGACCTGGGAGAGAGCGCAGGACTCGGGAGACTACTCAAGGCCCAGGCTCGAAGGCCTTCCTACACTCGGAGCGGAGCTACAGGCGGGAGTGGACCTGGGAGAGAGCGCAGGACTCGGAGACTACTCAAGGCCCAGGCTCGAGGGCCTTCCTACACTCGGAGCGGAGCTACAGGCGGGAGTGGACCTGGGAGAAGAGCGCAGGACTCGGAGACTACTCAAGGCCCAGGCTCGAGGGCCTTCCCTACACTCGGAGCGGAGCTACAGGCGGGAGTGGACCTGGGAGAGAGCGCAGGACTCGGAGACTACTCAAGGCCCAGGCTCGAGGGCCTTCCTACACTCGGAGCGGAGCTACAGGCGGGAGTGGACCTGGGAGAGAGCGCAGGACTCGGAGACTACTCAAGGCCCAGGCTCGAGGGCCTTCCTACACTCGGAGCGGAGCTACAGGCGGGAGTGGACCTGGGAGAGAGCGCAGGACTCGGAGACTACTCAAGGCCCAGGCTCGAGGGCCTTCCTACACTCGGAGCGGAGCTACAGGCGGGAGTGGACCTGGGAGAGAGCGCAGGACTCGGAGACTACTCAAGGCCCCAGGCTCGAGGGCCTTCCTACACTCGGAGCGGAGCTACAGGCGGGAGTGGACCTGGGAGAGAGCGCAGGACTCGGAGACTACTCAAGGCCCAGGCTCGAGGGCCTTCCTACACTCGGAGCGGAGGAGCTACAGGCGGGAGTGGACCTGGGAGAGAGCGCAGGACTCGGAGGACTACTCAAGGCCCAGGCTCGAAGGCCTTCCTACACTCGGAGCGGAGGCTAGCCCAGGCTCGAGGGCCTTCCTACACTCGGAGCGGAGCTACAGGCGGGAGTGGACCTGGGAGAGAGCGCAGGACTCGGAGACTACTCAAGGCCCAGGCTCGAGGGCCTTCCTACACTCGGAGCGGAGCTACAGGCGGGAGTGGACCTGGGAGAGAGCGCAGGACTCGGAGACTACTCAAGGCCCAGGCTCGAGGGCCTCCTACACTCGGAGCGGAGCTACAGGCGGGAGTGGACCTGGGAGAGAGCGCAGGACTCGGAGACTACTCAAGGCCCAGGCTCGAGGGCCTTCCTACACTCGGAGCGGAGCTACAGGCGGGAGTGGACCTGGGAGAGAGCGCAGGACTCGGAGACTACTCAAGGCCCAGGCTCGAAGGGCCTTCCTACACTCGGAGCGGAGCTACAGGCGGGAGTGGACCTGGGAGAGAGCGCAGGACTCGGAGACTACTCAAGGCCCAGGCTCGAGGGCCTTCCTACACTCGGAGCGGAGCTACAGGCGGGAGTGGACCTGGGAGAGAGCGCAGGACTCGGAGACTACTCAAGGCCCAGGCTCGAAGGGCCTTCCTACACTCGGAGCGGAGCTACAGGCGGGAGTGGACCTGGGAGAGAGCGCAGGACTCGGAGACTACTCAAGGCCCAGGCTCGAGGGCCTTCCTACACTCGGAGCGGAGCTACAGGCGGGAGTGGACCTGGGAGAGAGCGCAGGACTCGGAGACTACTCAAGGCCCAGGCTCGAGGGCCTTCCTACACTCGGAGCGGAGCTACAGGCGGGAGTGGACCTGGGAGAGAGCGCAGGACTCGGAGACTACTCAAGGCCCAGGCTCGAGGGCCTTCCTACACTCGGAGCGGAGCTACAGGCGGGAGTGGACCTGGGAGAGAGCGCAGGACTCGGAGACTACTCAAGGCCCAGGCTCGAGGGCCTTCCTACACTCGGAGCGGAGCTACAGGCGGGAGTGGACCTGGGAGAGAGCGCAGGACTCGGAGACTACTCAAGGCCCAGGCTCGAGGGCCTTCCTACACTCGGAGCGGAGCTACAGGCGGGAGTGGACCTGGGAGAGAGCGCAGGACTCGGAGACTACTCAAGGCCCAGGCTCGAGGGCCTTCCTACACTCGGAGCGGAGCTACAGGCGGGAGTGGACCTGGGAGAGAGCGCAGGACTCGGAGACTACTCAAGGCCCAGGCTCGAGGGCCTTCCTACACTCGGAGCGGAGCTACAGGCGGGAGTGGACCTGGGAGAGAGCGCAGGACTCGGAGACTACTCAAGGCCCAGGCTCGAAGGCCTTCCTACACTCGGAGCGGAGCTACAGGCGGGAGTGGACCTGGGAGAGAGCGCAGGACTCGGAGACTACTCAAGGCCCAGGCTCGAGGGCCTTCCTACACTCGGAGCGGAGCTACAGGCGGGAGTGGACCTGGGAGAGAGCGCAGGACTCGGAGACTACTCAAGGCCCAGGCTCGAAGGCCTTCCTACACTCGGAGCGGAGCTACAGGCGGGAGTGGACCTGGGAGAGAGCGCAGGACTCGGAGACTACTCAAGGCCCAGGCTCGAGGGCCTTCCTACACTCGGAGCGGAGCTACAGGCGGGAGTGGACCTGGGAGAGAGCGCAGGACTCGGAGACTACTCAAGGCCCAGGCTCGAGGGCCTTCCTACACTCGGAGCGGAGCTACAGGCGGGAGTGGACCTGGGAGAGAGCGCAGGACTCGGAGACTACTCAAGGCCCAGGCTCGAGGCCTTCCTACACTCGGAGCGGAGCTACAGGCGGGAGTGGACCTGGGAGAGAGCGCAGGACTCGGAGACTACTCAAGGCCCAGGCTCGAGGGCCTTCCTACACTCGGAGCGGAGCTACAGGCGGGAGTGGACCTGGGAGAGAGCGCAGGACTCGGAGACTACTCAAGGCCCAGGCTCGAAGGGCCTTCCTACACTCGGAGCGGAGCTACAGGCGGGAGTGGACCTGGGAGAGAGCGCAGGACTCGGAGACTACTCAAGGCCCAGGCTCGAGGGCCTTCCTACACTCGGAGCGGAGCTACAGGCGGGAGTGGACCTGGGAGAGAGCGCAGGACTCGGAGACTACTCAAGGCCCAGGCTCGAAGGCCTTCCTACACTCGGAGCGGAGCTACAGGCGGGAGTGGACCTGGGAGAGAGCGCAGGACTCGGAGACTACTCAAGGCCCAGGCTCGAGGGCCTTCCTACACTCGGAGCGGAGCTACAGGCGGGAGTGGACCTGGGAGAGAGCGCAGGACTCGGAGACTACTCAAGGCCCAGGCTCGAGGGCCTTCCTACACTCGGAGCGGAGCTACAGGCGGGAGTGGACCTGGGAGAGAGCGCAGGACTCGGAGACTACTCAAGGCCAGGCTCGAGGGCCTTCCTACACTCGGAGCGGAGCTACAGGCGGGAGTGGACCTGGAGAGAGCGCAGGACTCGGAGACTACTCAAGGCCCAGGCTCGAAG
The DNA here is from genome assembly GCF_035084215.1 of Heptranchias perlo. Classification (NCBI taxonomy): domain Eukaryota; kingdom Metazoa; phylum Chordata; class Chondrichthyes; order Hexanchiformes; family Hexanchidae; genus Heptranchias; species Heptranchias perlo. The sequence goes on from NC_090325.1 coordinate 134,437,022, forward strand.
GCCCACCCACACTCGGAGCGGAGCTACAGGCGGGAGTGGACCTGGGAGAGAGCGCAGGACTCGGAGAATACTCAAGGCCCAGGCTCGAAGGCCCTTCCTACACTCGGAGCGGAGCTACAGGCGGGAGTGGACCTGGGAGAGAGCGCAGGACTCGGAGACTACTCAAGGCCCAGGCTCGAAGGCCCTCCCTACACTCGGAGCGGAGCTACAGGCGGGAGTGGACCTGGGAGAGAGCGCAGGACTCGGAGACTACTCAAGGCCCAGGCTCGAAGGCCTCCTACACTCGGAGCGGAGCTACAGGCGGGAGTGGACCTGGGAGAGAGCGCAGGACTCGGAGACTACTCGAAGGCCCAGGCTCGAAGGCCTTCCTACACTCGGAGCGGAGCTACAGGCGGGA